>NC_137201.1:20785209-21002709 GCF_960531495.2 Zeus faber | reverse complement strand
CAGTGGTCGGGTCCACGGTGAGGCCTACTGACCCCTCCGTTCTGTCCGTCCACGTGGACGCCCCTGATGTGCTCGGCCAGGTCGGGGCTGGAGTTGAAGCACTCCAGGCATAGGTCCCAGCAGCAGGGGTAGGCCGTCTTGGCGGCGGAGGAGCCGGCCAGACCCTGGCCGTTCATCATGGCCGGGGTGGAGCGCCCGCTGGACACCGTGCTCTCCATCTCCATCAGGGTGCTGCTGATGCTGAGGGGGAGGGAGGGATTGTGGGATGGGGTGAGATGAGAAATGAATTAAAGGAGTTTTTACTTTATTTTAAATAAATAGTTAGTTAGTTAATAAATATTAATGAATCCTAATGAGATCAAATAAATAACATGTTATTAATCAAAGTTATAAATTCAGGTAGTAGTTCTAGAAATTCAGGAAGAAATCCAGGTAAAATGCAGGTAATATTCTGGATGTGGGGTCGGATGATATTGACAGAATCAGATATCACAAACAATTTTGAGGAATACTTTTTTTTGAGGTATACACTAGAGTATACAGTCACTTAACACTTTATTAGGAACACCCATACAGCTACTTATTCATGCGATTATCTAATCAGCCAATCATGTGGCAGCAGTGGAATGCATATAACCATGCAATACTAGTCAGCAGCTTCAGTTAATGTTCACATCAACGATGAGAACTGAGAAATATGTGATGTCAGTGTTTCCGACTGTGGCACGGTTGTTGGTGCCAGACTAGCTGGTTCGACTATTTCTGTAACTGCTGACCTCCTGGGATTTTCACGCACAACAGCCTCTAGAGTTTACTCAGAACGGTGCCAAAAACGAAAAACATCCAGTGAGCGGCAGTTCTGCAGACGGAAACGGGTTGTTGATGGGAGCGGTCAACGGGGAGTGGTCAGGCTGGTTGGAGTTGACCGAAAGGCTATGGCTCACTCAGATAACCACTCTGTGCAATGTGGTGAGCCGAAAAACATCCCTGAATGCTCTGCACGTGGAAAACTGAGGCGGATGGGCCTCAACAGCAGAGGAGCACGTCGGGGTTCTACTTCTGTCAGCTAAGAACAGAAAGCTGAGGCTGCTGTGGGCGCAGGCTCACCAAAACTGGACAGTTGAAGACTGGAAAAAAATGCAGCCATGTCTGCTGAGGCGCACAGATGGCAGGGTCAGAATTTGGCACCAACGGCATGAACCCATGGACCCAACCTGCCTTGTGTCAACAGTCCAGGCTGGTGGCGGCGGTGGTGTAGTGGCGTGGGAATTTTTTCTTGGCACACTTTGGGCCCTTTAATACAAGCGATCAATCACCACTTGCATGCCATAGCCTATTTGAGTATTGTCGCGTACCCTGTGTAATTTGTGTAGCGCTGCCCCCTGAAAGTCCACGAGTCTAATCATCAGGAGGAAAGCTGTCAGTCGACTGAGATTCTTCAAGTCGAGCAGTCGTTTATTTTGTTGTCAGTCAGTGTGCATTACAATAACAGGACAAAACAAATAGAAGCTTACAAAAATGCACAGGGATAACATTTCAATGATGGAATTATATATAATACAGTATATTTTTTAATACGTATGAACCATCCGCATCTGGACACGGATGGGAACGAGGCTCACCGTGCACCCCCATTGCCGTCCTCGTTCCTCCAAATAAGACAACTAAAACAGTGTGTTTTTAGCTGTTTTTATTCGGAGGAACAGGGGCACGGAGGAACGGGGCACGGGTTGGGACGGGTATCGTTAAGATTTTAACGGTACTACTACTCTTACGTTACTGCTTATCTATCTGGTACTTTAAACGAACTCTTATGCCGAGTTCAGACTGCGTGATTCTGACCGGATTTTCTGCCTGCTCGGCCACAGACTTTTGGAGATCGCCGAGCAAAGCCCCAGATCGGAGGCAAATCATAGCGCTCTCCCCGTGAGCGACAAGCGTGTGGTGTGGACTGCTCACAACGCTTTCCACCGGCAAGATATCGAGAATGTTAAATATCTTGTCGTGTTGGGGTCGAGTCGTGAGTGACGCAACGAGCTACAGCCAATGAGAGCGGTCTACATCTTGTAATGTGTGACCACCTGTCACCGATCAGTCATGTATTGTAAAACCACGAGGCCGCAAGATTCCCGATTACAAGACAGAATGTTGTGTAGTGTGAACAGCACAGCGATCTGACGGCTCTGAAAGCCGTGTAGCGTGTCCATGGCATTATTGCTTATTTTTTTATTTGTAAGAGAAAAACTGAAACAAATTAAGAGCAGAAGTTACACTGCTTTATTTTCTGCACATTACGCAAGGAGGGGGGCGATATGGGCACAAGCTGCGCTCGCCGTGCCAGTCACCCAATAAGAGCAGGGTCTCAGTCCCGCCCCCCTGGAGCGGGAGAGAAAGAGGAGCGATGTCCCTTCTGATGATAGCGAAAATGCTTCTTAGACGAATATCTTAATCTTATTGCAAGTTAGAAACGGGCTGTATAAGCTAAATAACTAAAAGATCTATTTTCTTAATTTCTCCAATACCGTTAACAGAACCGGTCACGTCGGAGCTTATCCATACAACGATCTTTAATAATTTAGCCCTGATCAATCACCCACCCATCCATTCCAATGGGAAATCTGCTGGAATTGCGTGACGCAATCATATCAACATGGAGCAGAATCTCAAAGGAACGTTTCCAACATCTTGTGGAATCCATGGCAGGAAGAACTGAGGCTGTTTTGAAAGCAAAAGACGACCCCACCCAGTATTAATATAGTGGTCCTAATAAAGTGCTCAGTGAGTGTATGTGTGTGTGTGTGTGTGTGTGTGTGTGTGTGTGTGTGTGTGTGATTGTCAAATTATCAATATGGATTTTATATAATAAAGTATATAATGATGAAATTCTTGATGTTATATATAATATCCAGAATATATATATATATATATATATATATATATATATATATATATATATATATATATATATATATATATATATATATAAATAATATCATCAAGCATATATATATTAAAATATAAAATGTTAAATATTAAAATTATCAAGAATTTCATCATTATATACTTTATTAAATATAAAATCCACATTAGTGATTTGACGATATGTTGGGGATGACTATTGGTGCTTTCATAAGAAGTTTACACACAAGAAATAGTTTAGTAAACCAATCAATAGTAATGTGGCTATTGTGACCAAGCAGATAGAGGCACTGATCACAACATCTAGAACAGGCTATGCTGTTTCAGAATATTCCATTACATTCCTGCAGTTCAGGCTTAAAGACAACATTTATCTATAATGTGATATAACCAAAATGACCAAAATCCCAGACCAGTGATTCTTAAATCTTATTCAGATTTAATTTCTGAGGTGATGATGATGATTGATGATGATGATAAGGAATCTACAGTCATTACTGTAGGTTCTCTATGTGCTCTAAATCAAATACTGATGAGGTTTAACTGCTGAACATTCTGCTGAGGACCCCTGGGGGTTCCCCGACCCCACTTTCCTAGACAATATCAACACTGTGAAATTGCAATATCGATATAATGACGACATATCGGCCAGCCCCGGCAGCTTGACGGACGTGTGCAGATGTTATGTCTCGGCTGTAATTCCACTCGTGCCAATGTTATTACTAGTGCCCCTCTCACTTGGAAACCTTTCTCTGGAACAATTGCGACATAATCATCAGAAACAAATCCTTATTCTTTCCTAAATGGCTCTGAATGGATATAAATCATAATTCTCAATCTTTTTGATGAATTTGGTAATATGCTGTCCTATGAACGGTTTATATCCGTACGCAGTTTTCCAATTCCTTTCAGAGAATTGAACTCTTTAACTCTTGTGAAAAGCCATGCAAGTTATGGTGGGAATAATATAACAGCTTTTAACGATGATTGATGGAATTGAACTAACAGATATTAAGTGTAACAATGAGCATATTTGCCAAACTTAACAAAGAATAAAAGTGTACCTAGTGGCAAGTTTTTCTGAAGGTCTCAAATTGGGAACATAAACTGTAGAAGCGCGTGGCCCTTACCTTATAAGTCCTATATTTCAAACACGGCTAAGGAAGTACATTTCAAGATAGTACATAAGATATACCCTACAACTGTCTTATTGCTATGTTTACAGAGCTTATATCTATATATCTATATATATATCTTGTACCTTTTGTGAACATAATACAGAAACAATTTATCACCGACTTTTTGGTAAATCCCCAAAATTGTGGACAGATCTAGAGTGTCACTTTTTTAGGTCCATGCCTACTAATGTTAAAGACATTATTTGTCATTATGATCATTTCAGCCACACCGATATATCAGCCATTATCTCACTTTTTTTTTTTTTTAACCACATCTGGATGTGTCGCGATTTTCTAATTATTTTAAAGAATAATAAACAAAAAAACATTGATTATTTATCCCGTGCTTGTCTATTTTACACTACTTTTAAGTCACTCACCAGACGGTGAGTAACTTTTTTTAAATCGACTGAAACTCTGAACTATTTTTTCTTTCTTCTCTATAATCTTCTTTTACATTTTCGTGTTTGGTTAAATGTATTTGTTTGCTTGTAAGTTAAATGCTCTCAAATATGGAAACTTGAATAAAACATACGTTTTTTTCAAATTGATTTGAAAATGTTGCACTTTTTGACAGAATATCGGTCAAAACATCGGTCGGAACATCGGTAGGACTCAACATCTGGGTCGGACCCAAAAATCTGGCATCGGTCGGGTTCGAATCCAGATGAGGAATTTCTGATTAATTTCATAATTCTAAATACAACGGGGTTTTTTTGTTGTTGTTGTTTTTTTAATTCACAAACAGAACTTTTCCAAATCACTGCCTAAGATCTCACCGTTGTACTGGAACTTAATTGTCTATTTAAATCACTCTGTTTACTAAACAACAAACAACGTGATAAGATATTAAAACATCGTGGAAGAAACCGCCGACTCAGTGTGTATATGTGTGCCCATATGTGTGTGTACGTGTGTATTTTGTTTTTTTAACGTGACTATCTGTGATATTTTCTACGTCATATTTTCATATCTAGTTGTGTCATTTCAGTCCAATCTGCATGTGCTGCTTCCGTGTCGGTGAGAAAACACGTCCCCCACACACGCACCGCGCACGGCCGCTCACACCGACCTGTCCTCCGAGTCCATCCTGCTCAGCGGTTCTCCGTCCGAGGAGGAGCACACCTCCACGCTCGCCCGCCTCTTGTCGCCCAGCTCGCCGCCTCCGCCGCTCGGTTTCTCGGCATCCTCGCCGCCCGCCTTGCCCTTCTCGCCGTCCGGCTCCGGTGGCTGGCTCTCCTCCCTCTGCTCCTCTTTGGCGGCCGGGACCACCGCCGGGCAGCCGTTGGCCGCAGGTCCGCCCGCTCGGTCCCCCGGACTCGGCCGGGGCTCGGTCTCCTCCTCCGGCGCTCCCCCGCCAGAAGAGGCTGCTGCTCCGGTCGCCGCTGTCACTGGCTCGGCTGCGGCCTCCGGCGCCGCGGCGGGCTTCTCCCCGCCGGGTTCGTCCTCCATCTTCGGGTCCAACGCCGCGTTACCTCCCGGCTCCTCCGGTTTCGAATCCCGCACGCCGTTCCCCGCGTCCCGCCCGCCGTCTTCGGCCTTTCCACCGAGCGGCCCCCGGGTGTTTTCGCCCGGTAACTGGGACGCTCGTTCCGCGGCGGCAGCAGCCATGTCAGCAGCGGATGGATGCGAGACTCGCAAACGACCTGTTCCGAACGACTCCGCCGAATCCGAACGTTTGGACGCGACTCGGAAGTTCATTTTCCACGCACGCAAGGGATTTGTCGCGGGGGGAAAGGGGCTGGAGCTTGGCTGCATGGACAGCGAGCATTAAAAAAAAAACCAAAACGGTCTCAAAAAAGAAAAAAGAAAAACTATGTACAGAACGTAAAAAATGTGATTCTATGGAGAGAGGAGAAATTAAATTCAAGACTATGGTAGGAACTAGTAGGGTTAATCATATTGGCTAAAGTTATATATAAATATAGATGGGATATTCCGTATTGGATTAATAATTTAACAAATAAACAAATATATATATATATATGTTTATTTGTTTATTTGTTTAATTATTGTATGTATATGTATATATATGCATAATAATACAGACATGGTTAACAAAAAGCACTGAGGCGTTTGGCGCGATCAATACCGAATTCGACTAAAACTTTAAAAGCTTCCACCTCCGAAGAATCAAACTTGTCACTACCTTCGGTCAAAAACGAGCATTTTCGAGAGAGTTGGGCCCGAAGAGCTTTCTCGACTTGTCCGATCGTCGGAGAGTCGAACAACTCTTTCGACTCGACCAGAACCGAGTCTGAGAGCCCCCCCCCCCAAAAAAAAAAGGAGTCGAACCTTTGGACCGCGACTCGCTTGGAGTTTGGACGCTGAAAATTCCGACGGCGTCAAACGTCTCGTTGCGGGAGGCGGGGCGACCGCGCCCACCCCCCCCCCCACGCCCCCCTCCCCCGGACTGGACGGCGGAAGGAGGGGGCGGGACAAATCACTCCCGCGGGCTCTCTTGATTGGACACAGGCTGGAAACGGGCGGGGGGGGGGGACAGTGACGCGGTAGTATTTGGGCATTCCACGTGCAGCGGGAGCTCATGTTCCCCAAATGACTTGACTGTAAAAACGTTATTAATGTACAGCGCATCCAATAAACCCGGGGAATCACGCTGCAGTCTGACATCCATAAATACGGCTTTTCCCAAATTTCAGACCCACTCTTCCCGTTTAATGAACAACACGATAATCTATGCATTTTTAAATGTAATACACCGATGTACGATGGAAACCGATGCACGCCTTGCTTTCCTCCAATTTGTTTATTGATGTATTCGCATGAATTGCAATTTTATTTTCACATCATTCACTTACTTGCTTGTCTGGTTTCACTGTCTCTGTCCCCGTATCGTGTGGTAAATACAGTTACCACAAGAGGGAGCCGTGATCCAACTTTAAAAGAGATGTCAAGCACAGTTATATCATCTTATATTCTTGTTTTTCTTCTTCTTATCATAAATTACCTCGGCTTTGTGGGTGCAGTTTTTACAGATTCCATTCTGGAATTTACATCTAAATAGCTTTTCCTTCTACTTACATTTAAAATATTAGAGTCTCTCACACCACTCTCCATATTATTACTTTCCACCACCGCAGACCGTACACGTTGAAATATATATTCATTACATTGATTGTTTAAACAATTGAAGTTGAGTAAAAAAAGAAAAATCCATATACACCAGCTTGATAAGAAGAGCAACATTTATTTCACACAATATAAAACAGATGGGGTATTGCATATCAGCTGCAGTATGTAACCACACCCTCCCATCCTGCTGTACCATGTACAATATATACACGACCGACCTCTGATAATTACATCTTTTACAAAGGGAAAACCATTCATCACAAATCCAAAAAACAAAACTAAAAACGTCCTTATTGCGTTTACATTATTATTTTTTTTCTCGATGTATTTATTATTTTCTTTACATGTGCTATTCTATTCCTCTTTCAATTCCAGGACTGAACCAACACTTCATAAAATAGATCCAAACTCTGAAGAAAAAATATGAATAACTCTGTTTGCTTAAATATGTCTCTCAGCAACAGAAAAGGAACGTCGGTAGCGTCTCTTAAGCCAAAACATTCACATATGTGTCGGCAACAGTGCGACAGAGACTGCAGGAGATCAGTATAAATAATCACACCAGGAACAAAAGGAACAAAGTAATCTTACCTGCAGCGAGAAGGTGGAAACTCTTTGAATAATAAATCAACTATATTTCATATATTCTATTTTTTCTTTACATGTGAAATAAATGTTTTTACAAAAAAAAATAAAAAATACTAAATTTAAGTGGCAACAGCAAACGCCTCATGGTGAGAAATAAAGAAAAAAAAATGCATTAAAAATAATTGCGCTGAGCATAAATGTGGTAAAAACATGTAAACATGTTAAAATGTTAGAACTTAATATTTGGCGTCGTCTGTTCCAGTGCCAGAGGTGCTGACGTGGAACGCAGGGGTGGGATGTACAGGTCTGGATGCTCACATCACGGTCTGTAAACACACACACACACACACACACACACACACACACACACACACACACACACACACACACGCGCGTGTGTGCGCGTGTGTGTGTGCACACACGCACACACACACACGCACACACGGTAGCCATCTTTCAAACAAGAATCAAACACACAAACCTTATAAATAATAAACACAGAACTGCTCCCTGCCAGTGAGACAGAGGTGAGTGTGTGGCGTCGGAGGCACGGGGCAACCAGGAAAATAATAAAAAATAATATAAAACTCAAGACAGGAAGTGGCATTAGCGGTGCAGCAGCAGCGTGGGGTCACAGTGAGGCGTGGAGGCGGTGCAGCTAAGGCCCCAGGCTGCGGTGGAGGCCGGAGGCCGGATGCGGCGGCAGGCGGAGGCCTCTCCGTTGTGCTGGTCTGTTCCTTCTCTACATCCCGACGGCCGCGGCTCCCTTCAGGTGTAGGTCTTCACCGAGGACAGAGCTTGGGCTGCGGAGGGAGAGGAGCAGCGGTCAGAACGAAAACAATCCTGATCGTACCGTTTGTGCGGCATCGCCGGATCCATGCGACAAACATCACGAAGAACAACGCTCTGGCTGAGGAGTTGTATACACTTGTTTTAAATACTTTATTCGTCTCTACTAAAGTGCGGTTTGGTTGTGGTTAGACGTTTTACTTACACTTTACTTACAACTGACAGAAAGTGGTAAATATCACAAAAAATCACTACTAAGTGGAGTAAAAAAAAGTCAAGGATAAAAATGAATTTTCTTTGGACCAAATAAATTTCGATTCAGAGTCAAAATACGTTAAGTGAAAAAAAATCTATTAAAACATGTATAATGATATAAAAAATGTAAAATGAAATACGACATTCAAACACCCCCCAGAAAAGACTTAAAAAACAAAAACCGACCACATTCAAACAAGAGTGGGTGTGGATGGAGCCCTTACTGGTGCTACTACACACACATGAAGTGGGAGCCGTCGGGGAGCTGTGGGGGCGCGTTAGGTGACGGAGGTGGATGGAGCGGTGACGTGGACGACGGGCTTTTCACTGCAACGACACACAGCGGCACGTCGAGCACACAGGCAAAAACACAGGAAAACATGCACGCACGCACACACGCACATGCACATGCACACGCACGCACACACACACACACACACACACACACACACACACACACACACACACAGACACACACACACACACACACACACACACACACACACGCATGGATGCTCGATTGAACTTGTCGGGAGACAAAGATGTTCTGCTGAAGTTTGAAACACAAATGAATATCTTTGAAAATTGCGTATTGCTTATTTCAAACTTCTGCCGGAAACAACATAATTTATTTGTTTCTTATAGTCTTCAGTTAAAAGAGTAAAAAAAAAAAAGAATAATTTCTACCGTTTCAATTCCACAATCGACTCGAAAATTGCTTATGAAACCATTTCCCGCCAAGGGATTGAAAAATTTAATTTCTATATTAGACGGAATTTGTTGGGCGAAATGCTTTTGTGATGCACGTCAGGCGGCCAAACTGAATTCGGCCGCAGATCTCATCACGTACAAAATGTTAATATAACGATATAGAATGAAATGCTGAGCCATGATCTAATCAATAAGGTATTAAATGGGTACTGAATGGGACGTGAGATGGTTCCCTAATGCGTGTCCATGTTCCCCGATACAGCACCATCTCTAAACTGGAAGCACATCCAACCTCGCCAGAAACAGACATCTCAGCCTCCTCATGACTGATAGTCCTGGGAGCCATTAGTGTTTTTCAATTCACATTTAATAATGAAAAAAAAGACATTCTTTTGCACTTTGCAGCCACCGTCGCCTAGCAACCGGCCGCTGCAGCCGAGGGGTGGCTTCAGATAGATAAACGGGGTTAAAATAAACAGGCTTCCGCCGTCACGTCAGCAGCTGCTGCCTCCACAGCCGAGCACACGACAGGAGAAGAGTGATTAAACAAATTAAACTGAACAAATGGATGAATATTAAAGTGGTAATCCGTACGATCGTCAAGTCCCAGAATTCAACTGGAAACGGCCACATCTGGGTTTACACCCGCCTCAGCTCGCTTCGGCACTTTCTTCCCTCCAAAGTTTTCCTTCTTCTGACCAATTGATTTGTTCATTTTCTTGGTCACTTGAGGTGGTGGGAGGAGATTTTGCCATTGGAGGGTGCTGCTCTCTTTTATGTGATGGTGGCGGACCCCGCCACCAGCAATGAAAACAGCATGCGTACACCAAATACATTGAATGGCTGTTTTTTTTTATTAAGTGCCAGATAAATAAATATGATAGAAAAAAAAAAGGGATTTTTCTGAACAAAACAATCTTACAGATCACCACTTTAAACCTAATGAAGTGACTGGGGTGTGCACATGAACAGAAGGTGAAGCGGCGGCAGCAGCAGCAGTGTGATGGTGCAGAAGAAGAGTAGAACACACAGACACTAAATCTATTAACGACTGGCCCTCCTCTTCCATGCGTTATTCTTATCTATCCTTTGCGTCGCCCTCCCCCCCTCCTTCCTCCCTTGCTTCCTCCCTCGCTCCCCGCAGAGGGGTGTACCTGCCACCATCTTGCTTCGTTTGGAGGCCTCGGCCGCCAGCTCATAGGAGATATTAATCATCCTCTCCTTGTCCTGCACCGAAGCCTCCTCCTCAGCGTCCTGCTCCGGGCTCAGAGCCACGCTGGGAATCACGCCGCCGTGCATGCTGGGACACACCCACACGCACACACACACGCGCGCACACACACACAGACACACACACATAGACGTATTTAAGACAAACACACACACAATAGATAGCAATAGATGCAGTAGATAGAGCAAAGGGAAGCTTTGGCATCAACACAGTTAACCCAGCACAGAAACAGACACCAGCCCAGTTTAGTTTTTAGGTTTTTTTTTGTTTTTTTTTTCATCAGTTCCAGCAGCCGACATTTCGATTTCGAAATGTCACCGTGGCAACGAGGGACAAACAAAGCGCCGATGTGCGTATCTGCTGTTTTTCATGGATCGCTGTTTGTTATTTTTTTCTTCTCCCCAGGTGCAAAGTGACGCAAAGAGTCTCAGTTCCTTGAACGGGACCCATGGCTTCATCGCCGGGAGCCGTTTTCAGCTAGAGGGACGGTGCTGTTGATCTGGAGTCAACGCCACACAAACGGAAACCCTGGTTTAAAATAGTCCTGGCTCCGCTGAGGAACAAACGTCCTACGGTTCGGAGCATCAGAGCAACGGAGGCGTCGACCTTTCTGTTCTAACTTTCTAAAACAGCAGCTTAGGGGGAAAATAAATATTTTTTTTCCCCACAGTTTCCCCAAATCAGAGGCTCCAACATCAGCGAACTGACCGTGACATGAACATTAAAGCAATTTTACGGTTCAGATGCTGCCGCTTCTTTATCAAAAATAAGAATGGTGTTGTCCATAAATGAACATGATTTCTATATTTTTCGTTTTTTTTTTATAGAGCGGCCCTACGGTTCTGTTGATGTTTGATTCAAGCACTGGGGTCTATAATTAAAAATGTTTGTTGTTATTTCAATTGTCGGGCTATCTTTTACACGTGTAATGGTGATGCTGCAATACTGTAACGCGGTGGTCTCAAACTCAAATGACCCGGGGGCCCCTGGCCAGGTTGTTGTCTTCCGGGGGGCCGTGTTGAACTTCAAGGGAAAACCGGCGTGGTCTGTTTTGTCATTTTGTTTTCTTCTCCCGCACATTACTGAATTGCCTCCTGTTAGAAATATCTCTCTTATGATCTATTTAGTTCTGTTTTATATTATGAAAACATTAAGTGCATTTGTGTGGATTATTTAAGTATTGTTATTTAAAATTTTTTTTGGGGGGACAGATTTATCAAAAAATGATCACCATGTAGCGGGGCCACATGTAATTGTCTTGCGGGCCTGACGTGGCCCCCGGGCCTGTAGTTTGAGAGCCCTGCTGTAATGTGTACTTACACTGGACCAAACTGCTACTGGCCATATTGGGCTCACTAGTCAACTGTGTACATAGATTGATAGTGTGTGTGTGTGTGTGTGTGTGTGTTATTTCTAATCTCATTTTAATTTGTATTTTTTTCTCAGCGGCTTTGTCTTTTGCTGCTGTAACGGCTCAATATCCCTCTGGGGATTAATAACCTTTAATCTTGTCTTACATATTTACATGTAGGTATGAACTTAATAAGTGTGGCCTGTTTATCGTTTTCGCAGCCACTGTGCAGCCACCACCCCCTGCCCCGCCGAGCGCTGCGCTCCTGTCCTCACCTGTTCCTGGCGATCAGAGCCTTGATGCGATCCACCTTCTTCTGCTTGTCGGCTTCCTGCTCGGGGCTCAGCAGCTCGTCAGGGTCCGACTCCACGTAGCGCTCGGGGATCAGCACTTTGTCAGGCACCGACAGCTGGAGAGAGAATGAGAGAGAGAGAGAGAAAGGGGGAGAGAGAGAGAGAGAGAGAGAGAGACAGAGAGAGAGGGGGCGAGAGACAGAGAGAGAGAGAGGGGAAAAAGAAAGACAGAGAGGGAGAAACAGGCTGTCAAAGACGTGGCGAGGCGCAGAAAAACTTAACAAATAAAACATTTCTCCAGTGCTGGATAATCAAGACGGAGCGGAATCAACAAACAGATTCAGCATCAGCGCCACAACCTGGTGGAGGGGACAGCACCTTCTCCTTCCGCATATTCTCAGCTCTCCGTCTAGTGGCTGAAAACACCCAAAACGCTGTCGTTCCCCCCGTGAATGAACGCGTAGCGCCTGAGACGAACGCCTCCGATTCACATTCATCATTTTCTGCTCTCTTTCTAACGCAGCGGTTCTCAACGCGGGGTCCAGAGAACCCCAAGGGCCCTTCAAGTGGAGTTCCAGGGGGTCCCCAGCGAAATCTTTAAGTTAAACGTCACCATTATTCAGCTTATTAGACGTTATCACCATGAGACACAGTAGAATAGCGGCTGTTTGGGTCCTAGTTTCACTGGTGTGTAGTCTCTGCATTTGACCAGGAAGTCTCATAGAAACCAACGTCTCCTTTTGGAAGGAATCACACAGAAAACAATTTGGTGTTCAACCATCGGTAAGTCCGAGAAATGAACCTACCTCCCGGTCCATGTTGAAGTGGTCGGCCTGCGACGCCTCCTTGAGGCGGGCGATCTCCTCTGCCGGCGTCTCCTGCTCCCTCACCACGTCCTGCAGCCTCAGCGCCGCCTCCAGCTCCTGGATGTCACTGCTCATCACCTCCTCCCGGCGCCGGCTCTGCAGCTGTGCAACCGGGACATTTTAGTGGACGATGAGTCAGTTTGCAGTATGGTAGTTGTAGCTTTTTGTTCTTTTTATAAAACGCGCCGTATAAGCTCACAACAGTGTTATAACACATGTCTACCTCTTAAAGAGTAGCTATCTACTGAAGATTGGAATACAAAAAATGCACTAGACATCCCATTAACTTTCTTAAAATCAACTGATGGAAACGCACATAATTCACATCCTATTTGTTGCAACATCGGTTTAAAATGACACTCAGATTGGGATGGAAACATTCTGTATTTCTTTCTTTTCAAATGGTTATTTTGTTTGTCTTTTTTGATTTGTGAGGCAGACAACCACTGTAAGTATTGATCTCCATCTGCATCCTCCCTTCACACCTTCTGCTGATTTCAGCCAGTAGATGGCATTGATTCAGAGATAAAAGATTCAAGATACTAAAGATTTATTTGTGGCGTACATATTGTACTGTACAGCACGTAGTGAAATGCTTCAATGCTTCAAACTCAAGAGTCCGTGCTGGGCAGAGTAGTAAAAATAAGAAAAATAAAAATATGAATAAAATAAAAATCAAAATATACCAACAAGGGAACTGAACAACACTTACCAACTGTTATACCATTTTTGATCAAATTTGTAAAGGATCTTCTTAATATTATGACCTGGATTTAAGTGTTTCATTAGAGAATAATCAAATACTTCAGTTAACAACTGAAAAAACATTCTTTAACATTATTCACAAACACAGAAAGATCCCATTTCAGTCAAACCGTGCACTTTGCAGCTGTTCTAATGTGTGTGTTTGTGTGTGTGTTTCTGTGTGTGGGGGGCGTGCACGCCGCGGTACCTGCGCGCTGCGGGGCGGGGCGTTGCGCGACGGCGTGTTCTCCTGGCTGCTTCCTCCCCGGACGCCGAGGCCCTTCTTCTTCTCCCGCAACGCCCCCTGCTGGTGGCGGCGGATCCTCTCCAGCTGCTCCTCCACACTCATCCGGGGCCGACCGGCGTCCACCGCGCAAAGCTGCTGCTCCACCGCACTGCGAGGGCGATCCTGAGGCCGCAAACGCACGCACGCACACACACACACACACGCACGCACGCACGCACGCACGCACGCACGCACGCACGCACGCACGCACGCACGCACGCACGCACACACACAGGCCAACAGATAGGTGTAATGTCAGCCTCTGGAGGTTAATGAACCCAGCGTAGCACATGGATTTGTTCGGGGAAGCGGGTTCTGGCCGGAGGGTTTGGCAGAGCGGCGTCCTGCGAGCAGCCTCAGGGAGTCTCCACAATCTGGACCGCTCAGGGTTCAGGGACGGGGGGGGGGGGTCTGGCACGGACTGAACCAGGAGGCAGCTGAAGTGGAAAGTAACTAGGAAGGAACTACGTACCTTTTCATCTGTAACCCCATGTGAAATGGTATTGAGTTTCACTACAATTCAGTTCCTACACTCTTTAATCAAAATCATTTTCCTCATCACTACTTCTACTTGAGCTCAAGTAAATAATCTCAAACACGCACGCACACACACACACACTCACACGCACACACACACTCAAATCAGAAATTGTTAATTTTGTCTGGTGCATTTGCAGTCGGAAAAAATTGACAATGAAAACAGAATAAAAAGTGAAGGATTTTTTTGTGTGAAATATACAGTATATACAAATAGCTCATACAAATGCAAAAGAAAAATACAAAACGGAAGAAGTCAGATATCTAAAAATAGAAAATAATATGAAAAATGGGATACTACATACACAACACACACTACACACACATCCACACACACACACACACACACGCACGCACGCACGCACACACACACACACACACACACACACACACACACACACACACACACACACACACACACACACACACACACACACACACACACACACACACACACGCACACACACACTTATCCCCAAATAAAGCCGGGGCACTCCCTGCACTGCGGTGTCCTAATAACATGGTTAGTAAATTGAAGTGGTGAGCGTCTGGAAACAGTATTTAAATCAAGCCAGACGTTTATATGACTCCGGCCCTTTAGGAGGGAATGAGTCACAGTGGGGCCACAGAGCGAGGGGCCACATGGCCGCTTCCAAAAACTGACAATAGAAACAGCCCAACATGCAAAACAGGCCGTCAGGGAGAAGCCAGAGCTGCAGACACACGAGAACTGTGGCCATTTGACTCTTCTATAATAATAATAATAATAAAACATTATATGATTATTATCATTATTATTAACATGATCATGTTATTATATTGATATCATGCTGATTATGATCAGTTCTGTGCCAAATACATATTTGTATAAGAAAATACGTTTATCAAATAAGTTTCCCTGTAAAATCCGAGAAAAGGCAATGGCAGTAGTTTATCTGTTTCAATCATTTGTTTTAACTGGACAATGCGCAGCTTATTCAGAAGTTGTTTTCTGTTCTTTTCCAAAAATAACTTCTCATTTCAACAAAAGAGCATTCAGTTTGAGGAAATCAGACCCCTTCACACTCCTCAACACTGTTTCGCTCAATTCTCAAACGATGTCGCTGGGTCGACTGAGTGGAAGAGGAGGTGCTCCCCCTGGTGTCCACAGCCAGTTGTTGTGATAATGTCGATAACTTGTGGCGGTGTCATAGCATGTTTGTTTTTATTCGATATATAGTTATATCGATAATTGTCCAACCCATTCTTAGTAAAACAACCTTATTTTATTGCACGTTTTAGTCCAGTAGACCATCATGCGTAGCCAGAATTATTCTGATGTGGATGAGGGTGACGGTTTAATAGAAGCTTTGGATGAGAAAAAAGAGGACTTACATTCCTGGAGTCAGGTCTCCTCCCTTTCCTCAGGGTGACGTAGGACGCGATGGAGGACGACTCGGACATAGGTGATTTTGTCCTGGGGGGGACGATGCCCACTGGGTAGGACATCCCTGCGAGGCCGAGAGGAGCGGAAGATCAGAGGTAACCGAACCCACCCGGTTGACATGATGCTCGGCCCGGGGTGGTTATTACATCGTCATGGTAACCCCTCATGTGTACCTTTGTTTCCGGAGGGTTCCCTCTCAGACGCGTGCTCGGATCTGTCCTCCCCGTTGCTCTCGTCCACCTCGGCCACGGTGGTGAGCTCCGGCTCGCTCTTGTAGAGCCGGTAGTCTGGTCCCTGCAGGGAGAGGGGAGTTCAGCAGACAGTCACACATCTGGATCCGCTTTGCAGGCGTCTGGTCCCGAAATGACACATCCACCGTTTGGAAAAGAGCTTCATATCAGATTAAAACGTAAACAAAGACTGGTGCTCTCTAAAATACGGTGACCCGGTAAAGCCTTCACAGCTGAGACAGTAAACTGAAGATATGAAGCAGGGGTGTCAAACTCATTCGAGACTGCAGGCTGCATTGGTCAAAATGGAACACACAAGCAGGCACATAATATTAAAATGTCATTATACCATTGTCTTTAACATTATCAGCATTATCATTGTATAAAAAATGATGCTGATAATTAAAATCATTTAAATGGGATTAAAACATGTAAATGACTCAAAATACATATTTATATCTGAAAATGTTTTTTAATGTTCTATTAGATATATGAGGAAAAAAATCTGATTTTGACAAACTTGATACATTTTAATAATACATTTTAACTGAATAACAAACTGTGATTAGAGGTCTGTATGTGTGCGTGTGTGTGTGTGTGCATGTGTATGGTGTGTGTGTGTGTGTGTGTGTGTGTGTGTGTGTGTGTGTGTGTGTGCGCGCACGCGTGCACGTGAAACGACCAACACAGCCCACTCGGATGCTCTTTCTGGCTGATCAATTTGGAATAAAGCTTATGAAGTTACTTTTTTTCACTTCTCTGCTATACTGTAACTGCAAAGTGTTTCATTTTCCAAATTTCATTACATTTTATGAACTAGATTGACTCTAATATCTTAGAGACCTACACTGAACTGCTGATCTTAGTTTTTTGTACACATACTGTAGATAATAACTGAATGTGAATGTTTCTATGGAAATCTGATCTTTTTTAAATATATTTTACTTATATAATATATTACTTTTTCCCCTCGCGGGCAGCATCTTTGAAACCCCTGGTGGAAAAAAATAAACATAAAAAACAAGCACTCAAACTTAAACTCAGCTGAAATTGGAAATAGAGGACAAAGGAAAAAACTCACAACATTAAGACCAAACTGTGAATGGACAAAAAATGGGAATTGAAAAATATTTTGTCAAAATGAGAAAAAAAAAAAATTAAAACAGAAAAAAAGCACAATTTTGAAAGTGAAAATGAGAAACCCGTTTGTGTGGATCAGATGTTATTTAACGGTGAGCAGTTAAATAACAACAAAAATGGACAACTCTACGGTACGGTATCCACAAAATGGAGGAACACAATCAACCAAAATGAAAAAAAAAAAAAAATGAAAATAAAAAGAAGAGCCAAGCCATTAAATCAAAAAACAAACAAACCCCCAAAAAAGACGGTGCCGAAAAGGATGAAAAATAAAAACGGGTGGATGGAATCGGACCGAGCGCCTTACGCCGTGCGCTACGTTCCTCGCCCCGCTCTTCCGTTCCTCCGGCCGGTGGAGGGCGGAGGGACGCGGGGGCGGCGCGGAGGGAGCGTTGGGCTCGTAGGACCGGGGCAACGGCGGCCGCGGAGGCACGGAGTCCTCCTCCTCCTCCGCCTCCTCCTTCTCCTGCGGATCACACGAGTCAGGACTGGGAAGCGCGGGGGGCGTCCGGGGCGTTTGTGGGGAGCGGCGTGAGGCGGCTGGACACACTAACACCCACTCAAAAACACCCACTCAGAGTGACACATCAGGGCCGTTCCCGCTCGCATTTAAGAAATCTCCTTCCACGCATTATTTCCAACACCCACACATGTTTTCCTGTTAACCGAAGAATGCATGTGATGAACCCAAAAGACCCTGCTAAAAAGAGTTTTGTTTTTGTTGATAAGTTTTGCACATTGTTTCAGGAATCAATATTTAACTAAACTAATTGACATTCACGTCATCAAAACGGACTTTCCGGAATTTTATATTATTAAAATATTATGCATTTTTCACCCATCATATGCATTCTAGGGTTTAGAAACCGTGTCCATTCACATAGTTGTTGTTTTCTATCTTCTCAGGGGAAACTGGGGATGTACAATCTCTTTCATTCTCCTATGCAGAGCTTGCCAAAAGTGGTTGCCCAGTTGCCCTGGGCAACTGGGCAACCACAGACAGACAGACAGACAGACAGACAGACAGATAGATAGATACATAGATACATAGATAGATAGATACATAGATACATAGATACATAGCTAGAAAGAAAGAATTTGTGGAGGAGGTTTAGTCCCACAGAGCATCCGGTGGGCGGAGCCTCACCTCGCTCTTGTGTTTGGAGCTGTAGCCGCTCCCCTCAGCGGCGGCGCTCCGCTGGGCTTTGTGTTTTGCCAGAACCTCCATCACGTCCTGGATCCTCCACAGCTCCTTCTGGATGTCCACGTGCTGCTGGCTGGGAGGCTCCGTCTGAGCACGCACGCACACACACACACACACACACACACACACACACACACACACACGGGCGTGCGCGCGCACGTGCACGCAGGGTAGAGCGAAAGACAGATGGTGAGATGAGGGAAGAAAATGAACGAATGGACAAAGCGATGGAGGTGTGGAGGTGCAGTGGAAGCACAGAGAGGGGGGCGGGGGGCGAGAGGAGAGATCCAAGCACTATCGGGTAGCTGGAGCTAGAGAGAGAGAGAGAGAGAGAGAGAGAGAGAGAGAGAGAGAGAGAGAGAGAGAGAGAGAAGTAAAGAAGGAAGTGAGAGAAGGGAGAGAGGGAGAGAAAGAAAAGAGGGAAGTGAGAGAGAGGGAGAGCGCAAGACAAAGCTGAAAGAGAGGGAGCGAGAGAGAGAGAGAGAGAGAGAGAGCGAGAAACAGAGAGATAGTGGGGGAGAGCGAAGGAGAATGAGAGAAACAGAGAGAGAAAAGCAGACAGAGGGAGGGACAGGGAAGCGAGAGAGAGAAAAGCGCAATAGAAAAAAACAGAGAGAGAGGGAGAGTGAGGGAGAGCGGGAGAACGGAGACAGAAATTGAGAGTGGGGGAAAGTAAGAGGGGATGAGAGAGAGAAAGAAACCAAAGGAGAGGGAGGGAGACAAAGGGAGAGAGAACGAGGGAAGGGGGGAGAGCAACAGAGAGAGCGAGGGAGGGAGGGAGGGAGAGAGTGTATCCAGGCGAAGGACGCGTCTCTCGGCTGTGTGTTTCGAAAAGTCGCTCAGTTCGGGGCCGGACGAACACTCTGCATTCTACACGTTTCCTAAATCAACGACGCTACCGAATTCCTCTTTATTGGCTTTGTCTTCCACCAAAAAATGGTCATGTTCTGTGATACTCAACCTCTGATCTGTTTTAAGTAGAGTTTAGGATTTGGATCACCTATTGATGGGAGCGTACGGTATGGAAAGCTTACTTGGAGCGGTAATCCGTCAAGATTATTTTGTCCAAAGAAATCCTATATTTGATATTTCTTTCAGAATGGCCCTGTATAAGGAACAGCCATTCAGTGTGTTGGTGTGATGCATGTGTTCCTCGGTGTTTCCATTGTTGGTGTTTGGGTCCCGCCAGTGCTCGCAAGCAACGAATTACAAATACTTAAGTACTGTACATTTCTCCAACTTTATGTACTTACGTACAGTATATTCAGTTTTCAAAAACTTTTGACTTTTACTCCACTACATTTCCAAGCCAATATCTACACGGTTTACCGTTTGACACATTTGTGTTACTTCTTTTTTTTAATATATATTCATATACTTTGTTTTAAAAATATGGATTTAAATCCATGTGCATTCTTTGAATCAGGATTTATATTTATATCAACAGTTAGACACGCCAAGATTCGTTGAGCGCTCAGCTGCTGAAAAAAAAGTATTTAGTCATATTGTAGACGGAAAATGACTTTTAATACTTTTTAGTACATTTAAGAGCAAATACAAATCTACTTTTACTTAAGTAGAAACATGGTACTTTCACTTTTACGAGAGTAATTTTGTGCGTGCGTATTTGTACTTTAACTAAAGTAAAAGCGCTGAGTACTGAGTACCACCACTGGCTCCACCTTCCCTGGCAACAATGCTCGGACCCCGGCACGTGCAACTGGGTTCTTTGGCCACGGCGGTCAGGGGTCAGAATTCCCGACGCCTCATCAACACCTTTTCATAACGTTTCAACCTGCATCCGTGCCAACTCGGACACCCCGAAAGCGGCGCTGCTACCTGAGGGCTGCCCAGGGCCTCCAGCTGCTCCAGCAGGACGTTCCTGGACACCGTCACGTCTCCTTCCAGCATCTCGTACTCCCTCCACGAGCGCTCACACTCCTGGTGAAGACAGACCCCAACATGACATCTGGATTTTCGGCGTATTTCCGCTGCGGGCGGCGGGGTGCATTGTGGGGATGTAGCGGGAGCAGAGGGGTGGGGGGGGGGGGACTCACCGCCGCGACTCGGGAGAGCTCCCTGCAGGTGCTGAGCAGGCCGCCTTGCAGCACGTCCCTCTGCTGCACCACGCTCTGCAGGGTCACGGGGTCCACGCAGCCCAGCTCAATCTCCTGGCTGGCCGACAGCAGAGCCGTCTCCAGGGTGTGCTGGGGAAAAGTGTGATACAAATTTAACGACATTTAGTCAGGTTTTCAAAATGTTTTTAATATATATTTAGTACAGACAGAGTGAATGATTAGGTCGAAATATGGTAGGTTATGAATTAGATCAGGGGTCTCAAACCAACTGACTATTTTCTCTGTCTGCCGTCCACAGGAAAACAGCGTTTTAGGAACTGAAAACGAAGCTTTTGGAAAACGCCCCCTAGGGTGGAGATTTTCCTAAACTCTGTTTTCGTGCGGACAGGTAAAACGTAGCTTCGTGAAAAACGCTGACGTAACGACCTCGACTCTCGCATTTGCACGCGCGTCAGGAACCTGAAGGCGACAGGCGGACGACCATTGTGTTGTTCCCCGTGTCGCCATTAAAAGTCTCTCCAACTTTCGGAAATGGCGAAAGTACAGTGTTGTGTGTGAATATTATGATGATAGCGGCGCTCAAGAAGAAGCTCAATACACTATATATATTATATTATCAGCCCCTACTGGCCTGTTACGCTTGTGCGTGTGTTTTAAATCGTTTCTCATTCACATGTGGCTGGAGATTTAATTTTTTTAGGAAATGGAAAAACTGTGTGGACAAGGGCCTGATGCGGCCAACATGTTCTTAATATATTGTTAAATCTGTTCTGCAAGTTATTTATGAATCCATGCAAAAAAATTTTTCAAGATAATGTATCACCAGGCAATTCACAAAATGTGAAGGGTAAAAAAAATACATGCGGGACAGTTTGTTTTGATCAGTGGCTCCCAAAGAAATTTGAGTTTGAGACACATGAACCAGATGATTCTATGAGCCGCTGTCATAGCAGTTTCCTTTAGGCCAGATAGCAAGGTCAGTGATTGGGAACTGGAATTAATGGCACTCGTACTGTTTTTCCACAGAACCTCAGACAGTTTAAGGACAAGGATCTTCTTGGATTTCCCTCCACAGGTACTGTAAGTCAGTATAAGGTCCTGTATATAAAGCGACTTGGTTCAGTGAGCAGCAGGTATGTGAGAATAACGACAAACGCGAGCGGATGTGGTTGGGAGGAGAATGCAGAGTTAGTGCTGAGCGTGGAGATGAAAGTTTGGTTTCCTCACCTTCTCCCTGTGCAACTGCTGGAGTTTGTCCTCCTGCGTCCTCACCACCTTGTCCTGCTCACACAACCGACTTAGTTTGGTCTGAGGAGAAGGACAAAAAAATATGAAAAACAGAAACCAAGAATCAAGTTCACCATGAAAGTAGCCTGCATCTAAGGCCGTCACGATCATGAAATCTTAGTTGACGACTAATTGTCAGACAATTTCATTGTCTTTTTATGTTCATTTTATGCCACTTTCACAGTATAAGCCTGTCATAGTTAAAACAACCACATCCACCTTATGAAGGAGACATTTATTGACATTACACAGTTAACTGATGAAATGAAATGATTGACATTGGCTTGAACTTCCCCTTGAAGTTTGATCGAAATATGTGGTTGTAGAAGGTAACGATTTGACAAAAAGATTCTGATTTGCTCAAATGATTGTGACCGGGCATTAAGGCAATAACTGGGACAGCTCTACGCCCATCTACTGTTTCTAGGGCTGTACCCGACTCAGAATATTGTCAGTCCAATCAGATTCGGCTGTTCAATCAGCTCAGCTCTTCCTATGGGGTTAGAGATGGGCGCCAGCGAGGCGCGCGCCAAAACAGTGTGCTTTTATATCAGATGTAGGTTATTTTATTTGATGCCTCCCTATGGAACGAAACAAGTGTGTATGGAACTATATGGAACGAAACCGTGCGTAACGGGGACATTTTCTCTGTGACTCTCTCCCGATCGCCCCCCTCTCCATGCGTTACGCGCAGAAAATAATCGTAGCGAGTCTACGAGTCGTGCCCCGTCCCTCGTCCCCACACTCTTTTTAGTTGTTTTATTTGGAGGAACGGGGCTCGGGGCGGGGATTCACACATGTAAAAATATATTGATGATCCCCCTTAATTATCATTCCATTCCATTGAGATGTTATCCCTGTGCATTCTTGTAAGCTTCTATCTGTTTTATCCTGTTATTGTAATGCACACTGAGTGACCAAAAAATAAATAAAATAAAAAAAACACTGCTGGACTTGAAGGCGTCTGTCGACTGACAGGTTTCCGACTGGTGATTCGGCTCGTCGACTTTCAGGGGGCAGCTCTAACTGCTTCCTTGTCACAATCAACAACAAACTCTGATCTTTGTTTGTGTTTTGCTGCGCGCATCGCGGTATGAAACACTGGACTTACATCAACGTCCGCCTCGTCTGGTCTGAACATGTACACGTGATCTCTGAAGTCCTCTGGAGTCAACTGCAGAGAGAGACACCCCATAAGAAACGCAAGACACCCACTGCCCACAGAAACATTTAGAACCAGGGGATCTAATGCAGTGTCATGAAAAGTCTTTTCTCTTTTTTAGAAGCCGGGGGGGGGGATTTGCCCTTGGGCTTCAAGCTCATTTTTCAACAGAATCAGTCAAACTATGTGACCAAACCAACCGTTTAGACTGCCGCCAGTCTAAACGGTCTCTTTTGTTTAATGACTCTGAACTCTGACTCTTGTCTTGAGTTTCAAGATCCACATTCGTTTGTGTCCACAGCACTTTGGCTCGACTGACGGTGCAGGTAAAAGACGAGTTAAACGACACTGCTTTCTCGACTCGGGGGTGGGAGGGGGCGGAGCCTTGTATTTCGGCACATGCTTTGTGTGAAGTGGTCCGAGGAATCTGGCGACTGTGGTCAACTTGTGGGTGCGTGTGCACGTCTCGTATAACAGATCATTGTTGACTTGAAAATAACTTTGTATTTAAGAAAAACATATGACCCCATACACCCCCTTGTCGTGTTTCCCGTGCCATACAAAGTTTCCAAAATACGCTTTGTTTTTGACAAATTACGTTTCCACTGGCAAAAATATTGCCGCCCTACATAACAGGGTGATGACTTAAATGTGTTGCTTTTGTCAGACTGTGTAAAAATAGAAGTCTTGTCTAGTTCTATCTGTTCTATAGCACTGCACGCCGACATTAAAGCGGCTCTATGACAGAGTAGACAGGCGCCTGAATACAAGCTAATTACAGTCCAGGACTTTGGACTTTTGACTCCATCGGATTCCACTTTTCCTGACAACACATTAAAGGAAAACT
Organism: Zeus faber; assembly: GCF_960531495.2. NCBI lineage: Eukaryota > Metazoa > Chordata > Actinopteri > Zeiformes > Zeidae > Zeus > Zeus faber. The sequence continues at coordinate 20,978,494 of NC_137201.1, read as the reverse complement.
TTTGAAAACGTTCTGTTTTGATCATTGGGGTTTCGACCGAAGTGACTGGCATCAGAATCTTTTCTCCAAGTTGCTCGGTGGTTCCGATGCCGGTCACTCGGGTTGACTCCCAATAATCGAAAAAAACGGGAGTTTTCCTTTAAGTTATGCTCACTTCTCCTCCGCTCTTCTAAATGTAAACATACAGTATATAAACATGTCTGAGCGTACTAGCGTCACGATAAAACACCTTTTATTTTCACCACACAGCACAGTGAAAGCAGAAAGGTGAGATCTGTACCACACACAGCATGCAGGCTCTCCCGGGGCGTGGCATGGTGTGGTGCGGAGGAGAGGGAGACAGCTGAACGAATGGGGATGCAGCTGCTGTCGGACTCGGAGACCAATCAATGGGTGGAGGGTTGGTGGGTTGGAAAGTGGGGGGGGGGGGGTTGGTCGGCAGCACTTTTACGCCTCCGGTGGCGGTCACAAAAGTGGCAGTGAAGCAACAAGTAAACGTCACAGGCAAGTCGATCCTCGTCTTCCCTTCCAGGGGCGAGCGGGAGAGGGAGCGGGGCCATGTGGAGAGAGGGCGGGACTGGGCGTCGACCTCGAGAAGCAGCAACCCTCCCTTCGCTACCGTAACCAGCGCGGAAATTTAACCTTCGCCGCAGTCAGGTCCTGTGTGCTTCTTCATAAACCCACCGGATCACAGTGTCTAGGGCAGGCGCCATCGTAACATTTTAGTTTACAATTCAATGGTTTTCAACTTAATAATAATAATAATACATGTCTACCCATTGCAGAAGAGCCATTTATTGACATTGAAGACTGTAACATAAGACTCCGTGAAGATGGTTAATTTCCCTCAATCCAAGTGGCTCATGTTGTCGTGAAGTATTAATAACAAATGAGGCAAGGCGGAAGCTACAGTATCAGTTTACTAGTAAAATAGGCGGACATCGTATCATGACGCGGCTGTTGGGAGGAGGACGCTTGTTTCAAGACAAAAGGCGCATCCTGAGACTCTTGGTACTACGACACGCCCTGACGCGCTCACGTTACACAACATCAAAGAAGGGAATCTGTTGTTTACGTGAAAACGCAATCAAAGTATTTGGAACCCGTGTGGCACTGTATACTGCAGGACGAGTGAAAAGACTGGCAAAGTGCAGTTACATAAGAGCAATTAGAGCCTCCTCCTCCTACTGACTGTTGGGCGGCTTGACTAATTAGAGAGAGAATGTTTTGCACAAGGTTCTAAAAAATCAACCTCTACCCTCTGCTGCTCGAGGCGCAGAAAACAGAAAATGAAACAATTTGAGCTATAATGGAGAAATCCAGCATTCACATGTGCTATCGATTTAAACGAGTCACCCCGTGAGCCACTCTACTTCTTAGCTCGCAAGGCTTCACAGCAACGCGGCAGAAATTCTAGGGAATAAAGTCCAGCCCACACACATGAACTTGACTTGCGAGGAAGGGATTTAACCAGACACCGAGGCGGACACACCGGAATCGTATTCACAAGCCATGCCCGCGGCGGTGCGGCTTCTCACGGGAAGACGTCAAAAGCGATGGATGAGGTGTAGCAATACAAACGACACACAGAGACTGATCTGGTGATGCCATGGAGACTCGGGACACCAGTGGGGGGGGGGGGGGCATTGCAGAACAGACCAAAGAAAGAAAAAAGAAAACATCCAACAGCCACCGGAGAGGAGGGGGAAGAGCAAAGCCTTCGGACTGGCCCTTACTTGCTGGTACAGTTGAGGCCTTGGGGCAGAGTTCTCAATCAAAGTGTGAGTCATGACGATTAAAGGGTCATTTTCCTTCATCTAGTTTGGCGTGGGGAGGAGCAACACGGAAAGCGTCAGTTCATCGACAAACACTGACAGCGCCGTCCCACCCCTTTTGGCACTCTCACAGAAGGAGGACGTTAACACACACATCGGGACGACGCCGGACTTCGGTTAAACGCGGTGCTAACTGGAGTCCAAAGGGAAGCTCGCACGTTGGATCAACACGACTCTTTGGGACCAATCAGCTGCGGAAAGAGCCTCCTGCCGCTCAACCTGACGGACCGGAGTTCACGAGGATCGCTGATGCCCGGTTCATACTAAGCCCCGCTCGTGTTACTTTTAACATAAGAAGTACAAATGTTTCGCAGACATGATCATGTCTAGTTCAAAGACCGATCGGACCATGATTAAAGTCTGCGATAAATAGGGAGAATCTTCTGTAAATGCCATTGAAATATCAACTGCGGCTGTCACGATCATTACAGTTCAGCTGATGATCACTCTGAAATAAATCATTGCGATTAATAATGTCAACATATTTTGTTAATTTAGTGTCCCTATCGTTATTTAAGCCTATACCGGTGTAATAATACACAAACCAGGAATACATATGAAGAAGAGACATTTATTGATATTGAACATCAGAACATGAAGATTCAGGAAGACAGTCGCTGAACTTGCCTAAACCAAATCCATTTATAACATCGTCTTAAAATTCCCTTGACAAATTGATGTGAAAAATATGATTGTGGAATCTCTCTAATCTAATTTGACAAAATAACTGCGGTAAATGCAAATAATTGCGATAAGATGAATGTGTAATATTGCAAAAGCTGAAACAGTAATGACTCTTAAACAACAGGATGATCTTAACTAGTTTGGAGGAATGAAGCTTAATGAAGATTTAATTCGGTAAAACTGAATGAAAAGCTCCAAAAATAAGCTTTGTGAGGACATCCTGAAGAGCCAAAAGAGATTTTGCCAGTTATTGGAAGAGAAGAAAGGGTCATGCGTCACCCCACCTGATTGTCCAAATACATGAGGTTCCTTTGTAGATGATGAGAGAGAATGTCGTTCTAACGTCAGCAGCGGAAAGAAAAGGACAGGAAAGTCAAGAGAAGGGAGAGGGATAGAGGACGTCATTGAAAAAAAAACAAAAACAAAACAAAACAAAAAAAAATAACACATCCACTCGCCATGCAAACCGACCGGACGGATCGTGGTGAGAGTGACCGGGCAGGGTGGGCGGCAGAGCGACCCAGGACGAGTCCTGGAGAAGCGATCTAAACACACTCGCTGAAGCACACCCAAGATCCAAAAAAGGGCGAGAAATTCGACAAGAAAACAATTCCCTGACAGTACGGGAAGGTTAAGGTCTATGTGATAAAACATGTGATGCAAATGTTATTGTGATAGATGCTCAACAGAAGTATGCGGAGTGGGAGGGTGAGGAGGGGGCGTGCCGGCATTCTTAAATGTTTTAAAATGGGTGTGGTTTCACAGTCCCTGTGGTTGGTGGAGATTGGACTGCCCTTGTTTTGTCTGTGGTGGTGAGCAACACTATGCCAATTGTTTTATTATAATATATAAGAATATAATATTAAAGAAACATTAATATTATGACCAGGATTGGCGTGTTTAATTAAGAGAACAGTCTTGGATTTCAGTTCAAAGCTCAAAAAACATGTTAAAGTCGCAGCAACTCTTTACAAAATATTAAAGAATAATAAAATGATTTCATTATTATTATTATTATTATATTAAGGATACGTGGAATAGTAGTGGTGTCAACATGGCACCAGCTAATGTTTTATCACTCAATCCCTCAACTCTTGATGAGGGATTTGTAGTGATAAAACCTTGATGAAGTGGAAAAAAAACACGTTTCCACCTCCAGCTGGACTGACCCACATTGGATGCGGTTAAAGCTGCCGCCAAACATCTTAGAAGAGACTTTAAAAGCAAAAATCCTGAATTAACATCTCCCTGTGCCAGCGGCTAAGCCTCCTTAGCCGGTCACTCCTTAAATCGCCCGTGGCTTTAATTTTCAGAGTTTTTGTTTACCCCCAGCATCCAGTCTGGTTTCTTCAGGGAGGCTTCAACCAACCTCCCGAGAGCGTTCTGACCATGACCAATGGCTGATGAAGGTTCAAATAACCCACTGTTTGGAGGAAACTAGAAGTTGGGTTTCCAAAGACGCGAAACCAAGCGGTCACACGGACTAATTCAAGATATCACACCTGACTCTATGAATAAAATCTGTAAAATGATTCTTCTCTTTGATGAGATAACCCCCAGGGGATTTCAGGGTTATCTGAATCTTATGTTATCTTTGACTAACAAATATGGAACGTATCATATCATATTATATCAACATTGTTCTTTGGGTATACAACTATGTTAATGGATCCAATTCGTAGGATACATTTTTTGTTAAGAATTTCATGTAATGTTTAATTGAATTAAAAAACTTTAAAACATTTTTATTAGAAAGTTTTTCAAGTTTTATATTTATTGATTTGTAGATTGTCAGCACAACACACTATTCTCTGTCTTCACATGCACTTTACTTGACTGCAGTGGAATCTCTGCTGCAGTGTCCCAGAACATGTATTTTGCAATGAGATGGATGATGCAGGCAGGTAAGGGTGGAGCACACACACACACGCACGCGCACGCACGCACGCACCCGCGCGTGCATGCACGCCTGCAAGGGAAGGCTCTAAGGGCCTGACCTTTGGGTTGTTGCCATCAATGTTTAGTTGCATAAGCTGCGCTACAGTGTGCTCCCGGATGCTGTTAAGCTCTGCTTGCTGCCGTCGCAGCTTTATCAGCAGCAGAGTCAGCTCCTCCGGCTGCAGCGGGGGGAGGAGGGGTGGGGGCGAGGGGTGGGGGGGGGGGGGGGTCAGGTGGGGACACACCGCCGAGTTGGACGGACACAGGAAGGAGGGAAGTTAGAGCAAAGGAGAGAAGAGGAGAGAACAAAGCAGGACAGAGGGTTTAGTAGAACTGGGTTCCCTAAAGGAGAGCAGGGGTTCTATCCAGGGTGTCTGCAGGCATCAGAGAGTTTAAGCTAATACTTTAAGAGCTTTTTAAAGACAACTTTTAACCACATGTAACTTTGTTGTCCAGTATTGTTGGACAAATCCTCTCTTTCATCTAAAAAACAATGACCGCTAATAAGGAGGCTGGGCAAATGAGGAATTGGCATTATGCCAACAGATAGGTGTTGCTGTAGGCTTCATAACAACCAAAATGTTGACTCTGATGTGGAACTAATGAGGAACTCAAATAAAATGAAAAAATCAAATGTTTATGCTGAAATGCACTATTTATCTGTAGACTATTTCATGTCTGAGGCCTAATATTTATAAAATTAATTTAAGACATTTCAAGACTTGTTAAGGACCTGCTGACACCCTGTCTATCCTAGGTATGCAGAGAGGTTTGAGGAACCCCAGGGAACCATCCCAGCGCCTTGTGGGTTTAACTTCCACGCGTGTTTGTCAATGAAGCCAGATCACGCGGGTTCTGCTCCGAAAACACAATGGTGAAACCGGATCCAGCCCGATTATTCCCAAAGCCAAACCTGACATCTAGCTCTAGGTACGCCGTGCCACAGTGTCCACTTGGAAGTCAACGGAGGAGAGGAAAGAGGGTCAAAGTCAGGGAGGGTGGATAAAGAAGGGCGAAGGAGAGGGAAACGGAGGGCGCCCACCTACCGTTTTGCCTTGCAGTGACTGGGCCGTGATGGTCTGGGCCGGGATCCCAGCGGGCACGGACCTCCTGTCGGGCGGGTAGGCGTACTGCTGCTGAGAGAGAGTACAAAGGGAGGGTTTCTGAATATGCTTGTAAATCCTTGTATTTTCTTATCTTCAGGGAGGCTTCAACCAACCTGCTAAGACCGATCTGAATCAATGACGATGAATAATGGCTGATGAATGTTCAAATAACCCACTGTGTGGAGAAAACAATGATTCCTCTCCCTGATCATATATCCCCGGGAGGATTTCAGGGTTATCTGAATCTTAAACAAAGGGACAGGTTTTGAATGTGTTTGTCTGCTAGGTCAATGGTTCTCAACGTGGAGTCTGTGGACCCCCAGGGGTCCTTCAAGAGGTTCCGGTCCCCAGAAAAATTATTAATAGTAAAAATCTTAATTACTTCTCATATTGGAGTGCCACAAAATCTTATCAAATGGGGTCCATTGCCTAATCAAATCGACGGTCCTTGGTATGAAATCTAATGCCAACAGCAAAATTGTGCTATTGAGTGACTTGGGGTCAGTGCACTTCATGTAAGTGAAACCTTGAGTGGTTGAGCACCCACCTTGTTGAGATGAGCCCTGGAGCGCCGGTCGATACTCACGTCCCCGCGGTAAATGGGGGAGGACATCTCAGATCGGGCGCTGTTCATGTTGTACGATCGGAGAGGAGAGTAGCCCCCGTACATAGAGAGGGAGCCGTGGGAGGGCGAGGGGGGGATGGAGTGGCCTGGCGCGGTGTGCTCCGACAGGTTGATCATGGTCTTGGGGCTGGGCATGTTGGGGTAGAGCCCAGGCGGCCGGGCGTAGGCCTGCCTCTGCTGCCACTCGAACAGCTGCCACAGCGTGTCGTCGCGCATGGAGCGCCGCTTGTCGGACGGCGGGGGCCCGAGTGCCTGCTCGTACATGGAGGGAACCATGCTGCAGATGCTGTCCCGCTGCCCGATGCCATTCCTGGGCATGGTCCTGTAGCCCTCACCGTAGTGGGGCTGGACGGGGGCCCGATGACTCGGCATGTTCCTGGGCAGCGTTTGGTACGACATAATGCTGAGGAGGAGCAGAGGACGCATCAGGGCTGGGTACTGGGCAGGACCAATACTATTTCAAAATCTATATATTGAGGTTTTATACATAATGACAGTTGCTACTGTCATTCTAATGTGCATTACAAAAATATTTCGGGAGAAATAGAGACATTTTGTCTAATACAGAAATTATATATTTATTTTCAAATTCTTTATAAAAAAAAGAAGAAGAAAAGAAACGAAAAGAAACACAACACAGTTATAATATAATTCTTACTTAAACACATTACACTAGAAAGTACAATTCGATATCGAGTAAAAATAAAATATTTTTGTTTGAAAATAAATAATAATGCATTATTTATGAAATAAATAAATCATTGATATTTTTAAATTTGTGAAAGAAGCAGAGTATTCAATGAAATTAAATTAATTAATAAAGTCAGCAAAGCCTTCATTGGGTAACATGCTCCATCTTGCATGTGGGAGCTTCATATTGCAACACAATACCCCCTTTTTTCCCTTGCATATTTTTAGCCTGACCTACTATGCTATGAGCAACTGGGCAATGCATGATCCTTCAGCTGTCAACTGTTAGTGTTTGTGCAACAAACAAGTCATTTTTCCCGCTGAGAATATACGTCAGCTTTGTGCTTCTATATACAGCACATCCATGTGTGTAATATGAAAAAATGACAGAAATCCTGGCAGGAAAAAAAAGGATCACAGAGGGTTTAAAATTGGTGAAGCGTGTGACAAGAAAGCTTCCTATCGGGACACCCTCGCAGATCCTGTCTCGCAATCCCAGCGTTCTGTTAAACATAGCAACGTAAAGAAGGCGTCCCAGCCAATGGAAACGGAACATCGAGCTAAAGAGTCTGTACATAAAGGGGTGGTGGGTATTAGCCGTATCTGCCAGCAAACTTGGTATCAGCAGATATGTTTCCGAGTGAAAAAGAGGCGGACACAGCAGTGGAGAACAAAGCAAACACAAAGGGAGACAGAAAAACGACGGCACCGTCAGCTACTGTAAAGGCCACGGCTCCTCCTCACTGCACAGTTTAGGTACTATTATTTCTGTCTACTATGATGACGCCGCGCATTAATCATTCAAACAGCGATGGCAGTGTGTAGATGTGGTGGCAAATTCAGCACAGCACTGCGAAAAGCAGAGAGGGGAAAAAAAAAAAAAAAAATGAAAAAAAAAAAAAATGAAAAGTATTCCACCCCAGTCACGCTGCCGCTGATAATATCAGGATACAAGGAAGCAAAGTCAACAGCCTAGGATGTCCAACTTTTAAATGTCAGGGGTTTAAAAAAATAAAATGGGGGCTTATTACAGAGTTTCAGTGCACTGGACTGGCTTCGTCAAGGCAGGGTGAGGAGGATCTCGGATGTTTCGAGATGCAAAAGAATCGGCATTTTTTAATAAACTCGAGTTCCCAAACGCAAGCCCCTTCTAACCCGATCTATTCAGAGAAGCTGGAGGATAAAGGCTTCAAATAACAACCGACTGGACGGGACTGTTCACGATGGGATAACATCAGAGCAGCTAGAGCCAGATCCTACGGCGTGTTGGCCACTTGGCTCGACTTCTCCCCTTTTCACAACGACTGGAAAACTGCGGGGAAGCATTTCCATGGAAATTTAACACAGAGCAGAGAGCCATAGTCTGATGTACATTATCTCTATCCGAAAGTATGTGTAATGTCTGCTGACGCTGGTTTTGTTGCACATCTAAGTAGGACAGAGGTGGCTCAAGTTGAAACTTTGAGAAACGTCAAATATTATAAACTTAACAAAATAACTTGGCAGTGCACAGTAAGACAAGATGCATCACGTCAAGCACCAAAAATGCCCCGCAGGATTTAGATGGAGTTTTCCAGCTGCTCGGAATAGGGCGATAAAAATCACCTATTGTTGTTTATAGCCGTGAATACAAATCTACTTGGTGTTACGATAAAAAATACAATAAAAAAGAACTCTAGCATTCATTTTTCCCCTCGATTTTATCTGAAAAATGAACCGTGACACCAATGTCTCTTAATGAACCGCACCTTTAATAAAGTGAGCCTTTGTTACACCTCCAGATTACATCCATGTTTATCGTTGTACATGCGGCGAGGTAACTCACCTCCTGGTGTCGTCGTCCTGGTTGCGTCCTCGCTGTGTGCGGACCCACTGCTCCAGCTGCTGCATGGAGTTGGTCCTGCTCAGGGTGCGGTCGGGCTCCTGGCTCTGTGTCCTCGCCGTTGCTTCGCTGGGGCTTTGGTCCCTGGCTCCGTTAACCTGGGGGCTGCGGCTGGGCGCGTCCATCTCTGCAGGCGTCCGCGACGAGACGATACCGGAGGTTAGAGCGGCCGCCTCGGCCGGCAGCAGCTTGATGCTGTTGATTTTGGTGAGCGGCCTCTCGCGCTCCGTTCCATCCTTCTGGAAGCCGTAGCGCTCGGCGTCCTGTCGCTTCCTCTCCTCCTCGGCCGTGGCGGCGCTAGCGTTCTGAGCCGCGCGCTCTCGGTCCGCCTCGCGGTTGCGCTCGTTGTTCTGGATTTCAGGCTGTGTGAGCAGCGGCCGGTGGTTGGACGTGTGGTTGACCTCCTGTGGCCCGCACTGCTCCACCTTCAGCCTGTCCAACCTGGCCCAAGGACCAAGAAAGGGAGAGTGACTAAAAAGAAGTGGGAACGGAAACAAACCTGCGTCAGCACAAGGTAATCAAGATATCAGATCACCTGGGCACTGGGCAGAGGGAGGGATGATAACATTATCAGATGAGGTTCACATAAGGTAGCCAAGATGCTAATCAGTATTTCTGCAAACAGAGAGTGAAATGGACTTTCCAGGCCTATTGAACGTGGCCCAGGCGTGGCGTCAGCTCGCTGGAGTAAGACAAGCTGTGTGAGCCCCGACCACGTGGCCAGCTTGCAGACAAAGGGAAAAGTGATCTCGATGGGGGAGGATAAAGGGGTGGGATTCAACGCTTCATCCAGCTGCCGGACCAGGTCGTGCATAGAGAAGTCAATCTCCCATAAAACACCACCTGCGTAAGGAGATGTCTCCAAAAGGTGTCCGACGGATCTGGAAACCCCCGTCGTGGTTCCTTCCTTCAAACAGCTTTGTTTGCCCCCTCCAGGTAATGGATACCTTTGCCGCTTTGCCATGGACTGACTCAAGGTCACAGCTTCAAAGATCAGCCAAACCCCTCTGAGACTGCGTGGCTTTCTGGGTTGAGAAGGACGGAGCAAAAGCGCAGGCTTGCCGTCCCAGTTTCCACTTGAAGCCTTTTTTTTAATAGCAGCAGTAGCCATGAGTAATGTGTTCTCCAGCCATCTCTGTCTCTTCCAGACCAGTAAAAAATACATTAAGCCCCCATTAAACGCCTGTCTGCATTACCTCATGCTTGATTGGCTAGATAATACAAACGGCTGATTACACCAAGAAGGAATGGCCTAAAACAGTTTCAGTTTCAAGTCGCCTTGCTCCTCCTTAACCATTTACATCGAGTAAAGGGATCTGAGGATGCGAATATATGCGATCATGTGTAACCAATAAAGACAGAAGGCGAGGTGGCGACTAAGAACTCCAGCAGCAGCATAATACTGTCCCGGGCTGATTTAATAGGCCTCTCCCGTGGATTCCAGACATGATTGCTTTGAGTAATTAGAAACTACTTACATGCTTTAATGTGGTTATGCCTCCGCCTTTCCCATTCGAAATAGGAATATTAGGACGACGGCTTGCCATCCTGCTGACTCCACGCAGCTGTATCGCATCCCTTATACCAGCTGCACTACGCACTTCGGGGTCGTCTCCCAGTTACACATGGTTTAGTGTGATGAGGCGATGAAAATAAATGTTGTTTGGCAGGGGCAGATACTAAGGTTGCTTAAGACACTCTAGAGAGCAGTTACAGAAAACCATTTACCCTCTGCAGAATGTAATTAGGGATATCATCTCTCTGACTACGGCAACACATTTGCGTAACCTGATTCATTTTCATTACTTTGTTCGCAAGTGTTTTGAATGATTCATTTCTTTGTCCGCTAAATAGAGAAATACAAACGGCACGTAGAGATTGTCTTTGGAAATAACGAGGAGGGAGCGACCCAAATCTTCGTTCTGGCTCATCATGCGCTCGTCTCTTGGCCGTTTCCATTGTCGGGGGTGGCTCTGACAAATGCAAAAATGATGGAAACCCCCCCCCCCCCCCCCAAGCCAGCGCAGCTTCTCGAATGCAGAACACAAACCTTTTGACTGGCTCTGATTGTACAAGCGCTGCCTCTGTCATTACTTTCATCCAGGACTCCATCTCTTTGGCCGTGTCCGTGCAGAAGTAGTACGTCCGCATGTTGGGGTGCGTCGCCTGTTTCCACCACGTTGCAGATCGGCGCCAGGGTGACGGAGAGACATAGAGGAGGTTACCTGAAGGAGAGAACACAGGTGTTTAGTCAACTGGCAACACACCATTTTTGACCAACCACTGCCGCATTTGCACTGCTTGCTTTAAGGCTCGTTGCAAAGTTAATTTGCACGATATAGCTGCTGGGAAGCCAATATCACGTCACTGCATCTCATACATCTCAGGTAATAAAACACAACAGAGATGCGAGGTGGAAATGCAGCTAGGTGTGGGTATTAAAACCACCCACATAAATCAAAGTAAGAGTCACATACTGTACACGCCAATAGATAACGGTCAGCAGTCGTGGAAGAAGTACTTTTGACCTCAGTTAAACTACACTAGTAAAAGTGAGTATCGCGTTGACATTACTTTTCATCTATATATAAATATAAATCTTGATTAAAAAACGTGAGTATCGTGACGGACTCATAGAAACATAGTAGAGTAAAAAGTATAGATATTTGAAACGTGAATATTTGAAAAGTAGCGGTTGAAAGTCTCAGAAACTGAATATAATTAAGTCATTAGATACGCCGCAAAGTACTTGTACTTTGTTACTTTCCACCGCTGACGGTCAGTCCATCTTCCAAAATGCTGCACAACTTACCACAGAACACAGAGTCTGGTAAACACACGGCTGATTCTCCACGGTTCTCTGGCGGCGCTCAAACCATCAAGACACAGAGAAACAGAACACAGCAGAACTTCAGTGAGGAGTCACAATATCCTGTTTACCGAGGTCTGAACCCCAGGAAAAAACAAACCAAAAAAACTTGAGAAATTCGATTTCTTCGGGATAACAAGGTAAAAAAAATAAAAAACCCCAAAAAACAATGACCTCTTAAGGCAGCCTTGTTGACAACAATGTAGGACACTGAGTTAAGAATATACTGTATGGCACACAGTCAAGATGTTATCCCGTTTCCAGCTGAATCACTAGTAAAACCAAAAAGAGGGGGCGCCCCGCTCTCTGGTGTCTGCCCTCACCCCTGCCCCCTCCTCCCCCTCTGTGTGTCTGACTTGGAAATACAGCGTGTGGTTGCAGAGGCCTTGGGCAGACTTCTGGGCGTCTGAACGCGGCCGAGCTTGGCAAGGCACCGCGGACGTCTCTGTGGGTTGATGAAGGCCCCACGGTGAAAGGCAGCACCGAGTTCCAATAAGATAGGACTAGAGCGGCAGCAGCTGAGGCGTTGGGGGGCTGAGCTGAGGCTGTGAGGCAGGGCGCCGACCGCGCCTTCGCTCTTTGACTCATTAGTGAGCAGGATACACTATGTTGATTCATTTAAATGAATAATTCATTCCGCATTTATTTGCCAAAGGGAGGAGCTTTTCCGATTCACCGATCCACTGATATTGGGGGATGCACCGTATGTTTCGGCCTACAGAATTGATTGGTTAGAATAATCAAATGGGTAAAATATTCTAAATAGGGCTGAACGACTCGGGAAAATAATCAAATTGGCGATTTTCTAGACCAATATTGCTGTTGCGATTTAGTGTGTGATTTATTATTAAGTTCCTTATCATCTGTATTATTCACTAAACTCAAGCAATAAATCATTCTATGGCAGTGGTACTCCACCTTTCCCGGCTCAGGAGCCACATTAAGAAAAAATATTTTCGCAAGAGCCACATTTAAGAAACGTCCCTTTCCTCCAGCAAACCATGATGAATTTAAAAATAAGGCTACTAGTAATATGTTAAGGAAGAAAAAGCATAATGTTTGGAATTTATTATTATTACCAATACCATATTATTATTATATAACCATGTTTTTATTACCATTGCAACCACAAATGCATTATGTATTATTATACAAATGTATACGGGGAGACGGAAAACTAGAAGTTACGTGGAGAAAGTGATGAGTCGACTCTACTGCGCATGTCTGCTGCGGCTGCCGCTGCGTTGCAGTGGTAGACGCCGTGTTCCCTGGAACATCGCATTTCAATTAAGTTAAATGTGTTGCATAAAAAAACATGGATTGATATAAAAGTTTTGTTTTTTTCTATTTAATAATTGCATGGAGGCTGTTGTGGTGCTTGAAGTGTAGAAGCGGATGGAGGGGTGATAAGTTGTGGCTCCAGGTTATTACTTATATACAGTAATAATATAATTTAATACGAATAATTAATAATAAAAATTACCAGTGTAAACCAGGTGATCAGCCAGTGATCACTCTGTTAACAGATCATTGATCACTACCAGGAAACAGATCTCTGTAGATACGCACTCTCTTGAAGCCGTCGTAGGTTGATGTGTCTCATGGGAAATTCAGTTTTGAATACCGCAGACAATGTCTCAGACAAAACTGATTTAAATACTCCTTTAGGAATGTTTTATTTCATTTTGAATAACACTATTTAAATAGCCGCTACTAGTCATGACTGATCCGCATGCGGCTCGCGAGCCGCGGGTTGAGCGTCACCGGGTTGGATTGTGTGCAATCGCAGCCTTTGCGATTTGAAAATTGCGTTCTAGTACATTGCGATGTCGGTTTGAATTTGATTCATCGTTCAGCCCTAATTCTAAATGTTTTAACAGTTTATATCATATTTTGGTTGCTCTCCCGCCTCAATTATTGATGACGCTAAGCAAACTACTGGGACGAAACTATGAACAGCAGGCAGTGCAGCGGGGTTGTCTGGAGCAATAATAACTCAGTAAAAGGCATATAACCGTGAACTCTTTGGCCCTCGGGGGATAGAAAACCTGATATTTACAGGTAAATGTTCCTGCAGCACTACCCTACTTTCTTTCTCATGTATGCCCTTCAAATCCTGCATCCGCCTCCGATGCCACAGAACATCAACAGCAAACCCTCACGCTGGTGATCGATTGTTATCGCACATTTCTTTGAGGTCTTCTGCGAACCGCTCCGATTCTTGTTAAACGGCACTGAATGCATGGAAGAGTTAGTGTTGCCTTATCTTGTAGTTTTGTAAAAATGAACTCCATTGAAAATCACAAACGAAAGGCAGAATTGCTCTGACAAATTCGATGGCACAAACAACAATTGGTCAATATAAAAAATACCAGTGTTTAGTATTTGGTATTCATCCCAGCATTTCCTCAAATTTGGCTTCGGCAAAGAGGTTTCATTTCAGTGCACTAACACTTTAAGTATAGCACAGTAAACAAATATAGTTTATGTCAAAAAGACAACAGTCATACATAAATCAGGACCCAAAAGATTCGACAGGACATTCAATATACACTGACCTTGAAGGCATATTTCCTGTTAATGTGATCATCCACCGACAGCATTGAAACATGGAAACTGGGCAGCAGGATGCTTCCCAGAATCCCCTCCTCCTTCTCGTCTGCAGAGGCAAAACAGGTTCACACAGTAAGTCGGGAGCTATTTTCACCGTCGGTCATCTGCCGCTTTATGATGAGGAATATCAAACCGAACCGAGTGGAACGTGAGAAGGCGGCGAGGGCGCAGTGCTGGCCAGAAGGAGCGGACCAGTCAGCGGTAAAGATGGCCATTGATTTCTCCTTCAGGACGGCTACTCTATCCAATCCTCATTATTCTAACTGACAGAGTTCCCATTACAATAGAAGACTGCACCTCACCTCTCTGTGGGGGGTTTGGGGGGGATTAGATTGGGTCAGAGCTCTGCCTAACCTCCCAGCTGAATAACTTGCCATCTGCATTGCTCGCCTCCGAACAGGAGAGGAAAACAAACAGTGTCGGGGAGGCGGCTGCCGCGGTTCCCATCCGTGCGTGTTTGTTTGCAACGTCGCGCACGCGCCCGAGACAGTAGGTGTCTTTGTGCGCCGGCATGCGCGCGTGTGAGTTCACAAAGACGCACTTCGCTATTCCTTTTGGGAAAGGGGGGAACTCAGGCGGCTCAGGTACATTCACATCTCAGGCCTTGGAGCTTCCCACACTAAATAATTTAAATCGGGGGCTGTTGTTATTCAACGGTGCGCAGACTCCCCGACGTGTGGCGGAGGTTGGGGGATATAAGGTTTGTAGTTTACAGTACATCACTTCGAGGGGATGGCTGTGGCCTCAAGCAGTATATGGGGAAGACGGGAGGTATGTCCTGCAGCGCCGCAGAGACTTGGCTCCACGACTTGAGAGGCCGGGGACGGTGCCGGATTGATCTGTTGGCCGAACTCAAAAACTCTCAATCCCTCTGTCCTCGAGGGCTTTATCTCTGTTTGACTATCGGTCTCCATCTCAATCTTCCCCTGTCTCTCTCTCGCACACACACGAGCATGGCCACGAAAAACAGGCCTCCCAACCTTTGCGGGAACCGAAGGGGAGCCGGGCTCGGATGACCTCGTCCGGTAATGTGCAGTGGATTGCAGTTTTAATTGAGTACAGGGGAGTTCATGACCTCCCTGCTGCCTACATGAACCCGTTAGATCCGCCGCCGTTCGAGCCTTTTGTCAGCCAGTGGGCGGAAATAGGGCGACAGGAACAGCCGACACCAAAAATAACACAGACTTGTCGTCATCCCGCTCAGCAGAAATTATGTCAGTCGCCACACAATATGTGACGGGATTATCAGGCTGGTATCATGCCAGGAACGGATCACAGTTTCACCGGAGCATTAGCCACCGGACCCGCTCCGGTGTGATTCCATGACGCTTTAGAAGGTTTCTTTCTTTGTTCTCCGTGTCTCTGAACACAGCTGTGTCAATATTTAGCGTGACCATTTGCACTGGAGGACAAAAGGAGACAAGCTCAGTCCACTGCAGATCAGAAAAGAAACAGGAAAGTACAGGTCATAAAAATGCGGACTTGGAAAACCCTGAATCTGACACAGGACATCAGTGAAGAGATAAAAGTTGCTCAAAAGAACTCGGGTTTCAATAGCAAAGATTGTCTATTTGTTGTAGAGATTGTTCATTGTGTTAGCATGGATGGTGCACTTGATTAAGTAGAGTTTGAGGAGGTGAACCTTAAATGATATAAACGAATACTGCAGAGGCCAAGAACCACCCGATGAGAGACATGTGTACACACAGTGTGTTCCTCGAGTTGCTAAATAGTAGATATAGTAGAAATAGCTGTTTACTTCAAATGGAATGTAGAAAAAATTGACTGCGATGACTTTTCCTTTTGAGGCGCTTCAACCGAGTCTTGTTTTATCTCGCAGCATTGTTTAGAGGAAAAAAATTGGGGATTTCCCAAATGTTGAAAGCGGAGACAGCAAAGCCATTCCAGTTTTATCTCTTCAGTAAGCCTCAACGGGATGCCCTCCGCAGGGATGAGGGCTCAAACAGAGGCATTAAAAGAGACAAAACAAAAGGCAATCTCAAACAGCGGAGCTCGGAGTTTGGAGGCTTGCGTCACGCTGAAACCGGTGATGAGCCGCTACGGGGGGTCGCGTGAGAGACAACAAGGTGGCGCTCCAGATTGATTTGAACTCACCTCTATAGTAGAACAGGCACATGTCGGACAGAACAAACCACCTCTTCTTCCACAGCTTCATGCCCGTGCTGTCCTACAGGGAGCAGAGAGGAACAGAGCAGAGGGTGAACCACAAGCCCCTCTCCCTTCCTCCAAAAAAAAAGCGCCATTGTGAAACAGGGGGATTTCAGCCTTAAAGCCGCATCCTTTGTTCGTACCTGGCTAGAGATGGGGAGAATGGTAATGAACCATTTGGCGCGACTAGTGATGGTTTGATTTCTAGCATGAAATGGAAAAAGGGGACCACTGCATTGTGGTAAGTGTGTATTGTATTACATACTCATATACTGTATGTTACAACCAAAACAACAGCTTTCCCTTCAAAACGGGAGCACATCGTTCCCTGTCCAGCAAAAATAAAGCCTCTGGGCAGAAGTCCGGCTCCAGTACCACTTGATACTGTCTTCAAAGCAATTACTAATCTGCTCCTTGGAACAGAAGGAGCGGTGAAGGATAAATTAGCAATCCCTCTTTGCTTTATTGGAAAACTTGAGTCCTAATGTTGGATTCCTCTGACCAGAGTTAGGGGGTGGCTCAACAACTCTGTCATTACCATATTGAAATAGCTGTTTGCTTCAAATGGAAACTCACTGGCAGGGACCAATATGGCTGAGGTGAGATACCAAAATCACTTTAGTATATTCCATTTTGAAAGATTAGAATGGTGCAAAAACAGTTGCATTCGTCAGATCTCACTCTGCTGGTAAAGACATTTGTGCAGGGCAGCGTTTCCGTTATCCGGTAATTGCCGGTTTATGACCGGGAAAATCTGTTGAAGTGCGACATATTTAAATCTCTCCGGTCATAATGTCGAGTGAAAATAATTTCCTCTCAGAACAATTTCAATTAGTGCCGCGGGATGAAACAATAACGGTAATTATCTCCATATCTTTTTTCCTCAACGTCTAAATAAAATAGATTCGATAAAAAAATGTAAAAATCCGCAGATCTGTTACTTTCCACGTTCGGCAAGTTTTCAACGGAAAGCCTTCTTCTTGTTCTTCTTCTTCTTCTTTGGGCTTTAACAAGAGCCAGTCAGTTTGGACGATCTAAAGCTGACCTTTCACCCCTAACCAATCACGTCTGTCGATATAGAAATAAGCCCTGCCCACAGGTTGCGCTTGTAGACAGAGTGCACACGGAGCGGAGACAGAGCTGCAGCGTCCAAAACTCAGATGAGAAGCAGAAAGATGATGCTGATGATCGTTGACAACAGGGACACATACATCCATAGTTTGGGATATTTAAGTTCTGACCCAAAGCAACTGGTAAATATCCATTGTGTTGTTAAAATATGTCGACGAGACCTCCCGACGAACACTGACAAGACCACAAATTTTGTTATTTATTTAGACCTACTTGCCATGCTTATTTTGTTTTTGATTATATCAAAATGTTATTCAAGTGAAATGTTAGTTAAAGCAGCTGCATTTGTTACTTGTTGTTCACGAACGGAGATGATTTGATTTCAAGTAGTAATATTCCTATTATTTATTTTTAAAATGGCGTTAACTGACGGGACTTGTTTTATTTTTAATATTCAATTAACAATATAATAAATCTACATGCCTTCCCGATTTCATTCTTTATACAACCTGCCTATCAGTTGTTTTTAAGCTCAATAAACACAGATAATATTTGACCGGAATTTCTCCCATTTGTTCCGGAGACACTGAAATCCTCCAGGACACGTGGACCGGCGCCAATTTTGTTGCAACGGAAACTCTTGTGCGGGGACATAGAAATGAGGCTTTCACAATAAATCAGTGTGCTGCTCCCGTCTTTCAGCCCGTCCGCGACAGGACCTTCACAGCGTTCAGGTTTGAATGGAGCAGAAAAACAGAAATGCAAATCCAGAGTCCTTTGCTTGAGCGACATCGCCCTGATTGAGGTCCCCAAAGAAACAGCAGCTGGCAGCTGCATGAGAGGAAGCCCACTTGAGCTCACACTGCGGTGCCAGGAGGCTACAATCAGGACTCAAAGAGAGTCGCCCACTTAGGAATAATGAGAGTCCCACCCCAGTTAAGAACCCGCCCCCGCCCATCCCTAAAAAATATGAATTAAGATATATATTTTTTTATTCTTCAAGGTGTTTTATTTATTCCCCAAATGAACATGTGTCATTAACGCTTCACTCACTAACATTTTGACAAGGAGTTATTTCCTTCCTTCCGAGCGTCTCTTCACACAGCGCCGCACCAAATCCTTGCATTCACTTACCTGTTTGTACAGCCAGTTGCTCTTGACAACCGGGGCCCCGGGGTTCCTCCGGATTGAATTGGATCTCTTTCCAAAGTTATGAATCTTCTTTGATGGTCTAGATGGCTGAAAAGTAAGCACGCAAGTAAAAGGTTTGAGCTCTACACAGAAATATAGGGGTTCACAACCAGACTCCGCTCACAGATTTTTAAGAAGAAGAAAGGAAGAAAAAGACCTTTGAAGAATCCTTACTTAGTCGGCCGTCTGAGTGAGTGCTTGCCGATTGTGCATTTTATAAATTTATAAATAAATAAACAAATAAATAAATACATAAACACAATAAAATCAATTTATGTTTTGTGGCTGGATTTAAAGGTAGGGTTGATTTGATCGAAGGTTTTGCATTTCAAGCTTTGGACAATGGGTTTTTCCAGATGTGTGCACTGTGGTGCTTTGTTTAATGTGTGCACGAGGGCCACTCACTCTTCCCGCCGGGCTGCTTTGGTGTGCGGCGTAGTCCGAGCCGCCTGTGTAGTTGGATGCCTCGCTCATGGTGCTCAGTGGTTGCTCCTTCTTCTCATTCGCCGGCGCTTTAGGGGCAGATCTATGCAGGGGATACAGGACATGCCATGGGTACCCAGGAAAACTTTCAGCAAGAGAAATTCGCCCGCACTCTGCTCGGTGACCTCAAATAAATCAAGTAGGAGGAGACAGCCAATCTGTGGCTCTATTCAGCCCAATTCTCTCAATTTGCCCCGTCTTCTCTCTGAAGTCCAAAACTCCAGTTCTAATGAGATCTCAACATGGGCCTATGAATCACGCCAATTACTCCCACCATGTCAGTGCAGATTCCCTTCCTTCTCTCTAACAACTTTAAATGGTCTGCATAGTCTGTCTGACAAATTGAGCTTCAGCAATTTATGCAGTGAATCAGGCCAGGAATGCCTTGGAGAGGAGGGCGTACAGAAGGTTACCAGGAAAATAGTGATCCAGCATAAGTGACGAAAACTTCTGAAGCAAAACATTGTAAGTATAAATAAATATCTCATGTTTGTATATATTTGTAAGCTAAGTAGTCTCTGGTCTGTTTGTAATGTCCCATATTCGTCAGGAATGGTAATGATATAGTCTAGAGGGACCAAGACTGGAAAACGAGAGTAGAACAAAAATACTGCAGCAGTGAAAAAGGTGTCATCTCTCAGATATATTGGGTTTCAGGTCACTGAACAAGGACAGGCACCCTGGTCCCTCTGGGCCATGCAAGTGCACTGTAAAACTTACTATGCAAGCTGTTCAGTGGGTACAAGCAGCAACACAATGTGCAGGGCACCCTCACATTTTAATACCGTTACCTTAATACTGACTTTAATTCAATTTCCTAAACTTTTCTTTTTCAGTACTGTGTATGTATATATATATATAGTATATAGGAATTGTTGATTTAAAGGTCTTGATGTCATCCTTGACTATAAAGTCCTTTTAACAAAAATAAAAATATTATATCAAACTGTGGTACAGAATGCCACAGAATGTTTCATTAGTCCAATACAACCAATGCAACCATGACAAGAATTTTCTAAGTTTCTAAACCAAATCTGTATCAATGGTTGACTTTAACTCATCCGTCCACTCATCCACACACACCCCGTTTCTGATTACTTCCAATCTATCCATCCATACGTCCCAAGTGACAGCAGAATGCATGCGCTCTTGCTTCAGGAGGACAAACACAGAGTGTATCAGGGGTCATAGCAACACTGGCTATCACCACAGCAGGCAACAGACACAGGGTGCTCATTCCCGTGCAGGACAGTGCAGTGACAGAAATCACAGGTCTGACATTACATAGAGACCCTGCAAAACAATGAGGAGACAGAACAATGGAAATAACAGAGACCCTGTTTTACTGTACCTGTGCCAAAAAGAGGAAGTTGCATGGAAAAGCAGCTCCGTGATTCGCTCAGTTCAAGCGCTTAAGATCCTTAATAGATAGTGCAGCAGTTGAATGGCAGGCTACATTAGGGCGTAGAAATGACACACCCCTAGAGACATGGCCCAGTATGTTATGGGGCGGCTCAGAAGGTGACCAAAACTCTGCTGAGCTGAAGTGCACAGCTTTCACTGGCTCCCTTCTCCTGGACATCTCTGGATATAATTGTGCTTGATAGGGTGTGAATGGAAGTCATCCGGTTTCCTTTATCTTGACCTAACGAGTTTGCTCCAGAGAATGAGCGACAGAGGTTTTCAGCACTTCCAACGGCCGGCCGAATCCTGAGTGACCCTTAATCAATGGTGTGTCAAGTGTCTGCTACAACATGAAGGGAGGAAGCAGGGACAGACTGTGTCTGTTCGGAGATACACGTTGACTCCACTCCATGCTCTATTCGGCTGACAGTCCATTTCTAGGCTCTGGGTTGCCCTGTGTGGGCTTTATTGTCAATTACTCAGAGCCTGATAATCATTCGGCTGGCTCTGAAATATTAATGAAGTGAGTGCATCTGCTTTTTTTTTTTTAAATCAGCTGTCCCAGTGGAAACAAACCAAACCAAACAAACACCTGGGGAAAGGGAGCAATGGGAAAGTAGCCCTGCATTAGTTTTAAAATAACTGTTTTATTAACTGTTATTAACTATGACTGTTTATATATAACTATATTATTTTTATTGTAGTAGAAAGTTAATTCTCAAATGTGGATTCAACTTCAACTTGATGAACTCTATGGAGAGAACCATATTTAATTGTGGCACAATGATGATACAGGCGACCAGACGACAACATTAAACTGTGTTACATTGCGCCGCTGTCTGGTCGTCTGCCTGTTTGCAGAATATCTCAAAAAGTTCTGAGCAGATTTGCACAAATTGATTTGATTGAATGAAAATGATTGAATGATTTTTTTTAATCCGAAAGCGATGAGTCTTGCCATCATGATCTAATTTGATCATACTGTGTGTGTGTGCGTAACCAGCAGGAGGGTAACGAGTGATTCTCGTCAGGTAGTGAAGCGCTTGACTGACAGGGTCGTCATCCAATCATAACAATGCCATTCCGAGTGTGCGCTCGCATACCGTGTAACACTGACTCTTGTAATGTGAACATTGACAACTTGAACATATTCATATTTTATATTTAATATTACGACTGCGTGATATGAGCATATATATATCGTAAGACAATAGAAAAAATGTATTGTCTTTATATATTTTTAGAGCCCGACCGGTGCCAGATTTTTGGGTCCGAAAATTTAAAATAAATTTGAAAAACGTATATTTTAAAGTTTCTATATTTGACAAGATTTAACTTACAACCAAACAAATAAATAAAAATAAACACACAAAGAACTTTTTGATGGATAAAAAATGTAAAAGATGATATTTAATATTTTTTTTATTTTTAACTTTTTTTCCGAGTTGCAGTGAACGCATCATCCGTGTTTCCCATGAATGCAGCATGGCTTACTGCTTGGAGAGCTGTGTCCTATCTAAAGGCGAGTGTAAACAAACATGGATGGATTTATAATGCCTAGTCGGACGTCTGCGCTTATTTTGGTGAGTGACTTAAAAGTGGTGTAAAATGGAAAAGTACAGGATAACTAATCAATGTTTTTTTGCTTATTATACTTAATTGTTTATTATTCAATTTGGACACATCGGCTGCATAACTGCTGATCCCAATGTGGTCAAAAAAGTCAAACAAAGGCCGTTTCTATCACTACGTTACAAATCAGCGGCAGAAATGCTATATGGCAATATGTCACATCATTTGGAGTCACCGTGCTTTACATTATCTGCACTCGGGAGCGAATGTAAATAAACATGGAGGAGTGTGGCCCTTTGCGGTCCAATCACGGCGCACGGAGCTTAACACAGAAGAAAAAAAAACCACCGTCGCTTGTTTACAACTTACAACTTTCTAAACACCAACTTGCCTTTGATAAGGACATCTCAAATTGCACAGTGGCACCATTCATGGATTACTACAACATCTGGCCTTCTGCTGAGACGTCTGCCGAGCCGAGACAACTTAAGGTGAGGGGGACTGCAGAGCCCAACCAAAGTACCTTTGTGTTTGCCGATTGTTTTGGTTCAAGGTTTCAGTGAATGAAAGTGAACACAAACAAATCATTCGAGTCATCATGTCTCAAGTCAAGTCAGGAGTCTTTAACTTCCAAGTCCAAGTCGAGTCTCAAGTCATTTATTTTCTGTAAAGTCAAGCTGCAAATCATCAAAACAGTGACTCGAGACCTAGTCACAATGACTCGAGTCCACATATCTGATCATAAATATATATATTTATTATATAAATTATATACAGTATATTTGTGTGAATCGTCCAGCCCAAATCGGCTCTCCGTGCGCCCCGATCGCCGAGCCCCATTCTTACAAATAAAATAACTAAAAACAGGGTGGGGACGGGGCACGGAGGAACAGGGCATGACTCGTAGACTCGTAAAGATTATTTTCTGCGCATAGCGCATGGAGAGGGGGAGATCGGGGAGAGAGTCACAGAGAACGTTCCCATTACGCCCCATTATTACAAAGGTGCGCAAAATGCAACCTGTAATCCTTCCCCCCCCCCCCCCTGGGAGGGCGCCCAAGATGGCCGCCTATTTCGCCTATAGGAAGAAATGACCTGTGTCGGTGATGCCCACATAGGATATTACCAATCATAAAAGTAGGAGAAATGGTCACTATTGTGCATAATACAGCTTTAAGTCACTGTGGCGCCAGAAAGACACAAGGTTCCCATATAGATTCTGAACACAACAGCTTGAGTACCGATCAGCTGATTGAGCTTAAATTAACAATTGTTGTTGACTTCAGGGCAAACTGGAACTGGTTGTGCAACCAGTTGTACAAATGAACACAATTTTTCCTGAGAATTTTTTTCAGGCCTGGTGGCTCGCACCAAAAAAAAAACCTAAAAAGACGAGGCGCGCGGGATGGCCTGTTAGCACGATCGGATTGGGTCAGACGGCGCAGCAGGCGGTATGCAATTTATATTTGCCTTTAGATATTTGATCTGATTTTTGATCAAGGAGAGGATGACTTAATAAGCTGCATTTATTGCATAAAAATAAGCTGTTTAACCAATGACCTTTGCAAAAAATTAGCACATCATGAACACAGTGTGCATGTTCCATCGCTGCACTTTATCTTCTTTGGCTTGGAGAAAAATTTCACCCAGACATCAGGAAATGGACATCTTGCCACAGGAGGTCCATTATTATAATATTTATGCAGGCTCCCAACTTTCATTGCGCCGCAGGGTTTCGTGAGCATTGAACATTTTGAATAGGCCATCACAAAAAATAAAAAATAAAGTAAAAAAGATTTTCAATTTTACTGTTGACACGGAAGAACATGGAGATAGTCAGCCGTTTTTTAACATTTTAACATTCCTAGTTTGTGCATGTGTTTATATAGCGTAGCATAAATGGACTGTAAATTCCAACGAAAAAAGGCCGTAATTATTATTTTTTCCTGGGGGACATTGCCATTATTTTTGGTGTTTTTGACGATTTTTTGGGGCCTGGCGGGGGGGGCGGGGGTTCTCATTTGTCTGGCAGCCTGCCAGGCCGATAAAATTATAGGGGAAACACTGGAGTACAATGAGTGATTGGTAACTATAAACAACATTTTCTATTGCACCAACTATAGCTTTCAGCTACAAACAGCAATAGGTACAGTATGTTCTCTGTGTCTAACAGGCTCTATGAATGGTCCTGGCGTAATTGCGGCAAAATTTGTGTGACCTGCCCAGATGAGTCCACTCTAACTGCATTTCATGCACGTTATAGAGGATTAACTTGGTGCTGTCACACAAACTAACAAAGCCCTCAGATCGATTCCAAACACAAAGACTAGCCAGGACATACAGACCCCCTGCCTCAGTTCTACCACCATCACTCATTGTGTGTGTGTGTGTGTGTGTGTGTGTGTGTGTGTGTGTGTGTGTGTGTGTGTGTGTGTAAGCAGAAGGATTACGGCATCACTGAGGCTGGCTCTATGGACACACAGGATAGGTTGGGGATCCAGAACTGATTGGCTGAGAGTGCATTTTTCAAAATGACCACACAGCATTTTTAACGAAACCAGGCTGCTTTACAACTCTTTTGTTGAGTGGTGAGCAGGACCTTAAAACCTTTTAAGGGAAAAGAACAAAAGTCAGAAAGTCTCGGTGAGCTTGTGCAGATCTGGTTACTCACAGGTGAAATTGGCATTGGGAGTCGCATCTATGACGGTGCTGCAGGCCGCAAAAAAAAAAAACGGCGTGGCAAAGGGATCAGAAAACCCAGAGCCGCCGACAGCACATCCAAAAATGAAAGAACAAGCCACGCCCGTCAGAAAGAAAATAAACGCTCGACTTAGGGACCCCGCATCAAAATGTGCTAAATACTCAAGAGGGTTTTTGCACCTCAAAGCTTAATCTGGAGTCAGGTTGTGAAACAGTTAGCACCCTGCAGCTAAGACGTACGTAAAATATGCAAGGACCAAAAAAAATTAAAATCAGTGAAGTCACTTCAGTGTGAGCTGAGTGGTAGTGATATCGGTCGCTTGGTTGACAACAACAGCCCTACATGGATTATGTGGGGCTTACGGCAAACCATTAGGGATGCAATGATACACAGATTCATACCAAAGTACAGGACCAAACCACTCAGGTACTCCTTAAACAGTTGTGGATTTTTGCTTTTGTACATGTGGAAAACCGAAATTCAAAGCTCTGCACTCCACCCGGAACGGCAAAGGTTAAGAGATCTAGCTTGGTTGTTAGAGTGCAGTTATTCATTTCAGAATCGGAAAATTCACAAATTACACTTCAATACAACTTACATGTTAAACAAAAATATTATAGTCGTCTATTGGGCACACCCAAAGGAGCCAGTCTCTCAGCAAGTGCAAGTGAAACAAGTGCTTGAAGCTGCCAAATCTTTTCTGTCTCCAGTTTGGTTGTATCTGATTTCCGAGTGAACTAAATGAACAGGGGACAAAGTAGAAGATTGGATCTAGTTCGTATGCTGGAATTGGCCATTTGCTATCGGACATGGAGCCGACAACTTCTCAAAAGGAGTCAATCAGTGCTTGTTTACAGTTCATAAACTAAAGCAAAAAAAATGTCCTTCTTTCGTGAAAGAAATTAAGGGAAATTGCCAAACTGCGACCCCAAAACCCAAGATGGATACGGAGCTGAGTTTCGGGGGCTCTGAGATACCAAAACGTGTATTCTCCCTGCAGTTTTTTCGGGGCAAACACAGGGTGAGGACAATAAACGACACCTTGCAGGACGTTGTAATGCAAATGCATAACAGGACACAGACAAAACACCATTTAAACACTCACAGCCTGTTGTTAGTGTGCAATGATACAGTACAGACAGATATGACAGAGATTGCCTTTACAAAGGCATCCATTACTGAGTATTACCTGTTCAACACTGGGTGAACCAATTTTCCACAGTTCATTCTATAAAAAAAAAAAAGAGACAAGTCTGTTGGAGTTCAAAACTAAAACTGGATTTTTCGTTATTTCAAGGCTCAACTCAAACCGAAAGCCCCGTCTCCATCAAGCACCGGACAGAACAGGGAAGTTGTCATTGTAAGAGACCGATAACATGGTGATGGAACGCTTCAGGTAACCGGGCCACCCTTCAAACTGCCGATGACATTATCGTTATCATCTCAATCGCGCTACAATCTCAACGAGGGAAATTGACGTCTATCAGAATAAAATGGCGAACCCTCGGCTCACCATGCACGATAATATGACGAGCAACATTCGCCGCCAGCGTGTACACGACCTTGGAGAGCACTGGAATCAGGCTTAGCTGGGAGCTGAGTGACAGCCCAACACTTCAGACTGACATCTCTGAAGTGGGTGGACACTGGTGCCAGCGCAGACGGAGGTAGGAGCTGAGACTCGAATCTGACTCACACATCGTGTATGCGACGAGAGGTGGACCTTCACACCACTGCATCTTACAACCAAAATGCATCGGAACGGTTGTTAAGGTGGGTTTGTTAAAACAACCCACATCAAACATCTCGCACCCGCTGGCAAGGTACACCAGGAGGCTAATGTACACTCACTCCAATAACTGCACAGGTTAAAGACTGCTAATAGGACTAAATCTGGATTTGTTGCTTTCATTTTCCTAGCACATCCGTTTATGTGATGTGGGGATGTAGGGATCAACATTTGAGCAAGGTAATCTGTTTTCCGTTCATTTTTGTTCCGAGCAGAGCCGATTATGTAGCCATTTTTCAGCCTGGCTTCTTTATCAAAGGGAACAGGACGGGGCCGCGTAAATCCGCCTTTGCCTTTTCTCGTTGGTCTGGGCCGTAGATTTTCCTTCCCCTTTATTACTTACTCAAACATAGCCAACGGTTGGATTAGCAGGACGACGTTAGTTTGGAGGAAAGACGCGGGTCCAGGCATTCGGCTCATTCTGATTGCATATCCAAACCTGGTGCGGAAAAGTCACAACTTCAAAATAATAATAAAATAAAAAAAATTTAAGCGACGCATTTAGGAGCATAACGTTAAGTTCAATGGGGATGTGAGAGTCGCAGGGACAGGAGGAGTGTGTCAGGAGTGTGTGTTATGGCGTCTCGTACGGGGGAAAACAGAGGAATCACAATGTGGTGACAAGCTGTGACAGCTGACAGCAACAGCAGGTATTTAGTCACATGATGGAAATAGGGAAGCTTTCTATTTTCATTCTTTTCACTTCTGGTATTTTTAGCGGGAATAGAAAACGGATGGAACTCTGAGCTTCGCCACGCTCCTCTACCGACTCGTCAAGGTCTTCTCAAAGTGAAATGATCCGAGTTTTAATCAGGATATACAAATTCCAAAACGCCGTCAGAAGAAAGTAACTAATGCCGATTGCGTTGATAGAAGTAAATTGTGATGTATTACACAACATTTTTGTGAGGAAGTGAGAGCGAACGTTTGGCTGACACGTGGAACATTTGGCTGAGAGCGTATGTGTTCCAAGTTCAGGCTACTGTCCTTGTGGTTTCGAGATACTTTTGAAATGAAGAACATGAAGCTTTGGGGAAGGCCAGAGCTCTACTGTATTTGAACACCATGCCAGCTTTGGAAGCATTGGAGGGAGAGAAAAAAAAACAAAAAAACGTCTTGCACTCTGCCTGCACTCAAAACCCGGCACTGAGAAATGAATAGTGGATGATCCCTCAGGAGACCATCACATGCCACCTGGAGTCATTCAAATCTGACTTTAAACAGAGGTTATTGAGGAGAGACTGGGTGATGGACGATCAACAAGGGGTCAAGGGGTCAACAGGTCCACAAAATATGTGTCTGTCCATGTGCTTTGAGAATGGGAAGCCCTGCTATCACACTAGATCATCAAGATGATGAACGTCCTAAATTTATGGAGCGACATCTCGCATTGGAATTCAATCCATTTCAATGTTTTCGTCGCAATCAGTGGATTTGCTTCCGTCAGTAAAGCAATTTTGGCTGCGATGCCTCTGGGTAGAGTTAGACTTTGGTCATCTCTGACGGGCAAATTTTGTAGGAGCTGGGGAAGGAAAGGTCAAAATGGAGGAAACCGTGGTTGTAGTCATGACGAGTAGTGCACGAGAGATGTGGCGCGGGCGTCTGTGAGCCTTACGACAGGAACAGATTGTGCAATTATGTTTCTTTCACTTGTATCTCACCGTTTGATAAGCCGGCTTGCTTGGCTTCTTTACAAGGACACGGAGGAATCTCACCATTTCTCAGCCATTTTCATCAGTGACATAAGTTAACTTGACTAAGATGATCATCCTTTGCCATTGCCCAGCAAATGCTCCTCTCCCATTGTTTAAGGTATATACTCTGTATCAGAGGATAAGGCAAGACTACCCTGCTATATTAGTAGTGGGAAACGACCAGTCCAATTAAAACCCCAATTTAACCACCATAAAAATGGTGGTTAACTATGTTTAAGTCATTAAAAAATACATATATATGTTTGAAGGAAGCTGGAGGAAAGTCACAGGGCATGGTACGCACTGACAGGTTGTCATGGATGGGGCTTGATCTGTGCGGTTGTCTGACACACATCGGCGTTTTAACATCATTACTGCAGGGCTCAGAAATGCGGCCGGGTGGCATTCTACAAGCGAAAAGAAGAGACTTACTGTTCGTTGACGACAAAGATGCAGTTGTCTTGTGAGGGTAAGCCTGAGACAGGATGCTTGCAGGTCACCTTCCGCTCATTGTGGCTAAAGACAAAAAAGAGGGAGAGACAGGGGTGGAATGGGAGAAAATGAGTATGCATTGAGAACAGCACACTTACACCTGTCAATACCAATAAACCCTCCCGTCAACCTTTATCCCCAAAGGCACAGGATGAATGAGCGCCTTGTGACCGTGAAAAGCCAATCACTTTCTAAGCTGTCAAAAGTTGCAGGCATTCTTCTTTAGCAAAGATGGAACCACCGGGAAGGGAACTTTGCATGGGCAGAGGAAGCTGAGAGAGCAAGAGAAACGCTGAGTGTGGACAGTGGATACACAATAGAAGCGCTGAAAGCATACTGTAAGCAGGATCCGCGACCTGAAAAATCCTCACATTCCCAGCTCCTTGGATCAGTCTCAAGCACTGATGACACACGATCTGCACAAATCAAGCACGCCCAAAAGCATGAAAAACAAAAATGGAACTATGTTTAACCATGTAAGCTCAGAGAGCATCACATCGAAATAGATTAAATAGACACAGAAACCTCTTGAAGCGACACGCTCCTGCCACCGACCAGCGTTCCCCTTTCGAAGCTATACAGAACCAAAACGGATCATTTCACTGGCGAGGCAAAGTAATACTTACCTGGAATATTGTTTGGTTGTGAACTTCATCATCTTGAACCTCCTATTCCAGCTTGGAAGAGACCGAAACAAGAGAGCCACTGTCCTTTTTTGATTCCTAAGCCTGGCCTTTAGAAATGTTGGGAATAAGATAAGACTGCAGCTGTGCCCAGATCTCCGGACTCCAGCGACTTGCTTTGCCTCACTCCACTCACCATCTAGACTAATCACAGAGCCATTGAGGCTGCCACCCACCCAGCCAGCGGTGCAATTACAGCCTCCAAGAGTTACTTGAGTTACTTGAGTTGCACAGTAACGTGATTAGAGAACCAGGACACACGACCAGTTCATGGAAAGGAGGGGCAGAGGCTGACTGGGATGCCCTTGACAACAACAGAATTCCGGTAAAGCAGGACTGCTGTCTATCACTTGTAAAAAACTTGTTTAAACTATAATATTTACAAACCAAGAGGCCAAGAAAATGTTTGAGAGCGAGAACCCGTTCAGCAACATCCAGCATCATCAGGTACTAATTAGAGACCCAAATGAGCAATTAGATTACCTCACATTTCCTTTGGGGATTTTGTAACTGCGATGTTGTTTTGGGCCTGGGATCTACAGTATAACAGCCTGTGCCTTGTTTCCCAGTATTTGTTCTCATGAAGCCTTTCAGACATGTTCCTTCAAAAAAGTTTTAAGGACTAGCTAACCAACTAGAACTTGGAATACAATACGCTCTTGCAAAAGCATTGACAGCAACAATTCATATAAAAATGTCACATCATTGAGAGGAACATTGTTCTCAGATAAACTGGCATTGATTGCCAGTGAAATAACTTGCAGTACCTCTTCTGCACTCACTACACATAGGCGTACGTAGCTATGCAGCGAGCTCAACACTCTCCCAAAATGTACCCAAGACAGGAGCTGACTTTAGGTGTTTTTAATGGTAGTGGCGTGATACAATGGAACAGCACAAAGGCATGCAGGTTTAATGATCAATCTCTATGCAAATGCAAATGACTTTTTAACAAGTTGCTGTCACTCTTACAATCTGTGCCTAAATGAGTCTCAGAGTCACAATGTTGCAGGCCGATTTGGGATGTCACGGCTTTGCAATGTCACAATGCCCAACATGAGGGAAAGAACTTGAGCAGACAATGCATATAATGGGCGAGTATGTGGCACCAAACTCCATCATCCATAGGGCGTGTCTTGTGTCTGCTTAGGAGAAGACAGAACACTGTACAGATTGTGAAGGTTTTATCAAAATCATATCAGTGAGTGGAGACACAATGGGATATAGTAGGAATCACGATCTTCAAAACCACCGTTCGCTTTATTCTACATGTCAAACAAAATTACTCTACATTCAACTCAACTCACTTTGCCTTTTTATCGTATACGTTAGAGAGCCAAATTACAGCCCAAAAATAATACTGCTTCAAACATGGGCCTCTCGACTACAGGAAAGAGCAAATAGTAAGTATAAAGTAGAGGGTTGAGTTTCAGTTTAGCCTGGACTGCAGCCCTGTCCCGAGCTCCAGTCTATAATTACTGGAGGCATTGTTGGCAGCACAGCATTCTGTGCGGTCTTAAGGCGGATCAATGGCACCATTTTCTTTGGTATCCCTTCACACATGCCCATACTGCAATGCACGTAGGATGGATTAGACCTGAGGTGAAGAAAGATGCAATGTCTGGAGAGATGTGTGTGCCAACAGCTGTTTGAGAGGGTACGAACGAATGAGGATCGGAGTATGTAGTGAGCTTTACAGCCCATTACACACTGGCAACACTTTGTTAATCACTTGTAGTCTCCAATCGGTAGCACGGTAGCTCAGTGCTTAGCACCGCTGCCTCGCAGCATGAAGGTTTGAATCCCGGCTGTCCCAGGTCCTTTCTGTGTGGAGTTTGCATGTTCTCCCCCGTGTTTGTGTGGGTTTCCGCCGGGTGTGCCCTGCTGTTTCCTCCCACCATCAAAAGACATGTATGTTAAGGGTTAATACTCCTGTCGGTGCCCCTGACCAAGGGGCTGGCAGAATAGCTGGAGTTGGTCCCCAGGCGCTGCACTGCGGCTGCCCAATGCTCCTAGGCATAGGATGCAGAGGATACCTAATTTACCTCAGAGGGATTTATAAAGTATATAAGACATGAACATCTCTCAAATTGATCCACTATGACAGGTACAATAGCCAGTTCCTTAACGCTTCAAATGTGTCTTAATCAAGTAGAATGAAAAACCCACCCGGCGTACTTCTGAACGCTTGACATGAAAATCAACAGGTCAAGTGGAAATGGCCACATAAATAGTGTGTAATCAATCAATTTCATTTAACTTTCATAGAAAAACTAAGAAAAAGAGGATGCAAAAATAGTACTGTTGCTGTTAATAAAAACATCATATCATAACGTTTGGCTTGTTGTACAGTAAAGGGAACATTAATGCAGAGGTGACAGCTGTTAGTGGTAGATCTTATGCATACATATCGACAAAGAAAAAGCTAACGACAAACCACACTTGATGGTGCTGAATCTACTTAGCAAAAATTCTGAAGTGCATAATTAAGTGTTCCTATATGTGCCAATGTATTTTTATAATAATTAGCCCTCTGACACACAAATTGTTTCCAAGTAGACATATAAATGTCAATGTTGTTTTCTATAAGTGTATTTTAAGTATTTAATCAAACATGGTTGTAAATGAAGTTTATGTTACTGTTAAATGTGATACTTTTATGTTCACATTAACTGCAGACAAATATCTGCCACATAATTACAAATAATCAGTATTGGCCCTGCCGATAGTCGGTCCCTGTGTGTAATAGCAGAGATAGCATCAGCTGTTATTGACCCTTTCAGTCTTTGTGAAGAGAGAATATGAAATTGCCAGAAGAGCTGTTGGTCTTCCAAAGCCCTTCGTAATGGAAGTGCCTCCCTTAAGAAGTCAGCTAATGAGTTCTTGCCGATGTGCTGATTGACACATTTGCCGGGTGAGTGTTGTAAGAGGGTACTCCATAAAAGCACATCATGGGTACAGCCCTCATAACCTCATAAAATGGACGGAAGCCATTTGAGAAGGTGCTAAAAATTTCCATTGGAATTTCTGCAGCACAAGATGAGAGACAGTCCACTGACCCAGAGGAAATACGAGGCCTAGGGAGGGTGCTTAACAGCCATCAACAACCACTCAACCGTATCAAGCACAAAATAAATGATTACTATATTATCTCTTTCAGTCTCCACTAGTTAATGTCAACCAGTAGAATTTACACAAAGCAGAACTAGATATAATGTCCTCTAATCGATGATTTCCAAATGTAGCCTACTCTGAAACAACTGCAAAAAAATCAAAAATGAAAAGATGGAAATATGTCTCTATATAGTCTAAACGTTTTTCTCTTTTATATATAAATTGTGGCGGACCAAGGGGCGTGGTTAAGCCGCGGCTGCAGACGGCAGCATGGCTTCCTTCCTGCGGCCGCCCAGCTGCACAGAATGGGCCGAATCGGCGCCCACGCGGCGCTGACTGGTCCGGCCCGGGGCAGGGAGCTTTCTTAATGTTTGCACGTCTTGCAGACAGGGATCGGCAAAAGGGCTCGTCAGACGACCAGGAGCCAGACTGGAGCGTCATTCCCTCTGCGCCCAAATCGAGCATTATTGTTTATTATTTATCCTTTTGGCCAGCCAGCCTTTTCTGTTCAGGTCTATAATAAAAACTCTCGCCGTGTCGGCAACCCACTGCCAGAGAGACCCGTACCTGTGGGCAGAGACTCCCACATATATATATGATTTTTTTACAGCTCTGCCAACTAATCACAGCATATAGTGGCATTAGAGATCATCACACATGCAGTGAAGGATGTGGTCTGTGGTCACTCAAATAAAATGTATGCAAGCCCAAAGCCACAGGAGCTGTACGGTCGGGGGGAGCATCTGGTAGCATTTTCCCCACGATACAGGGCAGAATTCTTGTTTGTTCTTCCTCCTTGCTTGGCCTTCTTGTTCCTTAGCATCCCACAGGGAAAAGCTGGGGCCAGAGGGAAGACAGCAGGAGCCCCTTGATGTGTGGAGAGGTTGGGGCAGCAGTGGGACCTGTTAGTTTGCCCACCCTGCAACGAGGCAGGGGAAAGATTGGTTTGGGGAGGGCCCTGTCCTCCATCATTAGCCCTGAGTGCTCAGTGTTTCCCCTTTAATTGTAGAGAACTAGCGGGCAGCCAGACCAACCAGAGGCCATGCAGGCCGACAAAATAGAACAGAAATAAAAAGAAAACACTTCCCATCAAAAAGCAACGACCATTTTCTCTTGCGAGTCATTCTTAAGTTGTATTTCCAACAGCTTACCCCAGAGTAAGCTCAACTAAAAATGCAGTGCCCGTGATTCCCGATGACCAAGCGACACCCCAATGAATACTGTTGTCATATGATGGGAATGGGATATTAAAAAGACGACCCAACAGCACAATTAAACGGCTGGCTAGCAAACTTTAACTGAATAAAGTGATTTTTACTGAGCAAGTGATGCTCTTTTCATAGCCAATCTTTCTTATCGGGTTATCTCCCCCAGCTCTCGCTTGAGCTTGCTCTCAGCGCAATTTAACACGCTTTCCATATTATATTGATATACCGTATTACCCAGCTGTATCACTAACTGACAAGGATGATTAGGCGTGACTTACTGGATGTGATTTTTGTTCCCTCTAGTCTAGATTTCTTAAACGCAGCACAAACATCCCCAATGAAGATAGTCATATATGAAAATACTGCATTTCCCCTCTAAATCCAACCCATGAGGACATCATCCTACACTACTACACGCAGAGAGATTAGGGAACCATATGGGGGCTACTTTGTGTAATTATTTAACTCTTAAAGCAAAGCAAAGGCCAAAATCCTTCTGTGGTTTGATCCGGAGTTGAGGGCAAAGGCAGCAGATTAGTAATGTGCTGCTTTTGAGTGTGTCAAATCACTTCATTTTAACAACAGTAATTCATCATAAAAAGCAAAACAAATGCAGAAGAATGTGTCTATAAAAATGCTTACTGTTTTATATGTTATAATATAGTCACAAAAAGTATAACTCTTGCCACATTACAGCGAGAGTATTCACCCACTAATAACACTGTTTAGTGTGGGTGAACACTCATTTACATGTAGTCATTAAGCTGGTGCCTTTATCCAAAGCCACCTACGCCAAGCACACCAGCCAGAGGTAGTTGAATTGACCGTCCAAAGCCTTCACTAGCAGCCATGTAGTAAGATAAGTCTGTTATATTTAAAGTAAAGACAGACAAGGAGAAGGTGGCAGGGGGTGGCTGAGAGGAAACCCTGATTAGGGAAGGGTGGACAGGGATGACGATCTTAATGAGGTGGAGAGGTCAGTTGAGGAGGGGGTCCCGCTGAATCCCAAAGAGAGGTGTCGTCAAATTCCCATCCAAGATACAGTATAAAACCCAACCATGGGATATACTGCACTGTAGAAGGGGAACATCAAAATGCTTTTAAAGGAATATCTTTCCATTCCACCACCATTCCAAAGGCAGCAGTCTGTCACATCAGTTCAGCCCAGACCATGGTCATGCTACGGGAGGATTAACATGCTCAATTTTCACTATTCTATTTCACTTCAGAGCAGCTCAGGCATGAAAAACCTGACCTCCTTCAGCTTCTGCTCTCACATCTTCTATAAATACATACTGCTCAACCACAGTCAATTAATTTTTATGATATTTAACTGAATGACTTTCAAGTCGCTTTAAGGCAATGAGTATTGCTCAGCTGAGTTGAAGCAAACTAATTCACTGAGTCAGGAGCCCAAAACAACCACTAGTCCCTTCATTTAGGAGGAAATTTATCTGATGGTAGATTATTTCAATGTGCTGGATGCATGATTGGCATGGGATGGAATCTCCACGTCTGCTCCTGACGATGTAGGAAACAATAATACAGCCGTGGACAAAAATATTGGCACCCTTACTTGGACGATGCGCCATGTTGGCACCATCCAGTGCCAACGCAACGATAGGAGGTGCTACGGTAGGAGACCGAGGATGAACCCGCCGATGAGAGATACAGCAGGCACACGAGAGTCCAGCTGGAGCCAAAACACACCTGAACAAGCCAAAATCATTCTGGGAGAGTATCCTGCGGGCAGATGAGCCAAAATGTAAATCATAAACAAAATGAAGCCTTCAAAGAAAAGAACACTGTCCCACCAGTCCGACACGGAGGAGGATGAGTGATGTTGTGTGATGCCGAGGTTGAATCGACACGGCGTCATGAAACCAAGGTCACCAAGACGATGTCACAGAGCCGTCCCTCTGGGCGAAGGTCACTGGTCTTCCGTTGGCCCGAAATTCACTTAAAAAAAAAAAAGGCGCCCAGGAATGACTGAAACCTGTCCTGGAGTGGCCAAGCCACGAGTCCAGGTCTGAATCTCATCGAACGCCCACGTAAGGATCTGAAGACCACATATGGGATAAGGCGCTCTTCAAATCTGAGTGAACCGGAGCAATTTACAAAAAGGTATAGAACACTCGTTCAGCGCTACGGGGAGCGCTAGATTGCAGTTCTTTCCTCCAGAGGCTGTGCTACCAAATATTGAATCTAGGGTGTCAATCATTTCTATTTCTGTGTATTGTATTACTGAAATTTCTGAATCATGAATCTCGAGTAATGATATAATAGTAGCCCGGGAACCAGACCAATCTGCCAGCACATGTTTTATTTGCTGTTTTACGACCGGGCTCGGGTCGGGCCAATCACAACCGTTTATCTGATATGGGGCGATGTGGAGATGATACGGGGCACTACCGCTTTAGTTCATTTCGGCCACAAATCCTGTCCAAAGTCTGCAATGTCTGCACTCGAGGAGTAGATTTGTGATATTTCAATAAGCTTGAGAGCAGATTTGTACAACAGATCTAAACCAAACTATATAATATAAGGGCGAGTGTTTCAATATACAATTGTTTCCTATTTAGAATAAGCTTTTCTGAAAAAAATGTATAGACATTATTACATTACAAGGAACCTATGGGGGAAAAAAAAAAAAAGCTTGGGTGGAAAACTAGTTTAGTCAAAAACGTCCAATTGAACCTCCCTCTCCTGAAATAAATCTCAAAACAAAACCTCTTTTATAATTTGCTGAATCTCTCTTAATGCACCCAAATGTAAATCCTCTTACGTGGGGGGCGGGGGACAGGGGGAATAAAGTTAAGCTCGCGTATCATCGAGTTTAGTACTGGCAAAAAACTGAAGAGTCCAATGAAAATTCTTATTACTGTGGGGACATTAACCAAGGGTTTGAACGGTACACTTCGCATATAATAGGGCTGAACAGCACACACACTGCAGCGTGGGTGTGTCGGCGTGCAGGAACACACACTGTATGTGCCCTGTGCATTTTGGAGGGACAGCACACGCGTCTTGACAGAGCTACACAAATACGAAACAGCATTACATGGTATTGCTGTTGAACGGGATCATTTGACTCGTGATATGTTCATCAAAACAAAAGGTGGGAAAAGAGGAAGCACACCATGAGCGGGGAAATAACACAAAGTGAAATCGTGCTGAGCCTTGAAATGTCCACCTTTCTTTAAGTGCCGACTTTTCCATTTAATCCATGAAAACAGATGCACATCCAGGCTACAAATGTGAAGTAGTCATTTGTAAAGGGTGTAAAGTTCATGGAGATTTAAATTTTTTTTGAAATTGTCAGACCAGTGGCGACAACTGCCCCCTATGCAAACAGCAAGGTACCCATTAAAACATGTTTGATTTAGCAAAGATGGAAGTGTTTTTCGAAGTATTTAGGGCATGTAAATTTGAAGCTCTATTTTCTCCACCGAACTAAACCACCGAACATTATCCTAAACACACGTCTCAGTTTAACATCGCTACTTTGTTTTGCGACGCAACATTTCTAGTTAACAATTTACTGTTCAATTTCAGGCTTTATTGACGAAAACAGGAGGTTTTCATTCAGCGCGGCTCTCGTGTAAAATGTCTGGAAGCCTGACGGCACCCCGCCAGGAGCGCTGACTCCAAAAACACTATTATCCAATCTAAATGTACTCCAGAATTAACTCAAATGTCAGTAGCGCGATGATGCTTAAATTCAAAATGAAGTAAAATCCATTGGACTTAATTCTCTCATCTGTAAATTCTGCATTTACAGATGTAAATGGAGATGATTCACAGGATCAAGTGCAAAATGGAGTGTGCCAATTGCCAGGGTCCACACCTTCGAATCGGCCCACTCCACCAAGTTGACAGATTCTTCTGGTCTGGCATCGTGTCAAATAGCAGCGGTCGAAAGACAACGATCGATCCGATGAGCGCTGCGGGGGGGGGACTAACGATTAGCCAATCAGCGCCACGGGCGGGACTAACGAAGAGTAATAACAACAATGGCGCCCGACAAGACAGACGCAGCTATCGAGGCTGTTCCATATTGATTAAAAGTACAAATTACTTCGAAATCCGAACAGCACTCGGCTTTACTTTTCTTTTTTTTCCACTTCGCTCTGCTCCCCTCTTAAAGCCCCGGCAAAACCGGTATGTTGGCACGGCGAATCATCAGTATCGACTTAAAATGACGTTCGATTCGGGCGGTCTCTGGTGATCGGTGAGGAAAAAATCGCATCCCCCGCCCCCTCCCCCACGGAAACCAGTTGGAGTTGAGGCAATGTCAGACTGAAGATGGAAAGGGAGTGAAACGAGTTTACAATTCCGTCTGATACCGGGCATACGTGCCAAGGGAATGGCGCCCAAAGTTTCCCCTACACGGTTGTAGCAGCCGGTGGTCAAGGACATCACATACACTGGCAACGTTTGGTCGGGCTTTTTCCTACCATTAAATGGGTAGCTGAGGACAAAATGAACGATTCTGGTTTCAGGTTGGACTTTCGAGGGCTTTGGGCTGAATGTTAAATAATTGTAAAGCAGGTAAATTAACTTTGGAGCCATTACTGTTCGGGCTGCCTCCATTAATATATTACTTCCATGCACAAAGAAGCTGTCAGATGCAGCTCTGCCACATTTATCACGAAACCACTATAAAATCACGAGACATTATCCCAGTCACTGAGTTAAAATAGATGTGCCTGCAATGCTCAAGACGTTACAACTGCTTTGGGAAAGTGCGGAGCGGAAACCACCGGTGATATTAAAACTCTCAATCAAAATGTTTGTGCAGTGCAGCTGCTGGAAGCGCACAGCCCACACCGCTTTTTTCTCAGAATCTCAGCATTTAGGTTGAAGCAGAATATCTGGCATACTGTGGTACAGGGCTGGGCAATATATCCTTATAATATCGATATTGTGATATGGGACTAGTTCGTCTGAGATTTTGGTTATCGTGATATGGTTAAATGTTTTCTTTAAGGAGCCTTACAGTAAAGTAATTGCAATCTTTTTACCTGCATAGTCCGTTCTAGCTGTTCTAATCAGTGTGCTTGGTCATAATATGCACATTATGTATGTTTCTCAAATATTTCGTGTACGTAAATACCTTATTATCCGCCTCCAAAATATCGTCAAATCATCGAAAATCAAGGTATTTGTCAAAAGATTTTGTGATATTTTATCTGGTGAATATCTCACAGCCCTTCTATGGCAGCACTGAATACACTAAAGGACGCAGGAGCTTAACAAGGGAGTGGGCACGTCTCCAGTTTCTGCCGTTTCACTGATTGATGCATTAGCCCTCTAGTCAATACACCCCCTCTCCCGCTGATGTCTGTTCCGTCGGTGACAATCGGACCTTACAGCAGCTAACCCAGAGGGAGGGAGGGAGGGAGGGAGGGAGGGAGAGGGAGAGAGAGAGAGAGAGAGAGAGAGAGAGAGAGAGAGAGAGAGAGGGAGAGAGAGAGAGGGAGAGAGAGAGAGCCATTGTTTCACTTCGGACCTCGTGGTTTTATTGTTCTAAGCTCTAGGTAACGCAAAGTGCTGCGGATGAGAGGATCAGCTCTGCCGTACATGTCTGCACAGCGGTGCAGCGGCCGACTGAGCTCCAAAACAAAGTTGTGGACAGAGACCACGCCCAGTTGCCGTCGCGCCACTTCGTATCCGGGTTCTGCACACGCCAGGGTTTGAGACACAGGAGATCAAAATAAGGGCCAGGTTTAAAGCACGGTCAACCAAAAAAACCTGTTCCAAAACCCTACCCTGTGCCAAAGGGGGTGAAAGATTTGAAGGAGTTCCAGTGTTATAGGCTTTGTTTACATACTGAAGCAACACATGTTCATCGTGTAAATAGCATGAAACTGTAGATTCCTTCTTTATATAATAATTATAATTATATTACTAAACAAATGAAATAGGTACATAGACACCAATATAGGTGAGCCTGAAAAAATGCTTTTAAACTGGTCAAAAAAAATAAAATGTTATAAAAAATAAAATAAAAAATGTGCAGTAAATTAAGAAAAGAATGTAAAATGAGCAAGAGAAATGTTGTCATCCCACTAAATATAAAATGCATTTCGAACAAGGGAGTTGAACCCCGCCGATAATCCATTTTAATACAACCAACAATGTGATATTCTACCCAATACTTGGCAATGGGGAGCTCTGAGAAATGATGAATTGTCGGGTCTGTATGTGTCTCTCTAGCTCAAAACGGTACCATAAGTGTATGCAAGATGGGCCGGGCCGGCTATTAAGAGGGTCTTGTCAGGGTCACTGCCCTGAAGAGCGCAGAAGGGAGTGGGCGACGCTGCAATTATGACTTAATTGACTGTGAATAACAGACAAAGGCTTTTTATAGGTCATCCAGAATCATCCTGTAACTTGGTCATATCCGTTAAAACGGCCCCCCCGGACGTTAAAAACACAGTCTCAGAAAAAACACAGAAGCTACATCTGCCGCTGCATTGAATTCGAGGCCGAGATTAAAGTGGACATTTGCAATGTTGTTTTGTTTCCTGCAAAAAAAAAGTGTTTTGCGAAGAAAGAAAAGCATGTGATGACAGGTTTTGCCTCAAGCCCAGACAGGGTTAACAGTGGAAATATTAGGAGACGGTGTGAGTATCAGCACGAGTCCTATGAGGCAGTGTAAGTCAGAATGTTTAGCATAATGTTTCACCCTTCACACAGGTTGTTGCTCTGTTTTCTAGAGTCACTCTTTAAGAGGAGCCTCTGTGCCTGGGGGCTGCAACAGTATTGACTGAGGGAAGTGTGGGGTTACACAATTCAAATTGGCACTGCTACTAGCTTGTCTGTACTGCCAGTTCAATTAAAATTGATCTGAAATGACAAAAACAAATAAAAAATAAAAAAAATACAATGCAATAATAAAAAAAACCCACAAAATTAAATAATGGGGGTGTTTTAACAGGGTGGGAAAAATCAGACACAAACACATTGATAAGAGCTGAGCCATATGGATGCTGTTTGCCCAGATAACAGCCAAACAAACAGAAGGGGTGGAGCACTACGCCATCACAACCTCCACCATCAGGACACCTGAGGAGAAACTGTTGAAAAAGCCGGTTCCAAAGTGTTTCCCCACCTGATCCCAGCGGCAGCGTCTCTACTCACTGTGAGCGGCTTCCACAGAATCCCCGGTGGTGGAACGGTGCGTTAAGTCGGGGCGAATGAGCCCGTTTATCCAGCTGGGAACGCGCCGGTAAGTTGTCCAGGTGTGACCGAGCAAAGTGGCGAGCGCCGCGCCGTGTGCAGGGCTCCGCAGAGAAGCAGCGGCAGAGCGGACTGACGAGCGGCTGGAGCCCGAGCGAGAGGAGCTGAAACCCGAGGAGGAGGAGGATGATGTCACGGGGCGATGTGGAGCTAAGTGGGCGCTCGCTCGCTCGCTCGCTCTCTCTCTCTCTCTCCCTCCCTCCCCCTACCCCCCACCCTGTGTGTCTCTCTCTCTCCCTCCCACTACCTCTTTCTCTCCCTCCCCACCCTCTCTCTCTCTCTCTCCCTCTCTATTTCTCTCTTCCAATTCAATTCAAGGAGCTTCATTAATATGGAAAACAAACATTTAAATTGCCAAAGCCGATGGAAAAGAATTTAAATGAAGAAATGTGTAAACAATACATTTTCTTTTTTCAGTTACTTTTGCCTTTATAGCTGACAGTTTGTTTCAGTAGTGCTCTAATTTAAAATGTTCTTCTTTAGTTATTTATCACTGTCTATTGTTGACTTTTGTGTTTATTAAGCCTTCTCATCTATCTATCTATCTATCTATCTATCTATCTATCTATCTATCTATCTATCTATCTATCTATCTATCTATCTATCTATCATGATAAATACAGTGCATTTCCCTGGGCTAGGCCATCGCCTGCGCGGGCGCCTCCATGTCAATTCGGCATATTCGTTTTATTATTTTTAGAGCTCATTGTGCATAATTTCCAGGGGCGTTGCAATGACATTTCACTGCATATATGTATGA
Source organism: Zeus faber (assembly GCF_960531495.2). NCBI lineage: Eukaryota > Metazoa > Chordata > Actinopteri > Zeiformes > Zeidae > Zeus > Zeus faber. The sequence goes on along the minus strand of NC_137201.1, from coordinate 20,936,676 downwards.
ACGTATGTCTATGTATGCGACAAATAAGCCTCTTGAATCTTGAATCTTCCACTGTTCATTACATTACACGATGTCATTGATCAGTCGCTGTCCAAAGCGACAATAAGTACATTCTGTCTGCGGCATCAAACCAACTGTATGTGACCGTCACAGCTAAACCTTCAACAGGAATAAGTAGAACTAGTTGAGTTAGAGAACCTTTGTGTTGTTGTTGTACTTGTTGTACTGGTATCATACTTAAATCAACATCACTGTACTTCTGCACTAAAATGTTATTTAACCGTTGAGCTATTCTTCCTGGAAATGAATTTCTGCTGAAAATATGAATCATTGTAATGACATCCTTTCAACGCATGTCGTTACAAAAGTGGAATGCTGACACACACTGCATCTGGCTTTTTGAAATTCACTGTCATGAAACAATTTATCTCGTTCTGATTTAAGCGGGGTCAACTTCCGGGAGAAACGCGGAGGACGCACACTGAAATAAACTTCAATATCCGTGTGCGTTTTTCCATGGACAGCCTTTTGAAGAATCCTTTCTGTCCTTCAGACGCTTGTTGGCTTCAATGGGGAGCGGGAGGTGAAAAGGAGTGAATACTAAGTAGGTTCGGCGGTGGTGGTGGTGGGGGGGGGGGGGGGGTTGCCGGTGACTATTGAAGACACCAGCTTGGACAATGACCCCGGGCCCCCACTCGGCTTTCCCCTCCTAAACCTGCTGGGTGTCGTCAATGGCTCAGGAAGACACCCAACGACAGTCAATGGGCTTTTCCGCTCTCATTCCGAGTGGGGCAGCGCCGCTGAAGCACACTCCGTCATCACACTTGAGCTCACCCGAACCGCTCGGCTCCACAGACTAGAGGAGGATCCTGATGGTGCAAAATGCGTTGCCGAAAAAAAACAAAAACCCCTAAGCGAATGGACATTACAGACAATAACATAACATGCAATGCCTTGAACAGATCTAGTAGCAGTGCTGTCAAGTACTGTATTTAATAAGTACTTTTTTCAAATGTTTCTACTTACAGTAAGTATATCCCGTTTGAGACTTTTGACTTTTACTCCACTAAATTTCAACGCAAACGTCTATGCTTTTCCCTCGACGACATTTCAAACACACTTTACACTTAAGTTAAATTAAAAAAAAAGCCAACTGGATTTATATTTATATAAATCAATATTATATACTGTATATCAAGGATTGGATCTTTGAAAGTGCTGATTTACGGTAGTGTTGCTCATCAATGATTCATTCGGTCCGTATTCTAGTAAATGATTATGACATCATCTACACTTTCTATTATTGTAAACTGAAATCGGGATATACAGAAGCACTGCAGGAGCATGCAGAAAAAAAAAAGCTACAGTCGCACTTTATTCTGTATTACAGTATACGTTCTGTTACATTAGTGCACTGGATATAACAAGTAATTCATTTATTTGTACTTTTACTGAAGTAAAAGCTCTGAGTACTTCCTTCTCCATTGTCTACTAGTTAGTAAATTATTAATCACGTCCGTTGTACTGTGTGTTGGGAGTGGGTGTGTGTGGGTGTGTGTGGGTGTGTGTGTGTGTGTGTGTGTGAGAGGGGTGGGGGGGGGTTGGTCCTCCAGGAATAGCCTTCTCATGTTTGAGCTCAGAGCCAGGGGATATGCTCACCACCTGGGGCACAGAATGGACGTAACACCCCAAGAGAAAAGAAACAGAAGACAGTGCGGAGGCCTGGTCTAATTTTTTTGCGATTGGCTCCATGTAAAGTGACGAGAGAATCTGGGGCCCATCAGGGAGGGGGCAGGGGGGGGAATTCAAAGCAAGCTGTTTAGCCATCTGCATGCGTACGATTTTGTCACATGGAAATAAAAAAAAACAAAACATAATTTAAATATTGATGGTTTGATTCTCAGCAGTCACCTTTCAGATCATCCAACAATGCCTTGCTCTTGAGAGCGCCAGGGCCCTTCACATTCTAGTCCTGAGATAAAGGAGGAAGCTGTTACTCTCCCAATCAGAACCTCCCTCCTCAACACACACTCCCACTTAGCTGGGCTTATTATCTAGTTTATGAAGTGGTTATTATTAAGGATATTCATAGTCATATTGTTTCATAAGCAATATGAATGAGGACACACACCAGACTCGTGATATTTTTTCTATATAAAGGAGTCATTTTTTCAACCCTAACAATCGGCTTGCCATCAGACTAATTATTATTCATGAACTGAAATGTGAGTCAAGAGCAGAGGTAATGTTATGGATTTAATCTCCAAGAAGGAACCTTCTGTTTTGGCGAGACACGGATAAAACATTTATATACACTAAAGGTGTATCGTTCATCTCTCAAAGTTACAGTACGGTATCATCGTTAAATTAAGACATGTCACTTCGTAATACATAATCTTGCACTCTAAATGTCAATAGGAGGACACTTTATGTGATATAATACTTGCTGTAAAGCTCAATGTGATAAACCTTGGTTTAACAATGAATTTTGAATGTATAGGGTTAAAACTATATATTTACACATATACTGTATATATAGACGGACAGGAAAAAAGATAAATATAGATATTTTGTGGAATTCTCATTGATTATTATGCTGATAAATTCTTCAACGTTGCCCCGCCCAAGCCAGAAGGGAGTGGAGTTTAAAAATACAACACTGAGCATCCAGTGGAACTTCAGACCGTCTGTGGGAGTCACAGGGTCACGGGGTCCGGTCCAAGAATGTTTCTTAATGGGGGGGGAGTACGGCCTGCCACGCCAATGTCACACAAACTCTGTTTCATCTCAACCACAGGAATACAACTTCAGCCTGTTTAAAAGCACCTTCACTTTGGTCTTTACAGGGTTATAAAATGATGGGTAAGCAAGGGTCCGTTTACACGGTCACAGTGAACAGTCGTACTGCGGGTTGCTCCTGTGAGAACACAGCACACAGAGTGAAGGCAGGTGGGCGGAGGAGATGGTGGGTGGATACCGAGAAGTATAGTGCCTTTTCTGATCTATTAAGAGGTTATTTTGTGTGAAAGCTTCACCTACTTGGAGAGGTTAGCATTAATGCAAATTCAATATTCGACACAACACAACATGGTCTGAGGTACCATTGCTATTAATCTGTGTGAGATAATGTTCGCGGACAAACAGCAACTACAGTCCAAAACAACGGTTGCAGGGAGCTGCTTTTCAGCCGACGTTTCCTTCAGAGGCTCGTACATCCGCTCCACAGATGCAGAGGCGCGGCCGTCCGACTTAATAACTGCCCACACAACACAGGAGAAGCGAAGCGTTCACATGCGTTTCCGCTCCGAGTAAATTCTGCTCCTTCTGCCGACAGACTCTCCTTTGGTCTTCAGCCGGACGACCAACCCTCCCCCACACGCTGTGTCAATGAACTGGCGGTTATTACCCGCCGGCGTGATAAACCACTGCAGGTGTAGCACGCACTACAGTAAGAGCCAAGTAGCAGCGGTAGATGCAGCCTGAGGTAGGCGGATAAGTCGCCCCCCACCAGACTGTTTGCCAGAGCTCTGGTTCCAGCTCAGTGATGGTGAAAGAATACCGCATGCATAAACAGCCCCATTATCGGCCTTCTCTTCACAGGGTCTCTGAGAGGACGGGCTAAGCCACCCGCATGTTGGGAGGGTGGAGTTCCTGCTCCAACAGTCAGTCTGGAAAACAACACGGGCTGCACGTGCCGCAAGATCCTAATGGTCTGGAGACGCCAGAACAGAATGGAGAGTTTGATCCTGTTCTGTTAGAATGTCCTTCGCGGAATGACACACACGCTGGTCAGTGTTATCGCCATGGACGGGAACAAAAGTACTTTCAAAGTGGGGCAGTGATGAAACGCAGCAGCTTTGGAGAGATAAAGGCAGCGAGGGACCACCTGCATTCCTGGAAAACACAGATGAGCAGAGAGATCCCTCTCAATGAGCTGTTCCTATCTCTGTAGTGAATACATGGTTGACGAGATTCTAGGAATCTCACTGTGAAAAGTGGACTGATATTAAAACATCTTCAGATGAGGAGTAAGCCAAGGCCTTGGTGTCACTGTACTATTAAAACAATGTGTCAAAGCAACTACAGTTATTATGACTATAACATATAAATACACTCACATTCATTCGGACACATAAATTAAAATACATTTTTTTAAGTAATGTGACACCTTTTCTTTGCTTTTAAAACGGGACAGCCTTGCTACCACATATAAAGTAAGAAATGGATTAAAGTGGTAATCCATAAAGTCGTCTGTGTTGAGTGGATTACACTACAACTCCCAGAATTCCATTACTAACGCCAACGTATTTTTTCCTCAAAACATCCAGGTTTGGGCATCACTTTCTTTCCTGCACAGTTTGTCTTCTTCTGGTCATTTGGTCCCTTGAGGTGGTGGGGATATTTGGTTTGCATTCCAGGGTGCTGTTCTTTGTTGTGAATGTGCATCCACAGACCGCGTCTAGCTACAACTGCTTTATTAAGTTCACTGCGGCTGACTGTCACTTCTCGGGAGAATGGAAACAGCGTATATAGGAGCACATGCACAGCGCAACTACATCGAATGGCTGTTTCCTTATAAAGTGACAGCTAAATAAAGTATCAAATGAGGGATTTTTCTCCACAAAATAATCTCATGGATAAACACTTTAAGCACAGCAAACACAAACAGACTAATGACCTGCACATGCCAGTTACAGCACCCGCTTCACCAATTTGCAGCTTTAGCAGGTATTTACAGTAGCACAGGGGAACTTTCTTATTTTGAAAAAGATCAAAAGAAAAAGGGGCTAATTTTGATGAGGCTCACAAAATAGGCCAATCAATGAGGAAGTCAAACGCAAAGTCCCAGAGGCAAACAGGAAGCTGCAGTGAGCTGAACCCTCTCATGAATCACAATGCCTCACTGATCATAATTACAGGCTCCAGCCAAAAGTGGAAATTGTGTGCTAATGAGACATTGAAAATCAATGGGGTGTATCTCGGATTTGTTCAATGCAAGAGCTGACGTGTTAATTGGAGTCACACGTCTCAAATGTACAGTCCCAAAATCAAACACTACCAGCAGATACAGGCAAGGGTGGTGGCGGGATCAGGATACCTGACACAACAGTGCAGAGGGAAAAGTGGGTGGAGCAGAGAGTCAGCAGATTGGTAAACCCAGAGTTTCCTCAAATACAATGGCAGTTCAGAGGAGGCGCAAACGCAGGATCAGCGGGCCTTCGGCGCGCTCCACTGCCGCTGAGCCCTGGCAGCTCTGACAGCCACACATTCCAATGTTTGCAAGTCAAAACACTAATAGTGAGGCAATCTTTCATAAACCCTTTGCCGGTTCCTCCACCAGTTCTCTGCATCCAACCGTGACAAGGCACAACTTGCCTCCCTGCTTCAACTAAATTAAGTTTAATATTAAATAGTGGTAATAGTGGTTGAGCTTCCAGATGGTAGCTCAACATCTCTGTTAATCTGACTCTGTGTTCACCGAGGCAACCGAATATGTAATTACCTGCCAATGGATAACTAATGGTTTCAGGTAAGCAGTGGGTCAGCACATCCTCTGTGGGCTTAGATAATGTAAAACTATCAGACACATTTGAAATTATATTTTTTTTGTCCGAGCAGAGGACTGTAGGAAAAGTGAGGCTCTGATTAACTTAGGCAGGATGTAGGTGTCAGTCTGGCAAAGACAGACTATGTAATTTTCTCTGGCCTTGCAAGTTAATAGGGATAAGGGGCTCCTGTGCATATGTTAAAACAATAATACAGCAATTATTAAGGAATTAGGCTGTGAATTCTATATTATTACCCTGAAATGGGCTCTTGGATGCATCGCTGCAAATGCTGATAAATAGCCTCAAACCCATTTCCTGCTGATATCGTCCTATGCTCCAGGAAAGTATTTGACAAGGACTTGCTGAGTGACCATCTTCGAGCCCCTCAGGACAATCAAATTGCTTAAATGTGTAATTGCGGAGTCAGAGAGGCTGAAAATTAAGGACTTGGACATAATGAAAGTTTCCTTCCGGAGAGAAAAGAGCGATCCATCGCCTAGCCGGCATACAAACTATAACCTGACTGATTAAAAAAAAAAAAAAAAAAAAAATTCCAAGCCAATTCAAAGCAAAATTCAAAGAAAACATAGACACAATACACACCCAAGTCGAAGCAGACTTGGGAGGAGTAATCTTCAAGCTATGTCCTAAATGATACAATGAGTCTCACACATAAACTGCGTTTCTCTTTGCACAACCACACATATTCACACCCTCCACGTTACGCATGCCAAGGACAGTCATCACCCAGGCCTGATTCACTTTGAATGTTTCACTTCACAGATGCAAAGATGCTGACAGTTCAGTGTATGGTTAATGAATCGTGCCTGGAGGTGTAATGTGCACGGTGGGAGTGGATAATGTCGGCTATAATATTTATTTAAGGCCAATAATAATAACCAAGCACTACAGAGGGGCATGGATGGAAATTAAGGTAGACGGAGCAAGTAACAGCATCTTTTTCAACTCATAATAAAAGAGTCACGCCTCATTCCAACAGCTCATTTAATGCTGAAATTGCTTTTCCTGTTTTTAAATGATTACAGAGAAGCCCCAGCGATTTAGGAGCTGCTTTTCTTTTTCATAACAACCATACTCCCACTGTCCATCGTATGGAAATCAATCCAAATAAAACATGGAACATAAAGATACACCATTACCCCCAGGCTCACCCCTCCCCAGACAAGCTGCAGGCAAGTCTGAACTGAATGAGAACGAGGAGTTCGGTTATAAAAACATTTTCACCCTAGAATTCAATTTCTTTCCAAACTACCATCTCACTCCCGGCCACCACAGTAGAACCAGCAAAATGCCAAAATGTCCCTTTAGTTATTTTCAGGAATCTGATAGGGATCAGCTTCTTCATGACCTTGTTGGTTGACACATGCAGACCTGAAAACACCGAGAAAAAAAAACGGGACCTAGTGTCCTAGAATTGCCGAGATTTTTATCATACCCATGTGACAATCCAAAGGCAGAACGTTTTATCAGACTTCAGTGGTGAGTCCTCCAAATGTTAGTGTTGAAACAGAAGAGCAATAAACGCACGTGCATTCAAAGAGTTTCCAATCTCCTTACCAGCAAATCATGTGATGGAGTTGGTCCTGTCAAAAGCTGAAAATTATTTTAATAAAAGAAAAGTGCAACTGCAGGCCTGGAAAAAGGGGGAAAGATGCATCGGCAGGAAGGAGAGGAAAAGCTTGTCAGACTAAGGTGAGAAGAAACTGGATGAACGGATTGAACGGAGAGAACGAGAGAGAGCCGGTGTGAAAGCTAAGAGGGAGAGAGAGAGAGGGAGAGAGAGGGATGTACAGAGATGAGGAAGATAATGTGACCATTGGCGTTGAAGAGAGAGAGAGAGAGAGAGAGAGAGAGAGAGAGAGAGAGAGAGAGAGCAAGACAGAGAGCAGTGCAGCATGGTGGGACAAGCTGCCTGCCCTTTAGCGATGGAGAGCGCGCTCAGAAGGCCGGCTGAAGGGCCGGACTCCTGCTGTGGCCTAGTTCTGATAAAACCAATAGAGATGTGTAAAGCATCACTGTGATGTGAGTGTATGTGCGCGCGTGTGTGTGCGTGTGTGTGTGTGTGTGTGTGCATGCCTGTGTGTGTGCGTGCATGTGTGCGTGTGCATGCATGCGTTTGCGTGCATTTGTGTGTGTGTGTGTGTGTGTGTTGGTAAGAGCGAGAATGCCCTGAATATAAAGGGGAAAAAAATTCTGTCCCAACTCATCATCAGCAGCGAAACACCAATCTTCCACAGCGAACAGCATCGATCACGCCCGCATCCGGGTCAGATTATGGGGAAGGCATTAGCGTGGCACAGGAAATAAAGACTTTTCGGTGAATGAGGCGGAGAGAAAAACGGACGAAATTATGATAACTGGCCAACCTTCCACTTGATGGATGATGGATGAACCTACGGACACGCCATTGATTGGCAGTGTGGGGGGTTTGATGCTCCACTTCCTCTGGTTCCAAGGCAACAGTCGCCCCTGGCAAGTCACACACTGCTGGAGCTAATGAAATCTGTCGTTAAACTATTTGCAAATGTGCCACCTGATTTCAGAACATAATACATTCATACATAATACATTTGTGAACGTGTGGATTATTTGTAGATGTGTCGTGAGATTTGTGGTGGTGGAAATTTGACTCAATTTGATACGATTTATGACAATGTCATGGTTGGAGTTATCGACTTAACGGCTGATTTCTTCCAGTTACATTTGCAAATCCCCTTAAGTTTGTTAGCAAATTATGAGACAAAAAACGGATATAAGGTGGGCTTCAAATATCAATAAAAGGCGGATCAGTCACAGAAAAATGCATTAAAACACAATAACAATTTATGTATTTAGATCAGATCATAACAATCAGAGTTTTGGAAAATGATGAAGATATTTAGAAAAAAAAGCAGAACACTGCATCAAATAGTTTATCAGCAGAAAAAAAGGATTGTTTCCGTTCGAGAATGTGAATGTTTTAGGGACGATATCCTCACTTGAGAGGAGCATCCATTGTGAAAGGAGTGTTGGTTTACTTGAAAGCAGAAAGAAATGTGTAATGGTGGATTACGCTCAAAATGTCTTTACCACCCGTCATGAATAAACAGCTCAACAAACTGCGACGTTCTGACGACCTGTTCCTTCCAACGGTTTAAGTCACGCAAACCACTTGGATGTGATTTGAATGTTGTTGTTGTTTTTTATATAATATATATGTTTTGGGAAAACAGTAGGAAACAGAGTCTCTAATCACCTCTGCGACGTGTTTAAGTCAAAGATGCAACCTGGAATACAACCTGCCAAGGATCCATCAAGGAGCTTCAGGGTTTATTCTAAACCACAGGGATTTTATTTTTATTCATCTTTGAGAGCATGTGAGTGTTTACGAATATATCCTTAATTGTTTCCGGCAAAGAAACTTCCAATGGTCTGACAAATCCCCCGATGACATGTAGTGTCTGAATGTAACCCCCAAAAGGTACTTACTTCTCTTCTTTACACGTCCAGATGAACCGTTCTGTTATGGCACTCCGTTCATCTAGATTGTAAACAAGGGCAATCGATCGTGCTCCATATCATAAAGCACAAAGGTGGAGGCGGTACACCTAAAAAAGTAGACGTTTCGGATCAAAAAGACGTCTTCAGAACAAGATAACAAACTTCAGAACAAACTGACTCAGTGATTTGGGTTCCTGCAGTGTTCTCAGCGCAGGCCCCTGACAGTGGAAGTCCACCGGACGCGTTGGCGTGGCTCGCTCCACCGGCTACGTGAGGAAGCGTCCCAGGCACGTCGATGTCGACGTAGAGAGAGGAGGAATATTGTGTATACACTGTGATGCACGGCGGGGTCGACCGGAGAGACACGACTGAAGGAGACGCAGACGGAACCTCCGTGGAAACGCCGCAGCCGGTGTTGTGGCCTGCTGCAACTACCCCGGGGTTGAGGCGTCCAGTCGGAAAATAACAACCTGGGACGGGAGATGTGTCCCTTTTTGTCATGGACTTCTCTTCAGACGCTCTCTCTCCCCCTTCCACTCGCACCCAGCGATCTCCTCTCCTTCCACACTATCCCACCAATCGGATAAGCTTCTGCACATTATAACAACTTGTACCCCTCCCCACAGTCATAAAGACAGACACGGCGTGTTTGTTCTTCGTATTTATGAACAAATCCAACAGCAGCACTAGGTCTCTGGTACAATGTGGGCTCATATAAAACACATTTTAATTGATTGCACTCTTTACTAATACATTTCTATTTCCAGCTTCAGGCAGTTTTACCTCATGTTTCTATGGAAAAGGCTTGTGTAGCCGCTCGCAGTCCAAAAAAATAAAAAATAGACCTCCCGCGCAAAAATCTAAAGGCCGCGCCGCAGCAGTGGCTTGAGACGGTTTTAATAGGAAGCGGGCACTTACGGCACGCTCGCATACGCTGCGCCAACGCATCCGGCGGACTTCTACCGTGAAGGTGGAGGTACACTTAAGAAGAAGTAGCAGTTTTGGACCAAAGAGGACGTCTTCAGAAACAAGGTAACAAGATAAGAACAAAGTCACGCGGTGATCTGGGTCCTTGCGGCGTTCCCAGCGCGAGCCCCTGAGGCCAACTTTGCCTTTCGTCTTTCTCTCGCTCTGAGAGCTCCTCTTGTCGGGTTAGGGTTAGGGTTAGGGTTATGCCCTTGCATCATGGCAGGGCGCCGATTCCAAACTCCCATTCCGGGTCGTTCAATCTCCTGGCAAAGCCACGCCCACGTCCTCGCGCTGTCGCGTTCGTGCTTCTTTCATCGCCGAGTTCTTACTGAGTTCTAATTGAGTTCTTATTGAGTGTTTATTGAGTGTCCGGCTGACGGTGTTCTGGCCCATGTTCTTGTGTCTTTTGTTCTCACGTCTTTTTAAGTTTAGCTCCTGCTTGAGAAGACACAACTGAAAAAAGAAAGGAAGAAAAAAAAGAGGCCAGCTTTCGAAAGGGTAATATGAGGCCATGAGGCCGATTTGTCCCATCAAGAGTCGTTTGAATTTAGGGAGCGTTGAATGACAAGTGATGAAACATGTGGAAATTGGTGGACGGGTATTTCACCACCAGACCATCGTCATTATCACAAGAAGCAGATAATCAGATTGGACACAAGGGGGAGCAACACCCCTGTCAAGAGAAGATAAGATAGTATTTTATTGATCCCCAGGGCCAAAGTTGGTGGAATATCCATAATAAAAATGTAAGAATTATCGAGATTATAAAGACAACATCGTCTATGGTGATGGTGTTTCGTATAGTAGTACTATAATATGTTTATGCAAACGCGAGCCTCTCAGCTCCACCTCCACCTGCTGCTGCTGTCGGTGCAGCTGCATCTTCCACAACTCCTCCGAGAAAGCCAATAAAGAACAACTTGTGGAAGGATTCATCTCCGTCGTCTCCCTCGGGGCCGAGTGTTCCTATAAACACCGGCGGTGGAGACAAGTCCTCTAATGACAGCAGCTCCAGGCGTGACGCTGATTTATATTAACAAGCCGAACGAAAAGACTCTTGATTTGCAGCCTGTGGCGTCGCCGTGCCGTCATCGACCCCCCCCCCCCCCCCTCCCCCCGGCCGACAGCTGCGTGTGTCGCATCCAAAGATACCCGAGGTCAGAGTCCGAGCGCGGCGGTTCCGAGGAGAAGCCTCGGAAGAAAACGGGAGCGGGCGACGGGGAAGAAAGTGGGACAGCGGCTCGTCCTCCGGGGCTCCCACGCAAAATGATTAAGCGCTGAGTAAGAGCGAGCGTGTGCGGGAGCTGGTGCAGAACAAAGGAACATCCAGTTCCGTAAGGAATGTATGAGCTGCTCGTCGCCAGAGCCGAGATAAGATAAGGGAACACTTTATTCATCGCCGAATTCCGGAAGTTTGCTGTGGCGAAAGTACGAGCGCGACAAATGTGAATTTCCCTGTGAAACATATTTGTCAATCTAATATTGATAATTCATATCACGACGATAAAAAAGCCAAACAACTGTGATCTATTTCAACACAGAGTCTAGACCTATTGTCCTTTTCTTTATTTCCCTAAGAAGGGATTCACTTACTTGTAGAAGTGCATCGGCTTTTGGTTGCCAAAACCCGACAAAATATTCTTAAAATAATTTTACCATTGAGGGCGATCAATAGATAAATTGATAAATAGATCGATTTATAGATTTTTTAAACAGACGCTGAAGGACGGGGCTACTATACCGCACAAGATAAAGGCCCCAATCTGGTTGCCGGGGCAACCTCTATTGTCGAGCACTGGTAACACAAACATGTCAAAAAGACTAATATTTGTATGAGGGACGCACCGATATTATTTATTTAGGAAAGAGTAAACGTACTGAGGACCTACTCTGGTTATTTGCATTGAGGACCAAGAAAAGACTGAAATCAGTAACAACAGGCGTTTAAAAAGCCTCTGTTTGTTTTCAGTCATTGATTTATTCACTACTTTGTTCAACCATCGACCAAAGATCACTAAACCTCTTGCTTTCGGCGTCGGCATCCGGTTTAGGCATTGGTCTATTTCCGTGAGAGCAAAACGAAAACCCCGCACCAAACACAAAAGGCGCCCGCCGCTCCAAAGTCCCGACAAAGAGGACGGTGTGAAGTGACATCCGGAGAGGGGGGGCGGGCGGAGGAAGCAGCTGCCGTCATACCTGACGGCTGAGACCTTGGCGACTCCACTCAGCCTCCTACCTTCAGCGGAAGTAAAGCCTTTTCATTTTCCAAAGTCACACTCCAAAGTGCCCACTTAGCGGAGACACACAAAGTGGGGACGAGACGCGAGGAAGACGCCACTGATGACACTGGACCCGACTCTCAGTGTGAAACAGCTTTTCTGAATCACTAACACACCCGCGGCAGGTGCCCACGCACTCACACGCGCACGCGCACGCACACGCACACGCACACACACACACACACACACACACACACACACACAGGAACACATGTAACAGCTATAATGCTCCCTGTGTGTGTGTTTGTGTGTGTGTGTGTGTGTGTGCGTGCGTGCGCGCGCGAGAGCCATGCCCTTTTCGAAACGACGCAACGCTGCCCCCTCGTGGATCTGCAGATTTCTTACAAGAAGTGTCTCCTGAATTCAAGAAGGAAAACGAAAACCTCTCCGGGCTTTTCCGGGCTTTTGTGAAACCATTTATTTTATGAATCCCCTGCACAACAGGGGGTTACAAATAGAAAGCTTCCAGCGCTCATCCTCCGGTTTGAGAGGGAAAAAACACACGGGCCGCGCGCAGCCTGGGAGCTCATTAGGGTTTCACCTGAAACTGGAGGGTTGGAGCTGTAACCTCGGCCTAACGTGAAGGATGCATCCTTGAGATGGATCAAATGAACCAAACACACAACGCTCCATCGGCACAACACTAGCGCACTGAACCGAGCGCCTCCCGAGGAATGACGTCACAAAAACATCGTCATCGTCATCGTCAAGTGTTTGAAATTCAGACGCTTCAGTTATAAAATGCTTCTAATAGCAACCGTCCGCGGCTCACTGTCCGCTCAGACCTCAATTTAAGACAATGTCAATAGTTCAACCTCTGTAAGAAGTATTAAATCCTAATTAATTCTATTCCTGATCGTCCTGAGGTCAAAGTCAGTCAATATAACTGACTCTATAGAAGAGTAACGACTACTACCAGCTTCAAATTTTTATTTCATTTGTAATATTTATTTTCATATAATATGCAACAATATCATATATTTATTAATTTTTCTGTTTATATTATATTATTTTAAAATGATACAATTATTAATTTATACAGAGATATTCAACCATATTGTTGCATTCGGTCATTTTAAATGATTTTACCTTTATTTTTAAGTTGAATTCTCATTGTTGTTGTCTGAAAACGCAAATGAAATAAAAATCATAAAAACTTCAAATTCCTAATGGATGGTTAGATGGTGCTCTAGCGCCCTCTACTGGTACATGTCAGTAATTACACACCCTCAGCAACAACACAAGTGTCATTCTGAGGACAGCCCCGAAATCTGGTATTAATCTCAGTGTTTATCGCTCACGTTTGGCACCCCAGATCCTGCTGCAGCCTAAATTGTTTAACGACAACAAGAAAGATGATGCCTTTTGAAGAGAAGCCACAGAATGCAAAACAGCATCTCCGCACAAGACGGGACGCCCCGAATGATCTCAATAAATCTGCCTCTGATTATGAGGGAAAACATAGCAACAACTCTGTGAGAGCAGCTGTTTATGTGTGGAATCAGTAGGCGTGTGTTTGTGTGAATATCCAGCCTAACACACACACACACACGCACACGCACGCGCACACACACACACACACACACACACACACACACACACACACACACACACACACACACACAATTTAAAGCAAAGCTTGAATCTTAAAGACAGTTTACTCACAATTATCAACTCATTCCTGACTTATCTCTCGACAAACAAAGTTAACATGACAAATAAGCAGGCATGTCAGATATTTAGCATGATATTGTCGCATTAACTAATAGTCTGAAATAATAAAAACCACTAAGTTTATGTTGTTGAAAAAAACTTTTCTCAATCCCATAAGCGAAAATCCCGCATCCTTGAGAAATGTTCAATGAATACAGTTTGCTGCAGATGCGTCACAAACACAGCGATAAAAGATTGTTTTCTTTGTGAATTATGTGTTTGCTTGTGGAAGCTTATTATCATATTATTATCATTTTGTAACGGCACTGGACAGACTACGCAACATGGGCCCCAATTTCACCGGAGAAATCAGAAGAGAGACAGAAGGACGTCAATGGAGGACTGATCCTCCACCCCCTCCTAAATCCAAACAGTGTCTGATGGATTCATTTTCCATCCTTTCAACAAACCTCATCCTAATACGAGGTAGGACTTCTAAGTCATTGAAAACCAATCTGAAGGACGGAAATCGCAAAACATGGTGGAGAGAAAAGACGAGGCACTTAAAAGGCAAATTGAACCAGAACAAATGTGAATCATACAAATTAAATAATTTTCAAACAGATATTGCCCGGCTCTTAAGTGGAGAAAAAAAGATAACGTGCAACTTAGAACAGCTCAAGCGAAAATCCAATAGCGATACAGATGACAAGAACTGGAAAGCAATCACTGAATCTATAATCTGGCATCAAAGCTTGATAATATGCTTGTTATTTGAATTTCATATTTCATATTTACACCGAGTGCCAAACATTGGCAAGCAATGTACAGAGTGGGTATTTAACAGCACAGCTACATCACATTAAGTATATTTTGGATGTGTACCGTACAGATCTTCAGATCAAAGAAATACTCTATTGAGGATGGGATTTTAGGATTATATATATATATATATATATATATATATATATTTTTTTTTTTTTTTTTTTTTTTCCCAAGAAAGACAACTTTGATCTGTTGAGTTGCAAATTAGGATATTTGCGGCTGTGTATGTTCTTTCCATCAGGAAAACTTCACATCTGCGAGCAGCACAACAGTTAAAAAAAGACTTTTGAGTCAAAAAAAGACTCAGCGGTGGATGGCGTCCCATTCAGGCCGTCAGTGGTGGCGGCCTCACCCCCCCTCGTAGTGGATGGACAGACGGATGGAAGGACACCAATGTGTGGGAGCCCATATTAACAGTCAAATTGTATTCACCTTTGGGGTGCAATCATTTATATCAGTGTCCAATTTGACATCTATCTCAAAATGTAAATATCATGAGATTATTCTCGGTCTCCTGCTCGGTCGCTTGCCCCGAGGCACCGAGCATCGACCAAGACTCACTCGCGGTCTTGCCAATAATTGCGGCGTCTTTTCTTCATGTCAATGAAACAAAACAACAACAAAGAACAGTCTGAAAGCGAGGAACAAACACTGGATCCGCTTTTACAAGACGCAGATGGAGATCTTTTCGGGAAAGCAAAGCTCCCCCCAAAGAGCCGGGGGATGCCGGAGGGCTTATGGCTCCGGGCGGTGCCTGGGAACCCAGGCGATTCCCGGGTTGGAGCGCGGAGAAGTCCGGGCCGCTCCGCCACCGCCATCCACCCTGACAGACGCGGAGGCGGACGGATCCGCCCAATCCGCCCAACGGATCCGCGCATCCAGGCCCAATCTTTACAGAAAGCGTGTTTTACCGTAGGCGGCAGAGGAGCGCGCCTCGTGTAATCTGCTCTATTCCCCGTGGATCTGAGTTGGAATTCGTCCGTCCGCTCAACGAACCGCCCGTATTTTTGGACGGTTTCATTCGACGGGGAAAACCAACGCGTGAACGGCTGCATCGAGTGTGGTATCAAATCATACTGGCGACATCGCCGCGGCTCATTTAGAATGTAGGGTAGTCAAAAATAGACCTCATTTGAGTTTGCGGAACCCACGGATATCTAATTAGGAGCCTGTCCTGAGTGTTTTATAAATACATCAGTGAGACCTGTGTTAACGCCGTGGAGAAGGAAACGCACTCCGAGCAGCGTCCGACCAGCTGCTTTTTAACCGTGTTTGCGACGCTCTATCTTGTTTTTGTGTTTCCTTCTCGTTTATTTGCATGAGAGCCCCTTAGGTTTCCGAGCGACGTTGAAATTCCCGAATCCAGCCGAGTCGCCGAAAAGCTAACTTTTGGGTACATATTTACACCGTCACACGGCATGACTAATAAGAGCGCCTCCTCCATGAATAAACAATGTTTCGGTGGAGCCAAATCTAACGTTTAATAAGATCCCACAGTCCACTTTCTTCCAGCTCCCCATCCGCACATGAAAAACACGTTCGAGAGGCTTTTCGAGGTCTCCAAACACGACTTGAGGCTTCAGCGGCGGGTGATCTAATCAATTATTGATCCGCCTTTTTTTTTTTTTTTTTTTTCTCGTTTTGATTCGTCCTTACGTCAAATCATTAAAGCTCATTAAATATGTAAATTGTGTCTGATCTCACCGCCCTAATATCAACTACCGCGCCCCCCGACCGCGCCCCTCGACCGCGCCCCCCCTGACTAAAGAGTGGGTCTTTCATCCCACTCTTAAGGAGCAAATCAACCACGTCATTGCAAACTGAAGGTCGCATTGATCAAGACTCCCTGTCGCACATCCCTCCTCTCATCAGTTTGTGGATCACGGCACAGAGTTAGGTGAACTTATCACCATGTGTACAGTATATACAGTATATAGTATATATATATGGATATATACACTAAACTGTACTACTATAGACTACACCTATGAAGTGTACGACTCAGGGCTGATCGGGGTGATGGTGTAGGACGTGGCACCTCCGGGACTTGCCCAACACAATCTGCGAGTGAGCCGCACAACGCAAATATTCAACCTCAAATGATATTTCCTCCGATTTTATCCCAAATAAAAAAAGGTCGGGGACCACGGCGAAGGACGCAATAAAACCGCACACAAGGAATCAGGTGCGCGGACGGTTTTCTTCGGCGGCGGCGGCGGCGTTCGGAGACGGAAAAAAAACGCGGAGAGCAGCTTCGGCAGGCGTGACGGGACGCGACGCGTGGAAAACCTTCTGCCCCCCCCCGATAACATACGAACGGCGTCGGCGAATGGAACCGGGGCGTATTTGTTGCAGCGCCCCCCCCGCCGGAGCTTGTGAACCCCGACGGGGGGAACGCACGTCAATGTTGTGTCGTGTTGAAATTTTCACTCGCGGAACATCTTTTACACACCCGTGGTTCATAAATCACAAATGTGTAAATTGCTCCCGGGAAAAACACCGTGACCGCTGCCAACTGCAAATACAACACGCACCCATATGTATTTTGTACTCGAGTTCGTGTTCCAGCTCCACCGAGCAAACAACGCCGCCAATCGCAATCCGCAGCGTAAACACCTTCCTCGTATCCGCGTCTCGGGGCTCAGCGGGGCTCCACGCACAACACATTTACCTACAACAGAAATATTGTATTTATTGTTTTGAAAATCCCGTTGCGACATTTCTAAACGCCGAAAAGGCTCGTTGGGTTCGTCATGACGACAGCGTCCGGATGTGTTCTCTGCATCCTTGCCCGTGAACGGGGACCCCCCCACCCCCTTCGATACCTCTATTCTAAATTAAGCCTTTTGGGCAGAGCCGAGCGTCCCACCCCCTCGTCGCCCTGGACGTCAGCTGACCCTCGACAGACGGGCGAGCTCTGGGGAGCAGGAAGCCACGCGGCGAGGACAGACGCACCGTTTTAGATCGAGGGATGAGCTTAACTCCGGCTCCGCCAAGATTCCGGGTTTTTACTGAACAGGGACGCTCCGCTCCCTTCCAGCGGGGAGACGCCGCATTTTCGGGGATCTAAGTCACTCCCCCATCCATGCAATGCGCTGCTGCGGCTGGAGGCGGGAGAAACATCTCACTGTGTCGGGCAAACAGATACACGTTCGCGAGTCACAACCGTAGCTGGAGTCACGGTGAACGTGCGCTCAAGACGGGCGCGACCACTGCGGGAGTGGCGTGGACGTCTGAAAGCGGTGAAGTGGTACGGACGACCCCGCGGTGAGGCAATAAACGCAGTACGATACACCGTCCGATCACTGCTGTGGTCTCCACCCTCCCTGAACACAGGCGTGCACGCACGCACGCACACACACACACACACACACACACACACACACACACACACACACACACACACACACACACACATACAGACTCGCACGCACACACGCACACACCTTACCTTCTCTCTCTTCACAAAACACCATGAGGCACACCTGAGAAGGTGATTTAAGTATACTGTGCAAGGAACTAAACTTGAAACTTGATAAGGTTCAATTCTATTGTTTACAACAAATACCTTGTGTGGAAAGAAATGCAACATTTTTCAGCTTAAACTAAACACCACCATAACCACCACAAATGTATTGAAATCGTTCATTTCTGTATGAGGCTGAATTTGTCCCGTGGCATATTCATGTAAAGCATGTCAGATGGTGTGGTGAAAAGACGGCCGCGATATTCATCGTGTCGATTTTAGAGCGTTATCGTGAGCCGTGTCATCAACATCAGATTGAATTGACACTGAATCGATCAAATGTACTGAAATCAAATGGAACCGCGAGATCGTTCCCCCAGACGGGGACGGGGAAGAATTTTAATGTATTTACTGACCGAGAACAGGTTGCGTCACTCGCTGTAAAGCAGGGAGCGGCGGCGCGGAGGAAGCCTTCGCTCGGATATGTCTTTGATGTGAGGACCCTTTCACTCGACGAGCGGAGATCAGAATCGGAAGAGCCGGACCTACGCGGCGGGTTCGGGCGCGGAAACAGATGAGGCCGATCTACGCAGCGCGCCGCGCTCGCAGGCCCCGCTCACCAATTACCCCGGCCCCTCGCTCCGGCTCTCTCCGAGCGGGAGCACATCAAAGAGCCGAGCGCGAGGGCGGGAGATACAGGAGAGGAATGGTGCGGGGATTAAAAACTTTGAGAGGAAGGATACGGACGGGGAAACAAGAGCACACCGCCCCTGACGCGGGTTGAGAGACCCGTGTCTGGGAAGACGGACACTACCGGACGCGCGGGGGGAGCCGGGTGGGACGGCGCCGAGGCCACGGGGCATTAATCCTTCTGCTGCCGCTGCTAAATTGAAAACATCAATACAGAACTATCCCCGTATTCATCGCCCTGGAAGGTCGGAGCAGGAACTACGCCGGGGTTTTTTTTAATTGGGCCCCGCCGCATGAAAGGCGGCCGGCTGCCGAGACGGCGGCGTAATCTCTCCTTTCGGCGGCCGCTGAGAAACAAACAGAAAGAAGGCTCGCCGCCCGTCCGGCTCAAGATGAAGACAAACGGAGGGGAGATGAAATTGTCACAATCTGTTTCGGTGGGGGGAAACAGCATGGGAACTCCGGATGCGCCGGCGGGCGCCTCGGAGGGCTCCCGGGCCGCAGAGTGACGGCTTCCAAAAATCCCCCGAATCGTTCTAGGCCATCTGGAGAACAACTGGGCCGCACCCCGTCCGCCCGGCTGAGGTGGGATTAGACAAGAGTGAAATGCAGGAGCGGGTTGTGTGAGCTGGGTCTTGGCACCGCGTGAACCCTGCGCCTATTTAACAGCTTACCGGATATCCAACACCTCGTTTGCTGGGAACACCGGACCGGGACGGGGAGCCAAACTAACTGGATTTCGTTAGCGTCTGCCCTAATGAGCAGACTGTGCAATCCAGGATTTATTGCTCCAACACCTTCATTTTGGCATGGCACTATTACGAGCTGGCCTTTTTCTCACAAATGAGCCGGTGACTGTAAGTTTCAGCCTTCAAGTCCCTGTAAAGCGACAATAAATGTGTGTTGTGAGTTTGTCACGCCACAGGAAAAATGTGGAGCGGAGATTGCAGGTGCAAATTTGCATAATGCGCCCCCGTCTCCCTCTCCCTCCAACCCGGTGGGTGCTCAACCTTCCAGGTGGGTGCTCGGGTCCAGAAGCACCCACAGGATCGGCGCCAAGAGTCGGCGTGAGTTGACGAGTCTCCCTGGAAGACGCCTTTCACTCCAGGTGTTTACTTCCAAAACAGCGTTTTATCCAAAACGCTGGGCTGTCAGCTCAGCTTACTTCAACGCTGATGCTCCGTTTCTAACGGCCCGACCCCGGTGTGCACATAGTGTTGGGGGTGGGGCCATGCCGAGGATGAGTCATCGAGTGGTGATTTAGCCCAGCCCAAAAAAAAAAAACAGTTTAACGGTCTAAGGCCACAATTCAGTACGACGTCGATTCTTTTCACTTGATTTCAGAAATAATTTTCTCACATTTATAATGTTTTTAGAAACGAATCATTGAATTCACTTTATAGGGACTTGGAGCAATTTTGACTTCAGAGAACATTCAGCTTCTTTCAAAGTTTCCCCGGGTATGTTTCCACAACATCGCAGTGACAATCTTTACTTTGTCTTATTTTTGTGAAATTGTTCTAAGGATGGCATCTTGCAGCAGTGGCCTTGTACAAGTCAAGGATGGGCAATTAATAATACAGAAGATAATGAAAAGGCAGTAGCTGGCTAATATAATGGTTTCACTCTTGTAGGATCAAAGATCAGGATCGGGGCGGTAAAATACACATACTCAAATTTTGATCCGGGCTGAAAAACATTTTTTCAGAATCAATTAATCTTTTTTTTTTCCTCGATTATGCAATTCATCCATGCAATCAATTAAAAACATAAACTTACAAAATTGTAAAATAAGGTAACAACGGTAGTAAAAAACAATGGCGGCATCTTGAAATTGCTTAATATTGTTAACTAGCAATCTAAAGCATAACTTCTCACCTGCAATATGAAAAACAGACAGGCATTCGCAGTTTGGTGAAGTTGTAAATAGCGTTATTTTTATTATTATTATTATCATTATTAATAATAATTATTATTTTTTACATGATATATCACTGATGTACTATATTCATCATAAACATATCACTTATTCATCACAAACATCAAAAAATCACTTTACCGGTTATTCGACTAAAATTTAACTTAATTAATTTTCCGTCTTCTGCCTCTTTACACCAAGTATCATGTCAAGATTTTCAGAAAACAGGCATTTACAACACACACACACACACACACACACACACACACACACACACACACACACACACCAGGTATGCGCATGGCTTTGTATGACAAACTAAAGAAACCTCAGCCATTGGGAAATCCAAATTGAAAAAATAAAAGCAGCCAAACATTTAAACACGGGGGAGAAACAGAGGAAGTATTTCGATTTATAGTTTGGGATCACCAGCCCCCCTCGGTGTTACAGGACGTTGGGTTTTACCACCTAAGGAGCATTAGGAGCAAGCACATTTCCTACTTTTAAGTATAACATTACTGCCAAGTCCTGTTTTCTTTTTCTGTGGTACTTTTTTTGGGCAAAGCAAGCACTTTGCAGAAGCATTCAGGCTTCATGTTAACCACAACAGGCAAAATATATATTTGGGGAGTTTTGGGAAAAATCCTAAATGTTGCTATTCTATATTTGACTTTAGTTACTGGAATTTCGTGTTCACGCAGATATCTTACGCTTATTGAAACGAATGGAAAGAATCAGCAAAGGCTATTATTTTCTAAGGGAAAAGCTATTCAATCCTTAATTTCAGCATTTCAAAATTGTATCAGAATTTTTGGAATCGTGAAACTGTATTTTGCACTTTCAAGGCAGTTTCAAAATGACTTTTATTCAATACAAATTTGAATACAAAAGCCAAGATTTCAAATTCGACTCAGAAAGGTTTCAGTTTGTGGCAACAATGTGAGTATTATTCACGGTGCCGTGGTGTGTTCCACATCAAACATGTGCAGGTATATTATGTGTACGGAAGAGATCAGATTGAGAATGGTATATACTGTAATATAGCATATATAATATATAGTATTGGTATCAGTCAATACTATATATTTGCTGAATCGTTACCTAGGGACAGATCGATCAAACATTTTCATTTTTAATACGGACTGATTTGGAAACCTTATGCATCGGGGAATTCGTACAGTACTGATTGGATGTCTTGCGTTTATTGAACAGTTATTTCATTTTTCTCCATTCACGCCACCCAACGTGCTCTCTGTGTGATCCTTAGTACTGCACCTTTGCATTGGGGATATTCTCTGATATTATTTAAGCCTGGTATGGGACCCATTTCTGATGTAAGTATCGGTCCATCCCTACTGGAGTTCCTGTTATCCACGCGGTCGTCCCTGGAATTAATTCGACCCAACATCAGCAAACGGTGGCTCATTGCAGATTACAGGAGGGATTACTTTCGAGTTCAACAGCTCTGTCGGCATTAAGTCAAAGACCCTACATGCTTAAGAGGGTTTGAAACCAAATAATTACTGTAGGCTACTCCTAACTTACTAATCCCTGGAGAGAGGAGGCCTCAATTCCATTCAACACATTCTCCACTACCAGGAATCATTCACCGTGTGGAGTCAGCATCGAGGAGGCGAAGGCTCCACGACGATGTAAAAGAGCAAATTATGAAAGGTCCCGGGCCGAAGATCTGCCCAGTCGGGTCTAAGCGGTGGTTTAAAAGTAGGGGTGAGAGAATCTGTAACCATAACATAATTTTTGTTGAAACGTGTCGTACAAATAACTGTGATTGTCAATTTAATTCCACGATTTCATCGTGTATTAACGCACATCCATCTCATGAAGGAGAGACATTTACAAAGGAACATAAAAATGCAGACAGTTAATTTTCCTCAAACCAAATGGTGGAAATACACCTGATTTGCATTCAGATCGAATAATTGGCAATAGTGGCACGGTGGCGCAGTGCATTGCACTGCTGCCTCACAGGAAGAAGGTCCTGGGTCTATTCCCGCCAGGGGCGCTGTTGGCACCGTGCTCCGGCGGGTTATCTCCCAAATAGGAGCCTTTCTGTGCGGAGTTTGCATGTTCTACCCGTGCTCACATGGGGTTTCCTCCACCTCACGTCAGTAAGGACCCCCACCAAAAACATGCACACATCATCATCTGACCAGCGATGGACACTCATCAGCAGGTCCCCGGGCGCGTCCACCAATGCTGCCCACTGCTCCTGGCTGTGCCCCCGGTGGAAGGACAAGCCAGGATGGTTTAAACGCAGAGGCCTCATTTCACCGGCCACCATCCAAAGCGTGTGTGTGCATGTGTTGTAGTGTAGTGTGCTGTGTGACAATTAAAGATTGTTCTGTTCTTAATTCAGATGATGAATGATGATGATGTTTTTTTTTCTAAAATATGATGGGGTTTTTTTATGAAATGATGCAGGTACTGTAGCACGGATACCTACATAAAAAAAACAACTGTTCTACTAAAAGAACAATTAATAAAAAGACAAGTGACGGACTCACCTCAATCAGCCTTATATTTACACTACAGGTACTCCTCTCTTCACCGAGTTCCGTTCCTAAGACCAGGTCGTTAAGCGAATTGCAAACGCTAGTGTAGTGAATACTGACAGACTGCGGGAACGAGACTGAGAACGATGATGAGATGAGATGTATACAGTATATATCGTGTATATAGTATATATAGTGTATATAGTGTATATAGTATATATAGTGAATATAGTGTATATAGTATGTTTATATATAGAATTATATAATATATATGTGTCTATAGTATATAAAGGGTGAGGCGCAATGAGATGCTCGTGGTATTGTACACAGTGTACACAGTGTACAGACTGGTCAGAGAGCTGGTCGTAAGTCAGAACGGTCCTTGAACAGGAAGGACGTAAAGTCAGGACTACCTGTATACACTTACTGGCTGCACTGCGGGCCTCAGAGTGAGACGCTTGCCTGTACAATACATAACAGCTCGTATACAAAAATGTAGATAGGAACATGGTCGGCTGGGAAGCCAAGTGTAGAATAATTAAAAAAGGCACAGCACAGAAGTTGGCCTGATCTGCCTTTACACTGAGAAAACTGCCTTAATCAGGACCTGGGGCAGAAGCTCTCCTACTACACACACCACATACAAACACAGAAATCACAACATCACACACACAAGCATGCCCACACACACACACACACACACACACACACACACACACACACAGACAGACAGACAGACACACACACACAGCTTCCGGTACTAGCCAGATGGCAGAGACCCCACAGAGACTTATATACGCGAGAGATGTCTGAGCAGCTCAGATCTGCCTGCCTGCCTGCCTGTCAGTCTGTCTGTCAGTGTGCCTGCCTGTCTGTCTGTCCTTCCTTCTGTATGTCTGCTTATCTGCCTTCCTGCCTGCCTGCGTGTCTGCCTGTCTGCCTGCCTGTCTGTCCGTCCGTTTGTCTGCCTGCCTGTCTGTCTCTCCTTCTGTATGTTTGCCTATCTGCCTGCCTGTCTCCACATCTCAGCACCCAGCCTCGGAAAGCAGAGCTCCAAAGCTGCAGACAGGAGTGATGAACAGCGGATCTGGATCCTAAGCTTTCGATCTTAAATCGCATCTCACTGAGCCCTGACAGTGAGTGAGTCAGCAGGCAGCCATCAAACACCCCCACAGTGTTTTGCCGCTTCAATGAGCCATTGTTCCCGGTTGTCCATTTGTTACTGTCGCTGTGTGTGGGGGAACCCCTTTCCAGCAGCAGGTGAAGCAGGGACTGCAAAACTACACAATTGGTTTCAATTTCCGACACAATATGAAAACCGTAATACTGACACTTTGCTTGGGAGTTTTGCAACCGTTTCCCGCTGAAATTAAATACCACCAGTGACAGATGAATTGAAAAGTTTAATTTGTATTTTTGAACCCCGATACAAATTTAATCAGATTTAATGGCTAATGTATCGACCGTCCGTATCGAAATCCAATCGTGAGTTCCAGCCCCGGAACCGCAAAATTCCGTAAAAGCTGTGAAGCCGCTGCCCGAGGGGCCTCACACTCTTTTCCTCTGTCCCTCCGATTCAGTGACAGTGGATTTAACATGGTAAATAGGAGGCGAGACTTGGCTCGGGCTTATTCCTTCGAGGGTCGGAAGCTTTTAAATATCTGTCACTCGCTCGGCTGCGCGGGCTGGCGGGGGGGGGGGGGTTTGGCACGGACGGACCCGTGGCTTCTTTTTTTCCGGCAGATCAAACTCTCGCCGCACCGCGAGAGCTCGGCCAGTCGGGGGCGTAAGACGAGAACCGAGGCGAGGGTCGCAAGGGCCCCGCGAGAGGAGGCAAACCCGCTTCCACCGGGAGCAGCTTGGCGGCGGGGATCCCTTCCTAATTCACTTTCGTGTCAGTCATCAAAATTAAACACAAATCCCCGGCTGCTTTCAGCCTCTGACACACTGTTCTATTCTTCAGATCTCTGATCAGGCGTCTCCCGTTTTCTTTGCTGAAGCCTTGAAGGTTCCTGTTCTCACGTCGAGAGACGGCAAAGAAGCCGTATAATGCGAAAGCGGTGAGGCGAAAAAAGCTCGATAGACGCCAGCCGTGAAGAAACGCAGCTTTTCGGAAAACATATTTCCTGGTTAACCGCATTAATGCTGCAAAACCATTTCTTCTCTCCGTCTAATTTTATGTTGTTTTTTTTTGTTGTTTGCATTGCAAGCGCTCGACAGTCGCAGAACAAATTAAATCTCCGTCTCCATCAAACAGTGTGTGACGGACGATATGCAAAATCCCAAAAAGCATCAAGTGCCAAACACAGCAGTAATTATGCTCACAGCATCCATGCAATCATCAATAATCGGGCGGCAAACAGATCAGTTGCTTTGACTACTCAATTAGTAGGACTCAATATTGATTTGATCAAGACAGACCCAAAAGTCCCACTTTAAACGTGCAGTCGGCCTTCAAAGCACGCCGCTCCGATCAGCAGAGCAGAAATCCCCTGGAGATTTTGGCCAAATTGGGCAAATTCAAATCGATGTGTTTTCCTCAGTTGTCTGCAATAAATAGTAGACAAGAAACAAAGAAACCTTACGAATGCGGTTGCTGCAGAACAGACTCTAAAATTACGTATGTTTTGGCCAAAATTTACATTTAAAATTTGACAGAACGGAGAAATGATGAGTACCAAATAAAAACACCTTAAGCTAACCTGCCGCTACGCAAAATCACGTCCGTGTGAAGCAGGGTCACAATACCAGGAGGCTGCGTTTCATCTCAGTGTTTCTCCCAAATGGAGACTCTTATGTCGGAAAGCGAGATTCTAATCTGGGCCGTGTTTAAAGCACTGACTCACAGTCCTACAGATCTGTCGAAAATGACTTAACAACTAGCTACGATAGAAACCTTAAACTTTGCTTCACATTTGTTTTTGGACACAGCAGATGGTAGTATGGTATTACACAAATATTACAAATCTTGTTATGCTATTGAGACGTGGGTATTGGGTGTGTAAACATGTGAACACGTAAACATGGACAGGGACCGACACTAACTTGCCAAGACTGACAGAAGGGTTGTCAAATTTGTCCATTTTATATTTCAGTGATAATGATCCGATATCATTGTAATGCACATCGATCCACATCAATTTCAACATTCTCACCGTCACTTTTTGACGGAGGAATTCACCTAGGGCTGCCCCCCGACGAATCAGTCGGTAACCCGTCGCCCGACTGAGACTCACAGTGACTGACTGGTCAGTCAGTGTGCTTTACCATAACAGAATAAAACAAATAGCTTACAAAATGCACAAGGATAACATTTCAATGATTGAATTATAAATAAAATATGTGTTTGAATCCGGACACGGACGCGAACAAGGCTCTCTGTGCACACTGTTCACCGTGCCCTGTTCCTCCGAATAAAACAGTGTGGGATCGGGACACAGAGGAACGGGGCTCCGTAGGGATGGGTATCGTTACGATTTTAACGGTACTACTACTCATACCGATACTGCCAATTGATCCGGTACTTTATCTTGATTTATCTTTTATCTTTTTTTTATTTCTGAAGAGAAAAACTCAAAACTAATTAAGATCAGAAAAGACACTGCATTATTTTCCGCACATTACGCATGGAGACGGGGCGATCGCAATCTGCGCCCCCGTCTCGCCGTGCGTGTGTGAAAGGCAGGCAGAGGGACATAGCACATATCTCCATTCCAGCGATGGAGCGTGAGAGAGAGAGTGAGAGAGAGAGAGAGAGAAAGAGAGTGAGAGAGAGAGAGCGAGAGAGTTAGAGAGAGAGAGAGAGAGAGAGAGAGAGGAGAGATGTCTCGCCTGATGATAGAAAAAATGCTTCTTAGATAAATATCTTAATCTTATTGCAAGTTAGAAACGGCTTGTATGGCCTAAATAAATAGAAAATCAATTTTCTTAAATACTCCAATGCCATTTGCAGTGCCGGTAACGTCAGAGCTTATCGATACTACCGTCTTTGATAATTTACCGGGTCGCTCGGCTCGCATCTTGTGCTTCACATATTGGATGATGATGTCACAAACAGCCCTGCTTGATGATGTCACAAACTGCCCTGCTTAGTGGCACTGGATGATGTCACAAAGCACCCCAGCCGCACAGAGTGGCCCGCTGATCGCTTGTTTATTCAAAGTTTATTAAAACAACACGCGTCGCGTGTCCAAATTGCACCAAATTAGACAGATCAGATGAACGATTGTCAGGATTATCGAAGGACATACACACACACACACACACACACACACACACACACACACACACACACACACACACACACACACACACACACACACACATACACTGTACATACACACATACATACACACTTACATGAGACTCCTAGAATTATAGACAGATTAAATATATATTGTCATAATTATCGACAACAATCAATATAAGAAAACATTGTGACGTTTTTGGCCATATCGTCCAGCCCTATCATATGCACATTCCATCTTGTATACTATTGTAATTTAAGTAAGAATCTTTACACAAACAGCGCAGGGTTTTAGGCATTGAGGACGGCAGGATTGAACAGGCCAGTTGATTGGACAGTGTCTTTCCAGTTCAGTAAAGCAGCTCATGTTTTTCTTTTCCTTTGTTGCCGCCACATTGGCCCACTGAATTCTGGGTGGTCCCATCAGTTACTGTGCAACATATGCTGTTACGTGACACAGTGAAATAAAGTGAGACAAAGAAGTTTTGAACCGGTGAATTAAAGTCGACCTATTGTTCTCCTTTTTACACAACTTAATATCGTTCGCTGAGGTCCCCAAAACATGTTTTTGAAGTTTTCGCTGAAAACACCACTCACATTATGCATTAGAGCCATTCTAAGTCGCGTCCAATCCGCCACCAGTTCCGGGTTCTGTGAGCCAACAGCCACCCCGAACCCAACACTCGTGCCCTGTTTCTCCGTGCACCCCCGCCATCTCCGTGCACCCCCCCAACCCCCGCCGAATAGTCACAATGAACAGCTGAGACAGATTCGACTGACAAAATTCTGAGTTGGGTACAGCCCTAAAATCATCACATGAATATTTTTATAACAGATACATGGCATATACAACATACTGTACATACAATGGCAGTTCAATGGTGGTTGACAACGGCTGATCATAACTCATGTGTGCATTACTTTAGCAGCTCCCTGACAACGCAGACCGTGCAGAAAGAACATGCACCGTATCACGCCTCATCACTGATTTCGGCATAAAGACGACAGCGCGGTCAAACCCAACGCTACACAAGTTGAAATTCACGATGCAGTAATGTGCTCAATTCGCCCAATTCTGGCATGACATTATGAACACATACTGTCATACCATATAAGATAAGATTAGATTCAACTAATTGTCATTGCACACAGTACAAGTACTGAGGCAACAAAATGCATTTCACCATCCTAGTAACTGACGTATGTGGGAGCAGTGGGCTGCCATATAGCAGCGCCCGCAGAGCAGTTAGGGGGTTAAGTGTCTTGCTTGAAGACACATGGTACCAGGACTAGCTGGGGATCAAAGAGGCAATCTTCAGATTACTAGACGACCCGCGCTACCTCCTGAGCCGCTGCCCCCTAGTGTGTGTGTGTGTGTGTGTGTGTGTGTGTTGCAATAAAAAACTTCAACTTTGATGCAATAAACAAGTCAGTGGACAAGCCTGCTCTCGCTGTGCGTGATGTCAAACCAAGCGGGTCGTAATACACTGCAGTGTATGTGTGTGTGCGTGTGTCTGTGTATATGTGTGTGTGGATGAAATTACAAGCGCAGAGTTCGCGGATTTACACCTCCCCGTGATCTCATTCCCAACCCGCTGGTGAGAAGCGAGCCCTGCCAGTTTACTCACAGCTCTCCAAACTGAAAAGGCTTTTGGAGAGCGGTTTGGCACCGAGCCGCCTGCAAATGACCCGAGAGCCGGGCGGAGGAGCGGCCGGTCGGAGGAAGGGGGAGAGTCGGGACGGATTCGATTAGCCGCTGAACTGACCTTCCCTCATTCAGAGATCACGATTTGATCGACAAATCAAACCCCGCGGCCCAGTTGTGCCTCCGGTCCGAACACCGAAAGAACCTGCACTCCCATCAAGAATGACATCCAATCAGAGGAGAAGGCCGACGTCAGCACAATCTGCTGCCGCTGCTCACGCTGCGCAGCCCAACAGCAAGAGCCAGCCCCTGCACGGACCATGTTCTCATGGACACTGGAGTTAAAAAAAATAGGCTAGGATAGATGTTTGTTTGGATGTTTTTATAAAAGTGAGGTGAGGTGAGGCATAATCTAACAGGTTTTTTGTTCAACATAATACTTAACAGAAGTACACTGGTACGAATGAGAGACGTACTTTCCTGGCTGTCATTCGGCAACTGGTTTGAGAGGGTTTTCACACAAAGCCTGGAAACGTCGACAGCTTAAAGACTGTTAGGAGCGGAAGTTGTCAAAACTTTGATTTTGATTGATTGAAATTGATTGATTTTTTTTTTTTTGTTTGGTCGCTGGAGGTAGTGGCGATATTTTTTCAACGAGGGCGCTGTTCTTTTTTGTGAATGTTCATCACTTTTTGCACGTAGCCAATGTTTGCATTCTTACCGGGGAAGGCGCACCCCGTCACCAACAATGCAAACAGCATTTAGAGGAGCACAAGCATAAAGCAAATACATAGAATGGGTGTTTCTTATGAAGTGGCCGCTAAATAAAGTATCAAACATGAGATTTAACAAAATAATGTCCCAAATGACCACTTAACACTCATCACAGTTGTTTAAGGACCTAAACTATATAGCAGCGCATGAGGTTTTTTTTAACTTGTGCTACACTGAGGCCAGATTCATAGAATCCCTGTGACTCCGTTGCACAAGGCCCACATACCTTCTCGAACAACAGAGAAGAACTTGCTTGTCCTTGAGAAAAAGATGGAGACAAAGCGGCCAGCCACGGCCACCACCACCTCACGGTTAAGCAATCTGTGGCCGCAACACTGAGCGTGGGTTAGACCAGGTTCTCCGGTCGTACGATCCTTGGGTCAAGCGGAGTTCAGCCTCTTCATTGACAGTGATCAGTTTGAACGAATCCCCCGGCAGCTTCTAATTACTGACATTAGTTCAGCATGTTGTTTGTAACTTCTACTATAGAGACAATCTCCAGACAGAGAACAGCATTCAAATTAATACCCTGTGTGTGTTTTGCACTGGAGAATCAATGATTTAGTGCCAGAATATCACATTACCTCGGCCCCACTTCCACATGAAGCACCTAAAATTCTTAAGGAAGTCAAAGATGGGAAAGGGACTCCTGAGGATAATAAGGCACAAAATTCTTCGCCTGAACGCCGCAATGTTTCTAATCATGAAAAGTCATTCATGTTTCTCGCCGAAAAAGGGGCCCAAAGCACAACGGAACAGCTGGCTCACGGCTTGACACTGGCTTTTTATAACGTTGTGGGGGCATGAGGCATAACAGAACTTTCCCTCTCATCTCCTCAGATGTAACACGTTGTGAGCAGCGGCACATGATGAATCGCTGGTGTCTGAAGGGCGGTCCTCACGCTCGCATTAGGCCAACGTGTCTACGTGCTACAATTGAGGAAGAAAGGAAAAAAGCAATGCACTCCTAGGCTGAACCTCAACAGGCCGACAAACCGATTGGACTTTGAACACAGAGCTGAACACTGAGGACGGCAACGCGTTCATTATGCCTCGCGGACCTTGAGGAAATTTTACATTTTTCACAATACGGGCGAAGTGACTCAGTAAATGCAGTTGTTCTAGCCTCTTCAAAATCCTATATCAGGCAAAAAAAAGAATAAAGCATTGAGATATTTGAGGTACAGTAATTACACCAGTAGGATTATCAGATGATAAAAACAGCACCTCGCTCTATAAGTTGATATGCAGCAAACCGATTTCTAAAGAAGACTCAATGCAGTCAAATAATAAAAAAATACAAAAAAGAATGCAAAAGAAAACTACTCTTTGTCCGCTGCCTGCCTGTATGTGCAATCTCTGGGTAATTTTTAACTTCCTGATACGCCACAGGCAAATAGAGCAGTAAATGTTCCTACTTCACACCCATGCTCTGTTTCAGCCCTGTCAGTTCTCTGATTATGTTTTCATGAATACCAAATCGCTCGCTTTGACTTGTAATTGAAAGCAAAGTGAGCTCGAGTCGTGCTGCAATTCAAGAAAAGCGGGGTGGGGCGTTGAGAATTCATGTGGCATGACCTAAAAGGATGACAGGGGCGGCGTGCTTTTCACACTTACTTGATGAAACACCGTGCGCCCTCGAAAGTGTACCCTTCCTCCCATCCGGTCGGCAGGTCTGGTTAGGCAGGGACACAGGAACACAACAAGAAAAACGTTTTAATGGCACGGAGCTTCAACGTCATATGCAGCCAACCATTAGACCCCCCATTGGATAAGATTTAGTCCCGGGTACCCACATTTTTATTGTTATATATATATATATATATATATGATTTGAAGGAACCTTCCAGAGATCGCAGGAGGTCCCCGTACCCGTACACTATGGTTATGGACATCACAGTTTGACGTTGATCACAACGGTTGTTATTATACGTTCTATAATGCCGTGAATGTCTTGTCAATGAAATAGTGACGTTTAACCATTATTCATTTCGCTGTGGACCCTCTTGGAACCCCTTGAAGGAGGGCGGTCTCGGACCCCGTGTTAAGGGACCACTGTGGTTCTTGGTCTAACTGGATGCCCTGCTGCAGTGCTCTTTGGTCACCAAGGAGCCGGGCCGTGTTCATTTTATCAGTGAAACAGTGTGCGCTTAAAAGAAAAGGGGGCTGTTACAATGAGTTGATTTTGGGGATCTATTTGATCGGATCTTTCTTACGGCTCAGCAGCTGTTGCATACCATGACACCTTTCAAACCAGCCACACTTATAGATGTAATAACAGTGTATCTGGAACAATATCACACATGTCGGTATTATGCCGATTTTGTTCACCGTCATGCCGGTGTTTGTTTTGTAAACAGAATTTCCGTTGGGTCTATCGATTGTTAACCCCCCCCCCCCCCCCCCCCCCATAAACAGCATCACAGTGTGTGCCAAGTTAAATGGGTGAATCAACTGCCGATGGAAGGTTTGATTCTTTTTTGCTTTAAAGATTCGGTTCCCGAGACTTTCCGACTGTTTTCGGTTGGCATCCAGGGCGGAACTTTGGTTTGGGAGCTGGGGAGTTGGGTGCAGCCAGATCGCCGCTGCGAAAGTGTCCCCGTTACGCACGGTTCTTGTTCCGCTCCAGGGGGAAACGGAGTTAAAATAAAAGAACCTGCGTCGACCATTAAGAACCGCGCTGCTGTGGCCCGCGCGAGTGGTCGGCGCAGTCGGAGAGGGAGACAGGTGCGCCCCGATCGCCGACCCGGATCGCGCCCCCCGTGCCCGCCCATTGTTGCATGCTATTATGGGGACTGAAGAAAGGGGGGGGTCCGGACCCCCCTTTGTCCCCGCCGTGATTTCCGCACCCAGTTGCTGTGATGGACGATGAGGAGACGCCCGAATACTTTCATTTTTATTTCGGTGGAATGCAAAGTGTAAACCACTCGCGTTCCATACGAATATGAATTGTGAGCACACACACCTTTTCCCACATTAGTTTATCAGTCAATACATTGGGTTTTTCGAGAAAAGAAATACGATTCACCCGCTCTTTTAGCGCCCCGAATCAGAACCCAAGAAGCTTGTTTCAGCACGAACTTGGGTCCCTGTGTCAGTTGACTGCCCGTGTGTCCGGCTGCAGTTGCAGGGTCGCGAACGAACGAACAGACCGGGCGACTCCCGACTACCGAGTCGTTCAACAGAATCGAACCGTTCGCGATTGTGCCGTCGCGGCGATCGACGACTACTTTCAGAGTCTCTGTATTTGTCAATGGAGGGGGAGGGCGGGGGTCGGTTTGGCGTGAATAACGGGAGAGGGTCTCCCCCACCCCCCAAAAAAATGTCACAGCGGAAAGCGGACCGCGCCGCCCCACCCCTACCTGTGGTGCTCCGGTGGCCGGTGCTCACCGCCTCCCCGCTCCCCGGGTGCAGCCAGGTGGTGCTCTGCGCCGCTTCGCTGTTCGGGGGGAGAAAGCAGAAGGAAAACAAAACAAAAGCGCATCGTTACCGGACCCCCATCGAAACGGACAACCTGGGGAATCCCACCCCCGACGTTCCCCCGTCGTAATTACTTGACGAAGAAGACGCGTCCATCCCGGGTGACCCCGTAACTCCAGGAGCAGGGCAGACGGGAGAGCCACTCGGGCTGCGGGTCCGCCGCCATGTCTGTGCACACTGCGCGCGCGGCAGCCGCGCCGCGCGCCGCCGCGCCGCGTCGCCCGCCGCTCCGGAGGCTCGCGCGGCGCGCACGGAAACCATGGCAACGGGGCGACGCCGACGGTCCGCCCCGTGACTGTTACGTTGCCGTGCGGGAGCCTTCACCAGGGGACGGCGAGCGGGAGGTGAGGTGAGTCGATACAAGAAGAGAACTGCGTTCGTTTGACGCGCTGCGGCCGCAGCAAAAACAGTGCCGGTCAGGAAAAAGTAAAAGAAAAAATCAACTATAAATAAACACATAAGCGACGTACAGATCTATAAACGAGTTAGCAGGGGAGAAGCACCATGCTAACTGCAAGCCCAGTGGGAAGTATTACAGCATTACAGAAGAAAAATAAAATAAAACGTTGTAACAGTATTAATATCAGTCCTAATAATAACAGTAATAACAAAATACTAATAGCTGTGGTTAGTGGTAGTACCACTAATGATGATTTATGATTATAACTCTGAAGAAGAAACAAATTGTCTCGTGAAAAAAAGTGAAATATTCCCTCGGGGTAGTGTAAAATTACCTTAAATTTAAATAATTGATCTATCTCCCTCACTGCATGTGTCTGGGGCTGGACTCTATTCAGTAGTTATTTACTTTTTGTCAGCACTTTGCATGGGTGAGAGTGAGTGTCAGATACTTAGGCATCATTTATTTAAATTGCCATTTTTCACATCATTTAGTTATAATCGAACCCTGCATATATACGTATACTTATATTGTACTTGAATGTCAGTGCAAAAGGGAGATAAAACGAAAAATGTATTGCAATACAAGGTTGTTTGCTCCCTGTGTGAACAGCTAGAGGATCGTGCACAGCGCACCTTTAACCAGGGTTGACAATTGAGATTGGATCTCTTTGGATTTCCAAGGAGGCCCTAGCAAAGGAAAGCAGCACACAAACCAAAAACATCTAGTCATTAAAGGTGCAGTGTGTAGAGTTTACGGAATGGACTTGGCAGAAATGGAATATAATATTCGTAAGTATGTTTTAATTTGTGTATGATTCCATAAAGATAAGAATTGTGTTGGCGTAACCTTAGAATGAGTCATTTTTATCTACTTACTGAAGGGAGCCGGTACGCCTCACGGAGGCCGCCATGTTGCACAGCCATGTTTCTTCTCAAGTCCAGAACGGACAAACCAAACACTGGCTCTGGAGAGGGCCTTCTGCGTTATTCAGGAGTTTCGCGGGCATCGTCTCTTCCACGGAGGCCATCATGTTGCACCGCCATGGGGAGGGGTATTCAGTTGGTTGTGACCTGCAACCTCATCGGTGGATGCCACTAAATTCTACACACTGACTGCACCTTGAAAAAGCACGACTCATGAGCATTCATGAAACATGAGCATTCATATTGGAACTGCTAGATTCACAATTCTGTGTTTAAAATCTGAAACTGGAATTAAATACTAATGATCTAAACTTTCTGAGATCATAGTGCCCTCATTGTAACTCTGTACATATACATTCTTTGGTTCATGATAGTATTGGAACCTCAAATGATGGTTGACTAGTTTACACAGGTTTAAACAAAGACACAAAACTGGGTGGAAAAACCACACACACACACACCCACACACACACACACACACACACACACACACACACACACACACACACACACACACACACACCATTTTTTAGATTCCGCCCCCCATCATTGTGTAGTCAACCTGCGGGGTCAGCCTTTCACATCGCACAAAGGCAGGTCATCCAACACCTCTGTGTGTGTTTATTTGTTGGTATTGTGTTGCACTGTGGTGAGCCACCACCACCTCATGGTGGTGCCTGATGGTGTTGTGGACACTGGAGACCCTGGAGACCCTTAACTACATCTACCAACTGCCAGGCCACATATCCGCCTTGGGTGGATAACAGACTGAGAGAATTTCAAAACTACACAGCATTCAGTCAAGTCGTTTGCTTATTGTCGGTACATGACTAGAACAGTGATAATATTATTCCATCAAAGTTGTGTTTTGGTATTACCTTTTAGATTATTTTGTAAAAAAAATCCCATATTTCAAACTGTAAATTCTGTAGCTGGCACTTTATAAGAAACAGCCATTCAATGTATTTGCATTATGCATGTTCTCCTCTATTTGCTGTTTCCATTGTTGGTGGTGGGGTCCACCAGTAACAATGAATTAGGTAAAGCAGTAGTCTTAAGTACGCAGTTGTGGTCAGAAAACTGTCAATATGAATGAATCTTCCCACCACCTCAAGTGACCAAGAAAGAATACCGAATCGATCCGAACAAGATGTACTTTTTAGGAACAGAAAGTGACCATTTTCGAGCAAATGAGGGTAAAGATGTTTGGGGGGAAAAAAGATTGCGATTTCAAATGGAAACCTTGGACTTCCAGTGTAATCTACCAAACAAAGACTGTTTTATGGATTTCCACTTTAATCTTCCTTTAAATCAATTAATATCATTCCTTTGTATCTGTGGTGTTTCTTGTTTGTTTCAGATATGTGACTGACAGCTGTTAGTTTTTAAGAGATGTTCATTTTGACGTATGGATACTCCATCATAGAAGTAAGAAGAAACACCCAAGGGGTTAAGGTATGTCACCGCAATAGTATTTTCACTATTGGTTTCAAAATTAAACCATATATCAATTATGAGGTCAATTACGATGGAATTTAACGGACCAAACTACAGGTAAAATGGTTAATCGAATAACTGATCAACAGAATTGTGTTTTCCTTATCAGATAACCATTTAGTTGATGTATTATGTAATAATATATGCTATATTATAGTTAATCGAGTTGCAGGTAGGGGGATTTTCCCAATGAAGGTCCTTTCCTCAATGTACCCTTTTTCTTAAATTATAGCATTCAAAAATAGCCTGGAATCACCAGAGGAATGCGTATTAGTCTGGAATCTCTCCGTTCATTTTTGATTTCCAAGGGGTGTTATCAATGGCCGCTGACCAAAATGTATCCGGACGCAATTGGAGAGACCTACAACCAATCAGGGCAACAAAACGTGTGACATAGCATTGAGTGAGTGAGTTGGTAAATTCAGCTTTCACCAAATCCTGTTGGAAGTACGGCAAATACGTCTTTCCTATTAACAAAAAGATTTTTTGAGAAAAGAAACCATCCAGTCCGTTTAATGCTGTCGGATTCAACAGACTGTTCCACATCAGCGGCAGCCATCTTGTTTGTGTACGAAAATGCCTCAACGGCGCGCCTCTGCATCGTCATGATATCAAACCAGCCCCACAATGCTGTAGATAATCGGTCGTGATTCCCCGACCCCGGCGAGGTCAGGTGGAAATCTCTTTGAATGGGAGGGTGACCAGATGTACTGTGCGGAGCAAATCACAGCAACAGGAGCAGCAGATTTTTCTGGTTCCCAGGCTAATCCAAAGGGAAATAGGAGAAAATGCAGGCACTGTGACTGTGGAATATAGCTGCACTGAAACCTCAAACACTAAGCACCTTGTCTCTGCTTACAAACTGCATGTATTAGTTAAAATCATGTGCAAAGGCCTGAAGCAGCCCTGAAAGTTGTCTTGGAGGAAACCAAATAACTCTAGAAATCCTGTCCTATAAGATGCTCCTGCTTACAGAAGTTCTTCTTCGTTGGCTTTCCCTCGTCCCTTTTTAAATTGTTTTTTTCTTTGAGAATATCCCTGGTTACGCCGCTGATTAAAAAGTCTCAGCTGTGCTGCGACATTATTACATAGCGGACGGACCTCCATTCCAAGGGCAGGGAGTATTGACTAAACCGAAGGTCTGGCGCTCTGCGGTTGTTCATCATCGATTCTTCTTTTGGGAGCAGCGGGCATTTTTCTGGTGCGCTCCACAGTTGCCCGGCTCCTGTCTTGGGTGGAAAAGTCACCCGTGACTCCCATCCGCTCGTCTCTCTCGAGCTGTACTCTCTAACTAAACATCCATCAGACTCAGTGAAAGGCCTTAAGGACAAAGCGTGTTTGCTCCGCTGCGATACTCTGTCGCAAACGACCGCCAGACGGGAAGTTAGACTTCCCAAACACGTTGGAGTTGATCTACAGGCACAGGAGGCAGCAGAATGATTCCGCCTTTCGGATACTACTCCATTCAATGCAAAGAGGTGTCCTTGAACAGCGCACGAATTAGGGGGGAAAAAAACAAAAACATTGGTCCGACACAACATGAAACCTAAAACTTAGAGCAGAAAACAAATGAAATGGGATGAAGAACACCAGGCACTCAAATAAGCTGTTCATCCCCACAATAACGGTGTAAGTTAACTAAATAAAATGAAAGCAGACTTCATGTCTGAGTAAGTACGAGAGTGAGAGAGAATAATTACTGAGAGCTCACGGGTTGTGTCTGGTTGGCGTTGCGCATTCAGTTTCTAACATTATTGTTCCGAATGAAGAGGTGCTCCTGTTCTGTGACACAGATGATAGTTGAGGCCACAATGTGTAATTTATGAATGCCTGTTATCGAGCAGCTGTTCGGCCACTTTGTTCCGGCGCCAATGAGGAAATGGACCTGTGCGGCCAGCGCCTCGTTAAAGGCAGGCTGTGGAAAGTAGAATCATTTTGCGTTGGGGTGTCCGTGCTTAGTAAAAGGTCTGCGTGCTCCGTTCATCACTAGTAAATCCGCACAAATCGAAGTCTGCCACCTCTCTGCTGAGAGCCCGGTGGATATTCATTTAGTAGACAGACAAGTCTGTCCCTGAAGTGGCTTCAGATGTATCGTGCCCGGCGATCTCGCCCGGTCGCTAAAAAAAAAAAAAAAAAAAAAAAAACCCACCCGGCACAATGACATCCTATAGCGCGTCCGTCCTCTTGCGCCTTATCCAATGATGTGAACGTGATGCAGCCGTGCGGCCGCGATGTGCCTCTCCCATGTCGTTGCGCGGCGTCGTTTCACTGGCGTACGTCACCCACAAACCTACACAGAGACTAGGGTTAGTTAGCGGACAACGGAAACCGGCAACGCACTTATTAACTTGTGGTGAGGGAGAATAGCTTCATGGGTGACTGAGTTTTAAGAAGTAAATGAGTCAGGAGGACCCGTTAAAAAGCACCAAACGCAGTCTCAGCTATGAATGTCACCTCTGAATCATTTGCTTACCGAAACCCAACCGGCAGGCGTTTCTCCATTTTCCACATTCAGGCTGAAATAATAACCTGATTGGAGGAATTGTTCATATGCTGTTGTCTTCTGGGGCTTATCATATTCCCGCCGTTTACATCTCTAGGTATGTCAGTCTCTGTTTTGAAATTATGGAAGCCTATTAGTTGCTTAATTGACTTAGAATTTAAATTTAAAATTTAGGTCAATCAACGAGTCCGTTTACACAGCTCATTTCCTTCAGACTTCTTTGGTTTTAGCTGACCAGGTTGACTCATATGCCACTGTTGAAAAGGCGTGATGCAAAGAGGCAGCCCAGGAAAGAGATTACTGTTAACATGTTAAACACACGCAAGGTCCTCCCAGGTTCCAGCAGCGGCCTGCGGGTGAAAGGCCAAAACTCCACAGTGCTTTATGGCTCTCTATTTGGCTAAACTCTTAGCAATGAAACCATCAAGCTGATTGTATTGCTCCACCTCGCTTGGGTCCTACAGTATGGGTTTATTTGACGGCGTCAGTTCAGACAATGCTTTTAATTCATTACCTTTTAACACAGCAGTGCTTCATAAACGGTACAGTTAATTACTTTGAATGTTACATGTATGTACCTACCTCTACATGCTGGACTTGTACTCACTGCAACTACTGTTACATGAATGTTGTCCATATTGATTATAGGCAGTAGTGCACCGTTGGTGGCATCATTACTTACTTACCTCTAATGGCATACTGTACGTTATTAATTAAAGTATGTGGCTGGTTAATATCGATCAGGGTGTTTAGCTCCTCTTGCCTCTTGCCATAACACATAAATAACCCGCCAAATGCAGGATCCCCTGATCTTTACCCGCTAAGACTCTTAAGACTGCCCACGAAGAATTATTGCATTTGCTGACGTTACATCCTGACATGCAGCTTTTACTGGATTTCTACACATGAGTGCAAATCTATGCCGCAATCCCCACCGTGCTGAAGGAGCAGATTATAGACTAGACCCAGTAACAGTAGTAGTTTACCGGAAACATCATCTGGCACCTTTGTATATGGACTTGACTGCATTACTGAGCCCAATTAACATGTAAATTGCCTGATACTATGAATAACAAAAAACCAAAAACAAATATTTTGAATGGGAAAAGTTAGCCATTAGTCAGTTTGTATGATTTTAAACTGTGATTCAAAATCTTTTTCACATCAAGGACCCTCAATTTTATGCCCAGGCTGTGGACCACATTTGATGGGATCTGTCTCTAGGATCCCAATCTGAGAAGATTTTTATTGTTCGATGTGATTTTGTCCCAAATCACATATACTGTACTACAGGTACTCCTCACTTTATGAGCGAGTTCCGTTCCTAGCACCAGGTCGTTAAGCAGATTGGTTGATAAGTGAGAACCCGTGTTATTTCACGGTAAGGGGGCGTGGCCATTGAGAACGCTAGTGTAGTGAATACTGATAGACTGCGGGAACAAGCCTGAGACTGAGAATGGTGATGTGCGACGAGATGTATACAGTGTGTATAGTATATATAGTGTATGTAGTATATATAGTGTATGTAGTATATATAGTATATATAGTGTGTATAGTATTATCCGTAGTAGTATTATAGTATTATCCGCTATGGCGACCCCTAATGGGAGCAGCCGGAAGGGGAAGAGGATAGTGTATATAGTATATACAGTGTATATAGTATATATAGTATATATAGTATATACAGTGTATATATACTATATTTCGAATATATAGTATATATACTATATATGTATAGTGTATATAGTATATATAGTGTATGTAGTATATATAGTGTAGATCGTGTATATAGTATTATCCGTAGTCGTATTATAGTATTATCGGCTGTGGCGACCCCTAACGGGAGCAGCCGAAAGAAGAAGAAGATAGTGTATATAGTATATACAGTGTATATTGTATATATAGTATATGTAGTATATATAGTCTATACAGTGTATATACTATATTTAGTATATATAGTATATATAGCATATACGTATAGTGTATATAGTATATATAGTATATATAGTGTATATAATATATTTAGTATATATAGTGTATATAGTATATATAGTGGATATAATGTATATAATATATATAGTGTATATAGTGTATATAGTATATAGTATATATATGGTATATAGTATATAAAGGGTGATGCGCGATGAATTGCTTGACACTGAGCCGTGGTATTGTACGCAGTGTACAATACCATCTGGTCAGAAGGCTGGTCGTAAGTCCAAACAGTCTTTAAACAGGTAGGTCGCTAAGTGCGGACTACCTGTATTCACCATGGTCATTATTGTACTCTTTAATGGCACTAACATCTTGTAAATGCAATAATGGTGAGGTTTTTGCTGGGGATCCCCTGGAACCTCTTGAAGGACCGCCGGTGGTCCCCAGACCACATCTTGAGAACCACAGATTTAAAACATTTACAGCGTTCCTCACAAGATGATGATGACACGCAGCGCAACCACAGTTAAGGTTTGTTTCTGCAATATTATGACGGCGCGCGCCCTCCCCACACGGACGCACATTTCCTGCATGCGATGGGAAAGCAGAGCAGCGTGACAGGCGGGTCAGGAGGAGCTTCAGGGTCATGTGAGAGAGGGCAGCAGGACCAGCCCTGCTCCACCACTGTTCCTGTGAGAACCATAAGTCCTCACAGACAACACTGATATTCCCGTGTGATCCAGAAAACATTTGGGAGTTTCGGATCAAAGATAATCATCAATTCCTTCCATTATGTGAACTCATGTCATATTAAGGCAGACATTTTCTTTTTTTTTGGTATACATAAATAAATTATGTGTCGCTGTGTAATAGAGAATGTGTTTCACGTTTTGGGAAATGACACTGAGCGCACAGCCTGGCAAGCAGTCAACAAAAAAAAAAGTAAAGTGACCCCATTGATAGGCCTCATTTCAAAATACCCATCACGATGTGATCCAGCTGAGATTAAGTTATCTTAAAGGTGATATATCACATCAAATCCCTGAAGTTCAAAATAGGCACTCAAGAGGAAACTCAAGAGGAAACATGTGACCTTGCCGTTGACTCCGCAGCTCACATATTTATGTATGAACATCTGCTCTGCTTCTAGCCATTTGAAGGCTGGAGTTGTCAACATTCAAGGTCATGCAGAAAGTGGAAAATTAACCTCCACGTCGGCACAAATATACGTTCCTAAGTTACATAATGTGTAACAATTACAGTGCTTAAAGGATGCCGTCATTTTAAGTAAGGACAGGGCAGTAGCCATACCTGTTTGTTTTACTTGTATTTTGCTTTATGTGACTCGTACCATTGTAACAAATTAATGAATAAGAGTCTTTTCTGTAAAATAATTATTATTGTCCTTAACGCTGTTATAGAATACACTCATTTATCATAAAAATAAATAGGTTTCCCGCTTTACGATGATGGACATTACAGTTGAAGAGACACTGCACTCCAACCTATTTTGGCTTTAGGCATCAAAATGTTGCATCAGATCAATATGATAGCAGTCGCTGCAGCTCCTTATAAACAAATGATGTTTGGGGTTTATTATGATTCTTTATCGTAGATCCTGCTCCTCAAGCGCAAGAAAATGTCACAGAGCCCGTCTCTCTGGCATGCGGCGTTTGAATAATGAATGCTGTCATCCCACTCACTCACTCACACCGTAGTAAATATCACCACCCTCTTTATATGGAATGATGTTGAGTAATGCCATTGTCATGTCATTGTCCCTATTCATTTTAGAGCGAGGGAGAATTGCACACAATTAAAACCCTACCTTCCTGAAAACGCCACTAATTGTATATCACTCTTGTATATCAGATCACCTTTCTGCGGTCCGCATTACCAACTCGCCGGCTTTCTGGTATTACACAGTCGTCCGAAGCTGAACAAAACGTGAGAAGCTTCCGAGTTTCTCATCTATTTCAGTTCGGAAGATAATTGGCCGTTTCGCGTCGAGTCCTTTGGATTTCACCTGAACATCGAGTGCAAAGATTCCCTCGTGCATGCACTCATGCATGGTGTGTGTATGTGTGCACGCACGCACGCCTGCACACACACACACACACACACACACATACACACACACACACACACCATAGAGCCATATGGTTGATTGACCAGTGTCAGCAACAAAAAGAGCTATGGTGGTAAATTGGCTCTGAATCAATGAGTGGGAGTGATGTGTTATGGGAAGGCTGAGCCTGTTTCCTCCCCCAGGTCCAGTCCTCAGGGCAGCAAATCAACACGCAGACAGAGCGACATTTAGAATGTACTTCAAGTCAACATGTACAGCAGGATAATCAACATAGTCCTCTGATTTGTTTTCTTGTTTTGTTTTCTTGACTGAAGGTATAAAAAAAAGTCAGCAGTATGAAGTAACATTTTGATGGTGCTTTAATCAGTCCCTCCCGGAATAGTGATTTCGCGATGTCGAGAGCTATTTGCGAGAGCTTGAAATGTTGCAAAATCTTCACGTTTTTTGCTGCAGGGATGACAAAAAACTATTTTTGGTGATTGTTTCACAAGTATTGCAGTACGTTCCTCATCGGTCTCTTCATCCTGCTCGGGGATTCGATGCAGAGGAGCTTGAGAACGTGCAGGAGTTATTTTCTGTGTGAGTGTGTGTGTGCAGCGCTGCATCAGGACGCAGCTGAGCCCCGCGGAGAGGTTGGCCGCCGGCCACTAAATATTCCTTGTGTTCGGGAACATCGGGCTCTGCCTCCCTAAGCACAGGGACAAGGACTTTGCGGCCGAGCAAAGGGGAGAGTTCCATATGCCAGCGGAGTAATCA
This sequence comes from Zeus faber, assembly GCF_960531495.2. Classification (NCBI taxonomy): domain Eukaryota; kingdom Metazoa; phylum Chordata; class Actinopteri; order Zeiformes; family Zeidae; genus Zeus; species Zeus faber. Next base: position 20,893,062 of record NC_137201.1, on the reverse strand, counting down.
ATGACCATCGATTCCCCACTTATCTCAAATGCAGCCAGGGGATGGCATAGCGCACGACCCCCCCGATCATTCCTTAGTAGTAGAGAGAGGAGGGAGAGGAGGCCACGCAGGGACTGGAAGACACACATGATCAAATAAGCAAAACGAGCCAGATCTGCTGTTCGACTAGCGAGCATCACTTATAGTTTGAATGTGTCAACGCGTTTTGTTGACAGCTAATTCCACACTATCCCACGCCTCTCTCGACACCCTCCCCCACTCCCTCTCGCTCTCACGAGCTCCCCTTTCTACCTCTTCCTCCCCCACTCTCTCTCTCTCTCTCTCTCTCTCTCTCTCTTTATAGGTAGACAATTAATCAGGGCGTTGTTGGCCGGATGGCACATGCTCGCTGCTGTTGCTGTGCTCAGCAGAAAGGTAAAATAAATAAAAAGCGGCGCTGGCCCTCTAATCCGCCACGCGAGCAGATGGATGGCTGGCCCGACAGCTCTGATGTCTGCCGCTGGAAGGACAATGTCCCCATTCAGAGCATTATCACGCTAGAGATCAGGTTGTCTTTCAAGAGGGGAAGGTTAATGTCAAACGGTTACTGTTCCTGAAGGGGCATGGCCATGTGGTGAACACCAAACACTGATAGCTAACAGAAAATGTCAATATACAGCATCAGTAGTGGCATAGTAAATGCATAAACGCAAACACTTTCAAGCCGATCTGTCCAATGGACGACAAACCTTTCCAAGGAGCGGGTCGCGAGTGTATGACATAAAGCTGTCTGAATGCGAGTGCTCAGCGTTCGTCATGCACATGTGCATTCGCCCTCTTCTTAGATACCCATCTGACCAGAGTAACTCAGGGCAGGTTCCTATACTCCACAAACACCTTTTGATGCCTGACGAGCTGTGACAATACAATACTCCAGTAACTCATTGAACATCTAAGCCACCATCCCATCCGTATGGCATGATACAGTGGAAGAGCATTTAACCACCATAACCATTTAGGAGCAGCATACAGGGACAAACACCAGTCGGAGAGCTGGTGCCTGGTCCGGGCAACGTGAGCTCATTAATCGCATCACATATTCACGCCTGCGGAAGAAATAGAATGGAAAAAAGGGTAAATAACGGGGCCGACAATAATGTTGCCCAGATACCCTGGGCAACTAGATTTGGCCCATTTGTCTATCTTGTGCCGTTCGGTTTCCCTGTTTTCAGCCACTTTTCATTTGTTAAAAAAAAAAAAAAAGAGCACAGCATACCTCCTTATGTTTGGTAACAGCTAAAATACTTCATACCTGACAGAGGGTTGAGAAAACGCGGGCCCAAATTATGAAGACAAAGAATTATCTGGAATGATTGGAATACTTTCATTTGAGACCGCTGTGCAATTAAAGCAGTGTCTCCAAAATGAGGTCCTTGAATGCTAATATGCAGATCATGACTGCTGTGAAACGCAATTAATGGATTCCTGATTTAATTAGTGAGCTGTGATGAAGCAGTTATTGTGAGCTCATGCAGTCCAGCACTCTCCGTTTTGCTCCACCTCAGCGTAAAGCCCTCCTCGAGGAAGTGAAGTTAGTGCATTTATTTTGAAATATCATTTAAAAGCTGGAAAGGGAGAGACTTTGTTCCATACCAACTGTGACTTTGTTTCAGTGCATCGTGGTTTGCCCTCATCTTTGCTCCAAGGCAGACTCTTTCTGTTCTTGAAAGTTAACCTTCCATTGATTTGGGTTTTTTTCCCTCGGTCACTTTAGGTGGTGGGGATATTTGAATGACTATTGTATGAATGATAAATATCCATATGTACAGTTTATTGATTGCGACTAGCTGCGCTGCTTTATCAAATTCACCACGGCTGCCTTTCACTTTTTGCACATCCCATCAATCAGGGCATTTTTGCAGGGAAAGGTGTACCATGCCACCGACAATGGAAACAACATATAGAGGAGCACATGCATAACGCAAATACATTCAATGGCTGTTTCCTATAAAGTACCACCTAAGAAAAGTGTAAAATATGGGATTTTTATTTTTATTTTTTTTACTAAATAGTCTTACAGATCACCACACCACAGTTGTGGGGCTGGCACCCCACAAATAGTTTGTTGTCATTAAATCATTGCTGTGCGGCAAGGTTGGAAAGATAATTGGAGTCAGGTACCTGAGACGACCCAGAGATCACCTGAGTCAGTGTGATGTCACTCTGCACTAAAACAAAGTCCTTCTGTGTCTGGGGAGGGGGGGTGGGGGTCAAAGGATTAGCAAAGAGCTTATTGTTTGGGGTGAGTCAGACCAAGCGCTATATGCAGAGGACACAGCACGTCTTTGTTTTTCTTTTATGTGTAAACAGATGGGTGCCAAGGGAGCAGGCTGAAAAATGTGAGACTCCACAATTCCCTGTAGAACTGCTGCATCCCAGCAGGTATAAACTGACACTGGGATTTGGGGGGAAAACAGGTTTTGGTACGGTAGAAAAACAAGTTCCTTCTCAAATTCCATTTGTAGTGCAGGTAGAAGTGAGGAGAGGGAATTTTGAGGATGCAAATTAGGCATTTGTAAATCCATAAAACCTCTTTTCATCCCAGCTGTAGTTGTATAAATATTTTGCATCCAGTTGACTGAACTACAATGTGTTCCAAGGACATACATGATTGCTGCGGGAAAAAATGTCATAAACACAATGTAAAATATCCTTTGGGTAATTGTGTCCTTTTACAATACGAATCGAATCATCCCCGCCAGCTTAGGGGCAGAGGGGTATTAAATATGTAAATGATTCCGTCGAACTCGATTTGGCTGGCACATTTGTGACATTGTGAGTGGGCCCCTCCCGGGTGCACAGCAACTACCTGCTCCCTGTTCACGCACGTGGCTGCCTCAGTTTAACGGCTGTGCAGATGGTTTTCCATAAATGATGTCCCCGCCGGATATTGCCGAGCAGCTGATTAAATAGCTGGGCCCCGTGAGCGTTCAATGGGGCGTCTGGCGCAGGAGAGCTTTACCCTCCTCGCCCTCTAGGGGATTCCCTCGAATCCCACTTTTGGTGAAAGACAATAACGTCTAGACTCGGATGAATGAAAGCCGCACAGTCGAGAACCTTTGCGACTCGCCCGACGTTGCTTGTTACCGTTGAAGGCTTTGCTGAAGACCGGACGAAAGTGTCGGCTGGATCAACGCGGGGCCCTTCCCAAGAGCTTCCAGGTGATTACGAGTTAAACGTCACCATTATTTAATATAGAAGACATTAGCACCGTTAGAGAATGTCCAATATTGACTGTTTGGATCCTAGTTTGATTTGCTATCTCCCTAACTATGGTATAGGCACTAAATCTTACCCAGCAATAAGAAATTCTCAAATTGAGGTCCCGGGGACAAAATCGCATCGATGGGGTCCGTGGCCTAATGCGTATCAAGTTGAGGGTCCTTTGTACCTTTGAAACCGCAGTAGGCATGCCCGAAATGGCATGACTTTTCCTCAACTTTCGGACCAGATGACCAGGCATTATTGAGAGATACCAATCGAGCCGATGTCGACTGAAGCCGCGCTGTAATATAATGAATTAGGGCACACCTGACCTTCAGCGCCCTTAACCACCGACTGCGGTACAGACTCGTGTATCGCCTTCCACCGTTCAATCTTTCGCCCAACCCCCCCCCCCTTGCCATTATAACGGCGCTCACGGATACACGGAGATGGTTACGGCTTCTGACAGTCCTGTCTCTTGTTCCTTCTTGAATCTCACACTTCACAGAGCCCCACAGTAGGTGCAGACTCTTTGCTCTCGCCTGGTCTTCCTGACAAGCCGTCAGAATGCGTAACAGCCAAAGACTTCTGCTTCGACTCCATTTTTCACTGATCTCACAGAGAGCTTTCACGGTGGCCCCGGCCCAGTTTGGCATGAAAGCGTTTTTTTTTCAATTTCAATTTTTTTTTTCTTCCCCGACCCCTCTGTTTTTGTGCCATACGTATCACCTGTACCCACACTTCAACGCTTAAACAGAACTGTAAAGGAATATTTAAATAGTAAAATATCATTTTTAATTATTTCCTGATATCGTAGACATGGAGACAGAGATAGAGATCAAAATGGTTTTTTTAGGGTCTGTGTGTCTGGGATGTGTCGGCCATTGGGTGTGAAATCCCGCTTTTTTTTAAACGTAGTCGTCGAGGACAGAGCTCCAACCAATGACGATGTCTGTGGCCACTGTCTCCCCCTCTTTCTCTCTCTCTCTCTCTCTCTCTCTCTCTCTCTCTCTCTCTCTCTCTCTCTCTCTCCCTCTCTCACTTTCTCTCGCTTTCTCTCGCACTCTCTGCATCTATATATGTGTCTCTCTCCCCCTCACATGGTTGGACAGTCTCGCCATCACTGCGACCCCCCCTACACACACACACACACACACACACACACACACACACACACACACTCACTGTCTCTCTCTCCCCCTCTCTCTCTCTCTGCATCGATATACAGTATGTGTCGCTCTCCCTCTCACATGGATGGACAGTCTCTCCATCGCTGTGACCCCCCCCATACATGCACACACACACACACACACACACACACACACACACACACACACACACACACACGCAAGGTGCAACTGAGTCACTCGGATAGCCATGCACAGTCCTCGCTGCTCTCTTTAAATTCTGATAAATCACAGAGTTCTATTAGCTGTAGAGGCATTTCTTCGCTCTGTGTGGGAAAATAAGGTGGTATGACTTAGTGTGGAGGGTACAGACGCGGAAGGTGGTCAGCGCTGCTAAAAGACACCAATTAATCTCCCATGGCTCCTCGGGGGCAGAGACGCCACAGTGAATGGATTGGCATCGTATAGTTAAGTGACACGAGGGCGTAATTTGCCATGGATCACTGCACGACGATTGGGACCAACCATGAATAGAGAAGCAGCCACAAATTTGACGAGATTGCACTAGATTTTGATTGTACTCTTATTTGTAATAGTGATAATTCAATTTGGGGCGTTCATAGCTGCGCTGCTACTGTATACAATTTTAAATACACCTCGGCAGTGATTGGAGATTTGTATTCTTTGGATAAAACCTGAGTGTTGTCTTAACCCTCATGGCAATGAAACAGACAACAGACTGATCTTTGACATGATTTTATCACTGTTGAAAGATTTATCCACCTCCAATCTTTAGAAACATTGTGGTAGTAGTAGTAGTAGTGGTAGTGGACTAAACCTGAAAGACTGTAGTCACATCAGCTAGACTCTACAGCACTGTATCCACGTCTCACCAGTGTTTCTCATTCGTTTCGATGGAACTGTGTCCTATATCGCTTTATTTTCCTTATCTCGAGCTAAATAACAGCCCCTTCACCTTCTGCCTCACAATGTGACTCAGTGATTTCCCTCGGCTGAGACGTCTCCTCACCACCGGCGGCCGTCAGACCGCCAGACACTCTGATGCCTCGACAACATGTTACTGGATGATGCTTTTTTCCCCGGCAGATGGCCTTTTGCTTGGAGCTACAGCGATGTCGCTGGGATGGAACAGGAGGAATACCGAGCAGCCATGAATTTGTCTCGACTGCTAGCGTACAAAGGCGTCCGCAGGGCTTTTATAATTCCTTGCCTGAGTTCCCTGAGAATTTGAAACGTACTCCTGGTTGTGACTGTCACAAATAAACCAGACTGGTTTCCCTTTCCAGGGCCAGACGCTAAGGTTTAGAAGTGGTGGCCAAGTTGGCAACCCTGCATTAGCTGTTGGTTGCTAAGACTAAGAAAATAGTTGCAGATTTTTTTTGGTTTATAATTGAGTGATAATTATCCTTTATAATAATAATAATCCATATTTCAATATATCAAGATAACTCATTGTTATCACCGTCATCATAGTTTCTGAAGAGATAGTATACAGTATACAGAGATATACTGTGGTTATTTATTTATTTTTTTCATATGAAAAGTTCTCGACCATGGCGCAACCAGAACGCACGGCGTGGTTGGCAATGGCAAAGTCTGGTTGCCCAGGGCAACTAGGAAACTGTGATTGTCAGGCACTGCTTTCCCTAGCTTTGTTGTGGCCTCAGCTGTTCTGGGAAGTCAAAGTGAGTCTCGGGAGTTTCACTGCGATAACATCCTGACAGAGCTCCGAAGAGAAGGGGAGTGGACCAGTAAATGAAGTAATTGCTCATTATAATGAACGCATCATCGTTGTCTTCCAGGGCCAGCTGGCCGTTGTTACTAACTGCCAGATTTTTTTATTTTTTATTGCGCATGTGTGTATATGTTTGTGTGTGTGCTGTAGGTACAGATTGCGTGCATGTACTGAGTATTCAGGTGCTCCGCTCGACGCCATGGCCATTACACTATTTTAAACGCTACGCCAAAGGAAATGGGGCAGAGGCACACACTCATCACAATATAGACACACGCACACGCACACACACACACACTTATGCTTTGGTTGGGTTGTTCGACACAGTCGCACCTTACTCACCTATCTTGCTGTCCCTGGAGCTCAGGCGTTATCGCTGGCACTGTGTCGCTTGACATGAGGCTCCAGCAGGACGATGAATACCAAATAAGCCGGTGGAAACACATCCAGCGCTCACCCAGGTGAAAGAGTCACCCTCGCACTTATCTCAAACATCTGAACAGGAGTGACTTCCGCTTAGCGTCGCCTCGGTGGGTTTTGGTAAGAGCCGATCTGATCTGATCTTTAACCCCGCAGATCAAACAGCGATCTGGAAGCTCCAAAATCTTCTTCAGCATCCGGGGTGAATTGGCCTCATTTTTTTCAACGCTGAGCAGCACTGACGTTAAATGTGATGTGTCAGAGCACCTGAGCTCAAAGTGTGCAGTGGTGCACTCGATATGCATGTGCACACACAAACACACACACACACACGCACAGAGGCAGATACGCACCACACACAGATAAAGAGACGGATAGACACATAAACGTACACACCAGGGTACAGATTGTTGTTATTTAATCCTTTGTGATCCTCTCATATTCACATAGTTTCACATACACACACACACACACACACACACACACACACACACACACACACACACACACACACACACACACACACACACACACAGAAACACAAACACACACCTACATGCACAGCAACGCACTCTCTTCTCCCGGAAGAGTACTGAGTACCGGTGCACAGGGCCGTGCAGTGATGCACAGTCAGGGTTACGTGCACGGAGCACCACACTCACTGCCTGGGAATTATCCCCCCCGGGTGACCACCAGCCCTGACAGGCTCCGCCGCAGCCCTGTGTAGACAGGACGGAGCTGATGGCCATTGTTGTGCACCGGTGGTTCACACCACACCAATAACACTGAGATTTACACAGAGAAACAGGAAGCAAAGTCCTGCTACTGGCACTGAATCAACAATCAGCACGCATGTTGTCCGAGCTCCACTCACTAACGTATTTTTGAAATGTAATGGAGTCAAATTTGAAAGTCTCCAAAAATGGATATACTCTTGTTTAGAACAGATACAGTATTTGCACTGGACAAAAGTATATTCACATGTGACTTCCATCTCCACAAAAAAAGGAATCGATGGTCTTTTTAAACATTCGAGATTGGACCAAATCTCAAAGCTCAAAACTGTGAAGATGAACAAGATAAAAAATAAAAATCTTGAATCTTGAAGATGGACAGTAGTTACATGATGAAAGAGAACCTAAAAGTCATTGCCAGAGAGGAAGAGAAATGGAGAGAGAAATAACGGTTAAGACGGCCACATGCTGCCTTGCTGACATGCTGACGCTTCTCCTTACACATCAGGCTGAATGAGGTTCGCTGCATTCAATCCACATACCCTGTTCGCAGAAATGAGGGGGAGACCGAACACAGGAGGAGTTCTAATCTTTCCGAGAACTATTGAAATGCAATTATTTTCCCGGCTCCGTGTCACTGTGACGTTCTTTTTTTATACAACAATGCCCACGGAAACGGAATTCATCTCAAGCGTTCCAATTTTGTGGGCATTAACGTATAAATGGCTTAAACCTACAAATTGTACTCATAGACTTGCTGAGATCATCAGTATTATTTATATGGTCCAAAATTCACGTGGCCATCACAGACAATTATAGTGGCAGTTTGTGAATAAAAGGTTAATTGTGGCTCACACACCATGGAAATCAGGAGGTTGGTTGTTGTCAAGGGCTAGGCAATATTGGTAAAATGAAATATATATATAAATATAGAGCTAGAGCAGTCTACAAAGTTCTGAAAATTGCATTACTTCACTGTAATGCAGCCTTAACCACAAGACAATATTTATTCTCAAATCACAATATGAGTAATATATCAAAATATTGCCCATTGTCATCTTGGGGTGGGTAGCTTACGTTTTAGCCCAAAGTTTCACTGTGATTTAAGCTGCGGTTTATCCTGTGGCATTTCTCTGTCACTGCGATCTGAATATATAAACGCCACATCCACGATTCATGGTCATTTACTTCCCCGCATACCTTCCCCAGGCCTCCGACGCCCACGACATTTGGGCAGGCCGCGTCGCGCTTCACTAGGCCCAGATACGAACGCTGCATGCAGACGCATGAAAAGTTAATTAAGATGTACAATAAAGCGAGCGGGTTTGTTTTGTCTGTCGCGCCGAGGCGACGGACACAGCGGGGGGCCGGTGCGTTCCACGCTGCGCTGTGACTATGTTGACTCAGGCGCGTGTCTGAACTATGCAGGGCTGAGAAAACAGAGACATGAAGGGTGGATGGGGGGGTTAGACACGCAGAGCCGAGTCACAGACACTATTGTGTCAAGGTTTGCAGGGAATTACTGAGGGGAAGGAGAGAGCTGCATGCATGCGGAGGGGGAGCTAAGAGAAGGTGTTGCTTGTTTGAAAGTCGGAGAGAGGGAGTGTGAGAGGGGGATGGAGGGGGCGGAGGGTGTCAGAAGACAGGAAGAATTTCCTCCGACGGAACACCCTGTCCTCTCTGTTTAATTCTCTTGTGCTTGAAAAGTGGGGAATTTTTTTTCTTTTACGAGGGAGCTCAGGTAAATGCTGGGATGCGTTTCAGCTCAGATAAGGCTGACGACCCCCCCGGGTCATTTTTGGAGAGTTACTGTCAATGCTTTTTAAACAGCACCCCTTTTGAAACATCTGCCTGACTGACTGCTGCAGAACTGCTCCAGGACTTTTCTGTTGTGACTGCTTTTTTTTCTCACTTGTACAGTAGCCTCTCCGAGAGTAATGGGTGGGTTTAAGTGACCAGTTTACCAGTTTCATGAAGGAGATTTCATGACCCCCGAGTTTCAGTGTGTAAAGAACGACTCCCCTGCAGGTCCCTGGACCCCAGGGGGCTTCAGAGGTTGATGTACCGAGGGTGGAGGATGAAGAGAAGCGACCCGCCTTACTCCAGGAGGGTTGAGATCCAGCGCATGTACCAATGCTACACGTCCGGCCAGACGACGCTGCCCGCTGCCTCCCTGCTCAGGTTCCTGCACCGGGAGCAGTTGGAGGCCTCGGCCGATGAAGAGCTAGTGGAGAGCTTGATTGACAGATATGAGATTGAGCAGAGTGGTGAGTGAAGGGAGAGCTAAACTAGCGAGAGACACTTAAGATTTTAACATACATAAGGGATTTAGAGACCTACAGTATAGGATATACAGTAATTTCATCAATTTTATCCACCTTCCATTGTTTCATGTATATTTGTTTTTATGCTCTGTTACGGCTGTTTCAAGCATTGATGCTGTCTTTTCATACAGCGTGTAAATGTCATGTTGGTTAGGGGTGGGACAAAATATCGATACTGTAATATATTGTGATATGCATACATCTTGCGATATGTTGCGCTGGCGCGAAATATCTCTATTTTTCTTAAAACATGCTGGCGCTCTAAACTAGTGGTGTAACGGAACGTAGTTGATCCATAATTCGTACAGGTCGCCTCCCCACAGTTCGGCATGCATATGAACCACGGATTAACTGCAAAATTTAACCATCGCAGTGAAATGCAGTTTTACTGCGGCTGTTACTTTTAACTGTTACTTTTACTTTTTTTTACTTTAAGTTATAATTTGTGCTATGTTGCTGCTACTTTACGAAATGTCCAGAATGAGCTCTAGATACAGCCAATGTCGCCGGACTCATCTGTGCGTCCCCCATATTGGAGCGGTCAAGAGCTGTTAGTATGGTGGCCCTGAGAGCTCAACGCTCCTCAACTTAAGAAAAAACAAATGAAAATAGATAAAACACAAGCAAATTACAAAAAACACAACCACATTAACGGAAAACACAAACGCGTGAACAGAAAACACATCCGCAAAGCCAGATTACAGAAGTGAGCCACACCGGATGCAATATCTGCAATAAAATATATTAAACTAAATTATTTCCTGTCTGTAATTATCCTCCATCTGCTTCCTCCGTGCAATTAATAAATAGAAAAAACAACCTTTATCATAATCTACAGTTTTTATTTGAGCCATTGAAGTTCGATGGTACAGCAAAAAAACAGCTTCTACTGGCTCTGTGACAGTGTGTGTGAAGTTTGCGAAGGATTCAAATGAACAACTGAGATGAAAGTGGAGTTGTCACTCCACTTGCAGATTAACACTCGGTCTTGGACAGTGTTAATCTGCAACTTCTCAAACTGTAATACCACTCTTCACTCTTCATTCTTTAATCATCAAGAACTGCTGCAATAACTCTGTTCTGTGGACGACCTGTAGCCTGACAAGAAGACAGTTTTTTGTTACACAGAACCATCACCAATCCTCCTCTTTGGAGAACCATCTTACCATGTTTTGGTCTATAAACAACTAATCGTCATTACTCCAAGAGTGGGAGAATCACCACAGGTGAGACAAATAAACATAGAACCAAACAACATGTACATGGAAAATCATAAACAAAGAAACATCGGACGACAACATGTATTAACAAAACAGAGTCAATTAAGTCCAGGAAAACTGGAACAGAAATTCAGAACGTGGCCTCTTCCTGTGAAAGCTATGGCAGCTAATGAGGGAGAAAAGGAGAGGGATGTAATCAGTAAGGTGTTTGGAGGTGTGTTCAAAGCAGGTGCTGGTGATGTGTGCCTGTGATGAGTCTGCCTGTGTGTGTGTGTCTGGACGTTCGTGCGTGCAGATGTGTGTGTGTGTGTGTGTGTGTGTGTGTGTGTGTGTGTGTGTGTCCACTGGTGAGTGCACGGGACTCATCCCAAATGGTTCTGGTGTATAAGGTCGGAATTATATCGTTGCACTTCCAAGCAGTGGCAAAGGCCCCGCAGCCACCCCTGAGTCCCGCAGCCGTATAGACACTCCACTGACGCAGGGAAGCCCCGAGCACCCTGCCGTACAGCCACAGAAGACCCCCCCAGCCCCCAGGGAAGGCCGGATCCCGTGGAGCAACACCCACACACAGCCTTGAGGAGCATAAACCAGAGCCAGAAAGCGCGAGGAAACCCTGCACATAGGAGGTGAAGCACGCCAGGGCAGGAGCGGGAGGGGCAAGATCGCATCCGCTTGCCACATCCCTCCCCACATAGATCGCACCCGAACCGTCCTGCAAACCATAGGCCTATTGTGTGATGTATGTAGTGAGTTGGAGTTCTGGCACTGGGTGAGGTAGGCGAAGCACAACCAGATCAATGCAGGGTCGCAGAAGGACGGGCGGCGGCAATGCGGAACCCCACCCCGGATCGATCGTGCCCCAGCGCCGCAGCGCCGCAGCGCCGCAGCGCCCCACCCCCCCAAGCACGTACCTGGAGGCACCTAACCCACAGCGACCAGCCAAAGGTGTGGAGCAACTCGCTATGAGAAACAGGACATGGATTGTCTGGGAGTGGTCTTTAATCCAAGTCAAAAACATTGTTGACACTAAGTGTTATGGTTTGTAACGACAAATAAAAACTTGAAACATTGGACGAGCATCCCGGCTGATGCCTTGGGCCCAGTGCGCTGCAATGTGTTCCACTCCATCACAGATAGCAAAGCATGGGATGCTACAATACAAATAGAAACCAGGCTGTTGGGTGCTGTTGAACAGAAATCCTCTCTTTTTACCCGGCAGTGAAGAAAATTCGTACAGTTGTTTTGCATTACACGCTTCCGCCATGTGTGTGGACACACTGCTGATAACTGACAAAACATGAATTCCAAATGAGTGCCTTTGCGATGAAAGGGATTCTAATGCCGACTGAGCGTGATCAACAACAGGGCATCTTCTTGTCTCTCCCCGGAAGCCAGAGAAAGTAGGGCCATGACCTTCGAGGGATTCCTCAGGTACATGGAGTCCAAGGACTGCTGTGTGTTCGACCAGTCCCACACCAGCGTGTACCAGGACATGACCCAGCCACTCTGCAGTTACTTCATTTCCTCATCACACAACACCTACCTGACCGGAGACCAGCTGGTGGGCAAGAGCCACCTGGACGCATACGTCAGGTAACTTCACCACGTGGGAAACCACAGCACGAACATTTCCCCAAAGCAAAACTAATTTCCCTTGATGACAACAACTAATGATATTGTTTAGAGTTAGTCTTTGCTGAAATTATGATTATGTTTCCCATGAGAAAACTGCACAAAAACATAACCAATGTTATAACATGGATGAAGGTAGATACAAATTAGAGTGCGGTTGGGCACAACTCCCACAAAACACAATTGTTGGGCAAAGTTTCAACAACGCAGGAGGCTTTCAGCACATTGGACCTGGTAATGTTTCAATAAAGCTTCAAATTAATGATTTGAAAAAAACTCTGGTATTAAAATTCGTAATGTAATGAAAAAGAAAATAATTTTAAAATAGCTGCAAACATGGACGGTTCCAAGGCTAAGGATTTTAATAAAAAAAATAAAATAAAATAAAAAGATTCTGGGTTGATCATTTCTAAAACATATTGTCAAAAGCACTCGCTTGAATTGTGATTGTAAATACTTTTATGAACGGTTATTGGTTAATGGCAAACTGGTTGTTTATTTCTACTGTTGAAACCTCTTATCTGGAGGTAATACACGTCATGTCTTCCCGTCCTCTGGATTCTTTGACCCGGTCGTACTCTGGGACGGAGTGAAATCAACTCGATCAACTCCCTTTACAGGGCAATGGAGGTCCTGTGGGCCCAGGCTGCTGATGGCAGCAGTAGTCGTGTCCTTTTTCTCTCTCTAAGAAAGTGCTGATCTCTCCCCTGTCTGCGGGTGCTGCGAAGCCCTCTAACCTGGTGGCCTGGCGCTGTGGTTTATTTAGCTAATGGAAGGATCATTAAGAGGGTGATGGCAACAGGGAGACGGAGACTTGGTAGACCCAGGCCGGAGGATACACTGCATTCTGCCCAAATTATAGATATGACAAGATAGTATGTGAGCGTTTTTTTAGTATGCATGAAACTATGGTATGCAAAAAGGACCAGGATTGTGAAATATTGAAGTGTGGAAACCATACAACGCTGGATGATAGTAGGCATATGTAGTATGTAGTACGTTTGGATGCTGCAAGGGAGTTTGTGAAGGGATGTTGTAGTCTTTATTGGACGGCTGATTAATCATTGATTGTATTGACAGCATGTGCCTCACAATTTATATTTAAGAAGGTGTTTTGAATTCGATGTCCATCTATGTTTTCAGTTTGGTTCAGTTCAATCCGTAAAAAAATTAATAGACTAAAGGGCTATTGCTTCTGAAATGTAAAACACCAAAACATTATTACAAAAACAAAGCCAAAACAAACTGTTTATATAAAGCATATTTACATATTTATACAGCGAGCGGTATCATTTCAATACAGAAGAAGGTTTCGGTTCCTGGCAGCTGCACTGCACTACACTGAACTGAATGTACTGTACATGCCGACTTCGAGTGCAACAGATAATTCAGTTAGTTGAAGTCATAGACGAATCAAGTGCCTTCACAATATTTGTTTAATGTAAAGAAGGTGTGGCCTCAGCAGTAAGACTATTCTTGTTGAACAGTGTGCATGCGTGTGTGTGTGCGTGCGTGCGTGCGTGCGTGCGTGCGTGCGTGCGTATGCTATATATTCTCCAGTTTGCTGAAGTGTGTGTTGTGTGGTTTTTTTGGGGGTGGGGACATGCACATGCACAGTGCTCTGAGGAAAGGCTGCCGCTGTTTGGAGATTGACTGCTGGGACGGGCCCGACTCGGAGCCCATGGTTTACCACGGTTACACCCTGACGACCAAGATCCTGTTCAGAGACGTTATCAGCACCGTGGAGCAGCACGCCTTCGAGGTAACAGCCTCAAGTAGCGCCACGGGCGTCTAATTCGGCGCCGGTACAAGTCCCTTTTTGCCTGCAGGACCTCCTGTCGTGCCACATTTGCTCCAATTAATCACACTCCGAATAGCGAGGTTGTGCCCTGAAGGCTCTCTTTGATTCAGGCAGCCGAGGCGACTCCCTTTAATGTTTCTTCAGAAACCCAGAGAGCCGGCGCTCCTGAGGAGAATGAGACTGTGGCTTATTAATGAAAACATCGGTTATGTTCCCTCTGACCCTGAGTGGGAGGGAGCTGGTGGAGAAAATGAATGAATATTGTAGCGTATTATTGTATAATGGTGTCGTATGATTGTAGCGTGCTGATGCATCCTTGAGAAAGACGCTAAACCCCGGGCGCCTCTGCATGGCAGCCCCCTGCTCCTAGATACTCAGTTATGGGTAAATGCAGAGAAATTGTAAATTTCCCTGTTGTGGGACTAATAAAGGTATATACATTTTATTTATTTATTTTTATTTTATTATTATTATTATTATTATTTTAATAAATAAAATAAATGAATGAATGAATGAATGAATGAATGAATGAATGAATGAATGAATGGGCTGACGATCCAGTATTGAGAGGCAATCTGCAGCTGACTGCAGCACACCGGGGGCAATTGCCCCATGCGATTTAAAAGATGCGGATGCCGATCACACAAAATATGTTCTCGGTTCAAAAAAAAATAATACCGTTTTTCCTTTGCGGTGTTTTATTTTTATTTTTTCCAGGTGTCTCCTTACCCAGTCATCCTGTCATTGGAGAACCACTGTTCCCAGGAGCAGCAGGAGGTTATTGCCCAGTACCTCATCTCCATTCTGGGAGAGAAACTCTTGAAAACCCAGTTGGACCTGCCCACCTCTGGAGAACTCCCCAGCCCAAATGTAAGAAGCTTGATTCACTTTGGATTCTGTGTAACGTGTCAGTACAGTTAATGCAGACTTGGTTAGAAGAAGATAAACAAAAAACTTTACTTTCTCGCCTCTCGCAGTTCAGATAACAAGTGGGAGTCTGGAAATAAAGACCCTGTTTTATGTTGGTGCTGCCGGTGAAGTCGGAGAGTTGATAGCGCAGAGGCCTTCATCTTCGGTCGTACCGATGAGGAAGAGGAAGGAAGTCAGACTGCTTTAGTCGGCACACGGGGCCTCGTTAGTCCCTTTCTGAAGCAGTTTTCGCAGTAGACGTGGGTCCCTGCCTTCCCTCCGCTGGGGAACGGGGACTGATAGACTCCCGCACTTAAGATGCCGTTCCATCTCCAAGAGACTTGCAAAAGAAAGGTCAGCGCTGTCCCCGGGAAACGTCTGATCGCGCGAGGGTGCATTGACATTGAAGTCCATTTTGGGACCGCCGTTCGAGGTCGTGATTTTGGATCTCTCACATCCTCGCGCTCCGGCCGCTGACCATGAGATTCGAGCCTGAATACAACGGAGAGGTTTAAAGGGACGGATCGCCCTGTTTGTGAATTAATGCCTTCTGCCTCGGCGGGATTTCATCTGTACCGCTGAGTTCTACATTTTCGGAGCATACTGTGGAGAAAAGTTAATTTTTGTTTCATCCTGAGTGTGCATGAATAATGATTTTTTTTCTCTCTCTTCATATCAATTTTTCATCTTCATGGCTCAAGAGTCTGGGATTAAAATGGAGCCTCGGCGATAATGGCTTCATCCTGACTCGTAACCCCCGAGCTACTTGCACGTTTAATCAATTTTCACAAGGTGCCGTTATGGTCTTACTGCTTTGCAGTGCATAGTTTTATAAGTCGGGGCCTACGGGCTCTGCACAATGGCCATCATAAAAATCAAAACTGTCGATTAGCACGCAATCCATTACCAGGAAACGGCTCATCAAAGCCATCAAAGACAGGATAGAAAGATGGAAGCCGCGGTCGTGTCGTCCCCTCTTTTTCGTCGTCCAACATTGTTACACCATTAGCATGTGTTATCATTGCTCAGAGAGTTATTACTCAGTTCCACCCTATTTAATGCTGTAAACAAGGAGGTAATCCTCTTTCAAGCCTTCCAGGACGCCATAAATAATGACTGCACAGCGTCAGCGCAGCCTCCACTCAGGCTGCCCACACTGTATCATCTTGTGAAATCACACCAAGAAATGAAAGAGTCTGGCGCCAAAAGAAGCCTCCAAAGTTATAATTTTCAACGTGGAAGTTATAATTTCCAATGTGAATAATATGCAAGTGCAAGTTTCTCAGCGGGGGATTGATGCCGCGCGGAACACTATAGGTTGTGACCGTGGAACTATTTTCCATTTGCATCCCCGGCCGTGGCTGGACGGACGCCAGGCTCGCTGATTTCCAAGCGGCCGCTCGATGGACCGACCGCAGTGTTTTCGCTGCCACATCGCCGCTTATTCATGGAGGGGAGCAGCCAAATGAGGAGCTTAGAGGAATGATGCTGCTGAGAAACGTAACGGCGCTTGTGCCCTGTTCTTTTTCAGCCAGCCTAAACATAGCAGCGCTGTCGACACGCATGAGCACATCGCTGATTTGTTCAATGAAGGAAAAGCGTCATTCTGACAAATCAGAATGGTCCGGTTTAAAGCCAAGGAAAGGTTTTGATGTTTTGGTTTTTTTTTACCGGCTTTTAGGCCACTGATAAATAGGAATAATTCAGTGAAGTCCTGTTGGGCGTTTGCTGACTGGGGCAACCGAGGCAAGGGGGGTGTGCGTGTGTGTGTGTGTGTGTGTGTTGTATTTGTGGGTTTCGTTCTAAACATAAGTTTGTACAGTATCTTGTGTGTATATCTGTATGACTTTGTTGTGTGTGCGTGTGTTCAAAATATATATATGAATGACTTTATTGTGTGTATATGCGTTGTGTTGTGTTGTGTGTGTGCGTGTGTGCGTGCGTGCGTGCGTGTGTGCGTGCGTGTCCATGCATGTTTGCACGCACCCATGCATTCATGTGTCTGTGCGTGTGCTGTGCATGAGGATTAATAGGACCTCGTGTGCAAGATCCTCATAAAGAACAAAAAGCTGGGACCTCAGAGTGAGGCCGGCAGAGAGGGAGAGGAGAGCGAAGATGAGGAGGAGGAAGATGAGGAGGATGAGGAGGATGAGGAGGAGGATGACGAGGACGATGAACCTCCGGTTAAATCAAAGTTCTGGTCCCCGAGAAAAAGAGAAAAGCCAAAGGAAAAAGTAAGTCAGGGAGCCCAGAGCGAGATTAAAGCAGAGATGCCGCGACGGAGAAGTGGAGGGTGGGGCGGAGAGGAAGTAGGTTTGACACGAGGTCTAGATCAGAAGCGTCGCACCATGCGCTGAATGTTTGGCTTCACGCTTTCTCTCTCTCTCTCTCTCTCTCTCTCTCTCTCTCTCTTTCTCTCTCTCTCTCTCTCTCTCTCTCTCCTCGACGTGACACTAGAAGGTGGTGGTGGCCGAGGTTCTCTCCGACCTAGTGGTCTACACAAGGTCTGTGAGGTTCATCAGCTTCGGCCATTCCAGAGACAACCAAGCCCCCTACGAGAACACCTCCATCGGCGAGAAGAAGGCGCACAAGCTGGCCAAAGCCTCGGGTGAGCGGGACGGGTTTCGTCCTCCGAGTTGTAATTCTTTTCCGCGGCGATCCGGGAAATAGCGTTTGCCTTGGCTCGAGCTTTCATTTTTCAAAAGCGAGTGGCTTCAGAATCGTCTTAAATTGATCCGGTAAGTTGTTTTTAACCTCGGGCAACTGCCGTGCACCGGGGCAATCGCACTTGCAGAGGTGGTGGCGGTGACATGATCACACAGCTTAGCAGATGAGTTTGCTTATCTGAGAATATATAAAAGAGATAAGGATAATGGAAAATGCCAACACTTCAATGATTTTTGTTGACAGATCCAAGTGTTAGAGCTCATGCAATTCAGCATCGAACATTTTGAACATTTGTGATTGTTTTAGCGATTTAGTCTTACTTTGCTGTTTATCAGCGGCAGACATTACTATTATTAAAGATGTCTGAGCCATCGTACCCAAACTTAGATCCCAACGGCCACGTGTCTGGTTTTTTTTTCAATGGAATCTTGCGGCGCTTTATTGCCAGATTCACTTCGCACGCGCTGCTGAAAATGCTGACTTTTCCAAATTTTCCCGCCAATGCTTGTGTCAGACCAAATGAGCCTCTAGCGGCCAAACCTCTGGGTCCATTTCATTTTGGATTAATGGGGTTTTCTTGTTTGAACGCACAACTTTTTCATTTATACCAGACAAAAAAGCGCTGAGTCTCATGAGAACGTTGTCTCTTCAAACTGTCACCGTTACAACCGAGAGACTGGAGACAAATAAGTAGCTGTGAGAAACAAGCTCCATCTGGGCAGCAGGAAAAGGACAGATCTCTTATTCTCATCACTCAGCAACTTCAGCAGGAGCCTCTCTGTCATGATTGTATTTACGACCTGACTGAAGCTTGATTCCAGACAACAACACACGACGACAAGATATTCCTGCTCGGGAATTATATCCCTTATGTGAGCTAGTTGTATGCGTTTGGCATCATATAATAATCATTGCATATGCATCTGGATGTAGTAATTACTGTGACCTTAAACTACGGAGTAGAGCTGTAACGCCTCTTCCAGTCGTTACAGCTCATTTCTGTGTATGTAGTTGGAAACAGCATTAGGTTCTACTCTCCTGTGGTAGAGCAGCATAACTTTGAGAACCTTTACACGAGCCCAGGTAGGAGCTTGAGTCGGAAATGTTGATCGTGTCACTGTCAATCATCTATTTGTCCTCTCATTAATGAAGACTTAAGTGGAAGTAATCTGTCCACCGGCTGCTCTGGTTCCTTCTCCAAGGCCCAGAGTTTCTCCGACACAAATAGAAGAAGATGAACAGCGGCAGGCGGTCCTGATCCGGATTGATCAGGGGTCTCTCAGGTTATTGGTTCCGATTCCAGACTGGCAGAGAACACCATTTAAAGCATCGTCGCTCTTGCTGCCTTTAGCTTTAATTGTGCTTTGTTGATTACATTACATCCCAAACAGTATACTTTTGCTCTTAGATATTCCTCATGAGGATGCCTTCATCACACTATCAGTGATTTGGAAAGGTTTCCTTGTCATTTGGAATTCTTCCACAGCGGCAAAGGCGCCAAACTGTGTGGATCCCTGAAGTAGAATAATCAGTGTCCCAGAAAGTGCAAACATTGGCTTTTGTTTTCCTTCTCCCAAGGCCCGGAGTTCGCTCAACACAACCAGAGATTCCTCAGTCGGATTTACCCGGCGGGCGCCAGGATCTCCTCCTCCAACTACAACCCCCAGAAGTTCTGGAACGTGGGGTCTCAGCTCGGTAGGAAACGCACATTGGGGTTGGTTGAAAATGTGCTACGTAAAACCAAACGTGGTGCAAAAACCAAGGCCCGCTGCAAAAACCCTGAACGGAAATGTTTCCTCCAACCAAACAGCAGAGGGACCAGTCCCTGTTGAAGTTCTAACATAACGGTCATAAACCCAAAGCCTAACCCGCCGTGTTTTGTCCATTCTGCTGATCACACCAAACAATAGATTAATACATTTGCAAACTTGCTTTCGAGGCCGAAGCAATGCCGCATGTGGGATTGTACATACACTGTATTGTCCTGTATCCAGTGTTGTTATTGCAGCCTAACTGTGTCGGCATCTGTTTGGAAGTTTCCACATGTGTCTGTCTTCATATACAGTACATGTACATATACATACAATAATACACAGGATCTGATGTTAGATCCCTCGTGCTGGAAGCTGAACATAGAAGCCCAGTTCGGCCAAAAGATTCACACACTCGTGGCTCCGCTCAAGGAGAGAAGCTGAGGCAGTGGCGTCATAAATCCAGTGGTGACACCCACCACAAGCGCCATCGTGAGTATTTCACTGAGGTTATCGAGCTGGCACCCTCTTTACGCCAGGTTTTTTTTTTTTTCCGGGTCAGGTCCTACTCCAGCTCCACGATTCTCCAGATTGTTCACCAGATGAGCCAGCATCTCTTTGACTGATGGCCACACCATCTATTACCACAGTCACATCTAATTTGCGTTCATTCTGGGTATTTCAGCTCTAATTCAGACAGCCGTCGCCCCTGGGTTCTCAATCATCCCGAGCCCGCCCGTGGACTCAAAGCCGCTGCCAGACAGATCGTCCACCCGCCTCTCCACGAGCTCTTCCCTTGTCTCTCTCAGTCCGTCCCTTCCCTCAATCAAAAGCGGACTGACGTCCCTGATGAGCGGTGGGCAGACCATGTTTCTGTCCTTCAGCATGGAGTCTGGGGCTTCTCAGAGATTAATAGTGTCCACGCTGCAAAACCCACACGGGACAAGGACCCAGACACTTGAGTGGGAGGTCCTTGAGGGATCAGCGGCGTTTCAGGCCTCGTCGGCGATGCCAATTCCAGGCTGGCAGAGAACATCATTTTACGTATTTTATTTTATCACATCTGCCACCTTCTTTATCCTTACATACGGTATAGTTGTTCTTAGTTGACTGTGGTTAGTAAATGAAATGATATTCAGCACCAAATCTTTGAACCGTAGATCAGTGTTGTTCAGAACAAAGATTGAGATTCAGTTGGTGTATTGCATGGGGAGCGAGGAAGGACTTCCTGTCGACGACGATGTACAAGAGAAAGATGATATTTTAATCGCACACTTGGTTGTTTGGAAAGATTTCCTATGAGTTGGAACACCTCCGCGACGCGACGTAAACTCCTGTTAGACAGCCGGTCTGAGGCACTAAACCATGTGGTTCCCTCATGCAGAATAAACAAGGCCCCAGAGGGTATTAGTAAAGTGCAAAACAATCAATCCATGGTCCTGGCTTTGATTTTCAAAGCTACTTTCCCTACCGGGGTGTTTGCTCGTCTTTGCTCCTTTGCACCTGCTTTTCAATTCTTCACAAGGTTGCGCTGTGGTGTTTTGTTTGCAGTGGCACTCAACTTCCAGTCCCTGGGCTTGCCCATGGACCTTAACAGCGGCCGTTTCCAGGACAACGGTGGCTGCGGATACGTCCTGAAGCCGGCGGTGCTCATGTCCAGTCAGGGAAACTTTGATCCCTTATCCAGCCAGCACAGCACAAGGCCCACACAGCTGCTGCTCAAGGTACCACCCTGGACCTGACCTCTCCACACACCTCCACAAGGTGTTGGATGTCAAGTGTGTGTTCCTCTGTGTGTGTGTTCCTCTGTGAGTGTGTTGCTGTGTGGTAGCATGCACTGATAATGGATATCAGTGGCGGTCAACAAAAAAACTGTGCCCTTGTCATCCCACAGGTCGTCCAAAGGACAGAGTTATTGCAGCAGTTCTTGATGGTTAAGGAATGAATAAAGAGTGCAGAGTGCAGGTTGAGAAGTTGAACTCCACTTGCAGATGAACTCTGTCTTCGATGCAATGCACAAACAAATACTCTTTGTTGCAGGCACAGCATGCTGACAGCACAGGTTTAAAAAAAAATGAAAAGAAAAGATTATCGGTGGTGGTCAATCCGGTTTTCACCAGGTTTGAGCCCTTGTAACTAGTGCAACATATACATCCCAAATTGTATAAAAAGTAAATAAATACTTAATTAGCCGATTTGACCAAAAACAAAAACATGGTTTTTTTTTACTGTGGAAAAAAATGGCATATCTTTTTCAGGAATTAATTGAGAAAAAGTGTTGGCACGACCCCTCTCTGAAGATTGACCGCCACTGCTGTACATTCCCATGCATATGCATACGCCGCATAAAGTGTGTGTACTATAGCATTTAATGTAATGCATGTGCTTATGTGCATCCACCTCTTTCCTGCCGCCTTCCCGGCCGATGACCGTGAAATGACAATGATGCAAAACTCTCTGGGAGTATTTGAGTTTTTTGTGTAATTGTCTCCCTCGGAAAAATGAAGGTTGAAGGGGTGGAGGGAGAAGAAAGACACAGAGAAAGCTTACGGTGATGCAATGCGACCAGTCCCACAAAGGGTCGATTAGATATCCTCCCATTTTCTACCTTTTCATGTAGAAACACTGGCGCAGTCAGAAAATCAGCCGCACTGTAACCGCAGTGCAACCTCCTCTGATCTCCCCGCTGGACCCTGAGGAACGCTCTCACACAATAACTCTTATCAGCCCAATTAAAGAGATACCGCCCTTTGTTCTCTATGTATGACTATCTTGTACGGTGAAGACAAGCCACACAGGGGATTAGAAAGTCAAGGGGCGAATGGCCTGGCAGCAGATGAGCCCTTGTTTATCGTGATAACTTCAATAAATAAAACATGAATTATTAGATATACTGTTGAATACAAGCATGATTAACCACGCTGATGATCTTAGCCATCTCCACTATGGAGACTCCCACCACGCTGTCTGGGGCTTGAAACACTGGCCCATTTATCTAGGTCACTGCTATCCGTCACAATCTTTCCCAAATGAGCCAACTGGGAAAAAAAAAAGTTAAAAGAGAGAGAGGGAGAGAGGGAGAGAGAGAGGGAGAGAGAGAGAGAGACAGAGAGAGAGAGAGAGAAAGAGAGAGAGCTTCACAAAACTCCTGATGGGCTATGATAGGTGGAAAAAAAAAATCAGTAGGACGGGTTCACTACCAGTAGCATCTGTCTAGGTTTATTTTTATCTGCCATCAAAGAGTGTCAATAGCAATGAGGTGGGTATGAACCCCATCTCTTTTTTTTTTTTTTTAAGGATAACAACCCAGGAGCTTGGACCTTGTTGTGAGGACTTTGGAAGCTTTGTTGGGTTTTTTTTTTTCAAAAGGTCCTTATAACAAGATATTAGCTTGTCTGTTCCCTCTGGTTGAGCAAATCTCAAACCTTCCCTTTCTAATATTCATCCATGGTACCCCCACCCCCCCACACCGTGCATGAAAAATGAATCCGCTGCCCTGTGTTGTCGAGCGGATGAGCCTGACCTTTATTAACATCCTCACTTGGGCTTCTCGCTCAATTCAGGATATATGCAAAAGATATGCTCCAAAATTACCTGAGTTCTCAACTCAATGGGAATCAAACCCCATGAATACAGTAAGATTCAGCATTCTCACTTACAGATGCAGTAGGTAGGCTTTGGTTTTCAGTCATTACACAGTAAATTATTCATCCGCTTCGGAAAAACAATACTTCCCCCCCCAGCCTCCAAAGGCCTCTTTTGCATAAAACCGACAACTAAGCGATGATCCGTTTTCCATGTAACAAATGCTCACAAAATGACAAATTTATGTCCTGAAAAGCGTGTAGTAGCAGCAAACAGGCGACGTAGCCTGTGTGAAGCACACCCAGAGTTGTGCAGTGGTAGAAGTTTGGGAGAAGGGATGGAGAGTAAGTCCAGGGTGGACGCTGGAAGGCGTGTCCGGATAAGCGCGGCAGGTGTGTGTTTGATCCGGGGAACGGGGAGAGCTCAGCGTGCTCATGCCACGGCCCGCCCTCACCTCCCCTCTTCCGCTCTCCCTCCTCTCGTCCTTCCGCCGCTACAGGTGATCAGCGGCTCCAATCTGCCCCTCCCGAGGAGCGGCAAGGCCCTGGACCCCTTCGTCAGAGTGGAGATCCACGGGGTGAAGTCGGACTCGTGCAGAAGAAACACGGACGTGGTGAAAAACAACTGTAAGTGCAGCCGCGAAAACTCGGCGACACACCGACGCGGCGGAGGGGGCGTGGGAACGCAGGGACTCGGGGGCCAGGGGCTCGCCATCCTCGGGCTGAAGTCACGCCGAGAACCCGCCGACATAGAACCGGATCGAGGACAACAAAAAAGGGAAGAGAAAATCGAATCAAAATAAAGGCTTGATGTGGACCCCGCTGCCCCATGTCAACAGCACAGAGCGAGAGGGGGAAGGAGAGGAAGATGAAGACGATCCAATCAATCTGTCTTAAACAACCCACATAGAAAAAACACCACTGCTGCAAAAAACCCGAACAAATATGGATGCCTATGCATTGGTGAGATTCTAATGTCGATTTTATAGCACAGTGAGTCATAATCCAGTCAAAGATTCAGGCAAAAAGAGGATTCCGGCAATTTGATGTGTTTGAATTCCTAATTGGAAGAGGGTTAGTCTAGCCTTTGAACCGCAGTAAAGGCTTTCACGTTCATGTTGAAAGACCAATGGGAAGAGAAAAGTGCATTCATTTCGGCAGCATCACGTGTGTTCTGCACCGTGAATTAATTTCCCTTTGCACTCTGAGATGAAATGTCTTGATTTACATGAATCCGACGTGGAAGGGGGCGCCATTCATTTGAGGTCCACACATCCAAAACGCAGGGATTTGGTAGTCACTTTGACACTCCAGCGGAGCCCCGCCGCTCCTCGACGTGGACAGAAGACACGAGAGGAGAAAAAGAGAGAATAAGAGCAGCACAGAGCGTACGAGGGACACAAGCAAAACTACGAGCCATAGATGGGGCGCAAGGAAGACTTTTGGAATTCAGCACCTGAGTTTAAAGTGTAAACTCTGCAGAGGATGGAATTAATTGTTACCACAACTTTTATCTGTTCTAATGTTATTTCTTATGAAGCTGTTTTATGAATATTATTCATTTTATAATTATTTTGTTATTGGTAGCAGCAGTAGTCTTCGACTAACACTAGCACTCAGTACTATTAGTAGTACTCCTACTTGTACTGGTAGTCGTACTAGTAACATTTCTATTGTTTCTTCCCTGACAGCACCTAGTCCTCATTGGGAAGCCTCCATGAACTTCACGGTCAGTGTACCGGAGTAGTAGTACTAGAGGTAGTTGTACTTGTAGTAGTAGTAGTACTAGTAGTAGTGTTTCTACTGTTTCTTTCATGACGGTGCTGAGTCTTCACTGGGAAGCCTCCATGAACTTCATGGTCAGTGTACCAGAGTAGGGGTACTAGGAGTAGTAGTAATAGTAGTACTAATAGTAGTAGTAGAACTAGCAGTGGTAGTAGTATTTCTACTGTTTCCTCCATGACAGCGCTGAGTCCTCACTGGGAAGCCTCCATGAACTTCACGGTCAGCGTTCCTGAGCTTTGCCTGGTGCGCTTTTCGGTGCGGGACCAGACTGGAGTACTGAACAGTGACTTCGTGGCCCAGTACACGCTACCCTTCAGCAGCATGAAGAAAGGTGAGAAACACTCTGGTACCAGGGCCCACCTCTAGGTCTGCGGGGCTCTGCAGGGATCATAAGCCGATTCGGGTCCATCCTGAACTGTCTTTTATGTTGGGGACTGTGGCAGATCCGCCTGCCGCACGCCACCCGGGTGGTGTTTTCAGGGCCCTCCAGCACAGAAACACAGACGATGGGGTTGGAAACACTCCAGTTTATTGGAGAGTGGGCTAGGTGGAACAAGCCCGGAGCAGATGTACAGCATGTCATGGCAAGGGCTCCTTTCCTGTGTGTGTGGGGATGGGGGTTTTACCTGTTTCCCATTAGACCAACCAACGAGCAACAGGCGTATAGCCACACGGATCCTGGACCCCAATTACCTAGACCCAGGACAGGTGTGGCTGCTCTAACCACACCTTCCCCACACAAAAGAGAGATTTCTCACAGGGGTCTTTTTTTTTTTTAATAATAAAGATATTAGAACATTAAACAAAGTCTCAATTTATGCACAAGTGAGAAGATTTAATCAAAAATTTTAAGTGCAGTGTCAATCATTGCACAATATCCCAACATCAAAGACAACGCACCACGTGGGAACCTGGAACCACGACCAAAAACCTCTTAAAGATACAACTTACAGTACAATTAGAACTGAGACAGTGATTGCACCAAGCACACATAGACATATATATATAAATATATATATATTAAATACAGACACACAAACACACAAACACACGTGCGCAAGTTGGAATATATGCAGCTGTGCGTCGCTGTGTTTTATGTAAAACTCCTCCTTTCTTCTGATTCCCACAGGGTACCGCTGGGTTCCCCTTCGGTCCCGGGAGGGAACCAGTCTGGATCCAGCCTCCCTTTTCGTCTACGTCTGGTTTTCCTAAAACAGCTTCCTCTCATTGGGCTCACGCAACATGAAGGCACCTCAACGCAGCCGTAGAGGGGGAAAAAAGTAATTTAAACATCCGATTTTTCTCATATATAAATACCAGTTTTATTGTCAGAAAATAGACGCGCCATTTTTCCACTGACTAAGAAAAGAGCTAAAGCTTTCAGCAGGACTCAAAGAACAGAACCACAGTAGATCCTTCATATTAAATTAAACACTGGTCGCTTGACACGCTAATATATCTGAATTAATTATTGATGATAAAACAACAGGCTCAGTACTGACATGAGGGCTGCTAATAAGAGAACAATACAGGGCCAATCGATCATTCAAAACGATCATGGAAATTATAACAGGCTTCCATTAGGGCTGGGTAAAATAAATTAAATCAGTCCGATACAGCTCAAGTCTGTTCATTTTCTAATAAATGAATATTAATGAATGTTATTAAACGAATATCAAATATTTTGTTTCTCTGTTTGACTGAATTTTTTTTAACTCCCAATACTTTTTGTGAAACTGAAATTGTCATTGGCAGCAATTGTCATCATGGATCAAATGTCACCATTGATATAGAATCGTCTCGTAAGCCATCTCAACATCGGACCGAATAGAAGCGCGACCGTTGTATCAAAATCAGATCGATACCCAGCCCTAGCTCCTCCAGCCGCCGTCATGGGTGGAGGAATGTAAAAAGCGTTCACAGTGGTTTTCGACCATCGCAGCAGAGCCAGCGCGGGAAAGTCTGTTTCTACACGCGCCCCGACCGCGTGAAAGGTATTCACGTGTGTGTGTGTGTGTGTGTGTGTGTGTGTGTGTGTGTGTGTGTGTGTGTGTGTGTGTGTGTGTGTGTGTGTGTGTGTGTGTGTGTCTGAGCGGTATTGACGGCTGAGGAACGGGATGGATTGAGGTGTTGAGGAGTGTTTCGGCCCCTCGGGCCTGAGGCAGCGTTGTGGTGTCGCTCACACTTTGTCTTCGTGCGTCCTCCGTCCAGGTCCGTCGGTGTCGAGGGCGTTGGACTCGCCCCGGGGGCCACGGCGCACCACGTCCCTCCGAGTTCCGCAGGTCCACATCCAGCACCGATTACTCACCTTAATTGCGAAAAATAATTATACTTTAAAAGTGGAAACCATCAGATCGTCTGTGTTGGTCTCGGGATTCCATTCCAAAGTGTCTTCTTGGGGATACGATTTAATCCGAGAGTGCTGTTCTTCTTTTGCGAATGTTCATCCATATCCAGTTTAGTGATCACAACTCGCTGCGTTGATCATCAAAAGTCACTGTGGCTCCCTTCCACTTCTCACATGTGCGATCCCTGCATTCTTGCCGGGAACGGCGGACCCCGCCACTAACAATGGGAACAGCAAAGAGTCGCAGATATATACATTATATGATACAAATACATTGAATGGCCGTTTCCTATAAAGTGCCAGCTAAAAAAATATCAAATATGGGATATTTTTTACAAAATAATCTTAGATTACCACATTAAATACTTTAGTTAAATTTCTACATCATCCATCACCAGTGTTACTCTAAACCTGATCGACAAATGCCCTTCACTCGGGGAAACAGTCAAGAGGGAAAAAAAACAGTCACAGTGAATGGTCTCTTTTGAGTCTCACTTCATCTTCGTTTTGTAACATCATCCAAAACAGTCCAAATGTGCAGTACACTACTGTGTCCTCAGTCACCTGCTCGAGTGAGCACCCCCGCCCACACCACCCACCCACACCACTCCACTTTTTATTTTATTTTTTTTACATTGCTGCGCCCCCTTGTGGAAGCAGCCTCCCAATGCACGGGCAGGAGGTCTGGATCAGCAGCTGTGCAGGGGGAGCCACTGCTCCCTGTCCAGGTGCTGTTCCTCCAATTGAATGTTGGTCCCGGCCACCAAGGACTTTTTACTCTTCACTTTGACCTCCAGCACCTTGCTGTGCAGCGATGGCAGATCTTTGAACTCCAGCTGCGAAAAGGAGTGGGATCATTTAGAAAGCAGACCTCAGGCAAATCTGGCATTCATCAAAATCGGCGGCAGTGAATGAACACGGCAGCAATACACTGACACTGAGAATTAGAAGAAGGGACACAGTGACGTGAATTCGGGCCCCGTCGGCGCAGGGCACAAGGGTTGCATTTTATCTCCCAAGCGCTGCAGCTAGTCCCTTAAAAAACAGGCGGTTATTGATACTCTTCCTCACCACCTGAACAAAGAGCTTTTCACAAGCTGCACCTCTTTATGGCAGATGACCTCATTTGGTGCCATTAAACAACTGCTCAGAGTTCACTTTGGCTGAGTGCTCGAGTGTCCCCGCCGACTCTGACAGTGAGGGGTGCGCCACTAACGGGAAAAGATAAAATAACTGAAAAGAAGAAGACGAAGAACGACGTGTGCACATCAAAATCACAGAGATCCAGGGAATCCGCCCATTCAGTTCGGTTTGGGACGGAGAACACTGCGTCATGTGTTTCGAACTGACTCGCTCACTGTACAAGTCAAAATCACGAAAAGATAAAATAAAACAGTACAATGTGCCTCTGGGTCGCCTATTCTAGTGATTCCCAACCATTTTCAGATTCCATTTTCATGGAAGGGAGAGAGAGAGCATGGTTTTTAGAGCATACATTAGAACATGTGGATGTTTGAACCAATATTTGACCGTTAGGAAACAGACGCCTCAAATCGTCCAAGTCCTTTTTTTTTTACCAGTTCATTGAAGGTGGGGTTGTTGTTGTTGCGGACCACCTTGGTCTTCCTCTTGAAGCGCTTGTAGGGGCCCGGCTTCAGTCTCAGAACCACGTAGGCATCGGGGTTGGAACCGTTGGCCATGGTCTGTGAGGGGTCAAAAGGGCGTGGACGTGAGGATTCAATCTGTTTGTAAGTATACAAACAAACGGCAGGAAGCCATGAGGGGAACTCAAGACTGTTGTAGATCAAAGCCCTGACATCATCGCCCGTCATCTTATGACGCGCAATAAATAGAGGGCGTGAGCAATGGTTGTCATACATCTTCAGCTGGCAATAAAACCCATGTTGAGAAATTTAGAGAAGCTTGAGCATTTTTTATTTTTTTTTTTAACGGAGGGAACGAGAGCAAATGAACTTACAATGTTTTTCAGGTGCTTGACCATGACGGAGAGCTTCTGGTCGCTGTGAGACACGTAGAGCTGGATTTGAGGACCTTCTGCAACGGGGGACATGGTTAAACATCATCTTATCTACAGAACTAGGATAAAAATTTAACATTTTACCACTCCCCCCCCCAAAAAAAGGACATCGCTTTGAAAATATATTAATTCTGTCGTCGTCGTCTTTTTGTCTATTCCTTTTTTCCGACCCGTGTCTCGTCGAAAGCGGGAGCGGTACCTTCGGCCGTGCTTTCCGGGGAAGACTTGGGGCCGTCCAGGAACAAGCTGCAGACAAACTCGTTCTGTGTGAGGGGGAGAGCAGGGGAGCAGTTGAGGAGAGGTTGAGAGAGAGGCGGTGTTTGGAAAGTAAAATGGGAAAAGGAATTTTTTTTTTTTTTTTTAAATGAAGCGTACTCCTTTGCACGGTCCTTCAAAAAGCTCTTTCAGGTATTTATTCAGCAGATTCATCTTCCTGGCCGGGGTGAACGACATCCTGAACCAGCTCGGGAATCTGGAGGCGGAGGGAGAAGACGGACGGAGCGATGAGAGGGAAGCGTAATAGAAAATCCATTTACCTCCGTTGGGTTGAAAGGAAAAAGCCGACGGCTATAAAACTCTTTAACGGGGGAAAAGGAATGTTCCAACACAAGTTTGATGCGGCGAAGAGACGGGCGTGAAATGAGCCGGTGGGTTAGTTGACCGCTCTCCCGTATCTAAGCAACTGCACCAGATTTTAGCTGTGGTAACCGTACGGTAGGTGCAGAGGAGGCATCGTCATTTGAACCTGCTGTGGAGGCAGCGGGAGGGGGACAGGAGAAGCAGATCTTTATTTTATTTTTTTTATTTTAACTGATCAGAGTGAAAAAATACAAAAGCGTATTTAACTTGGATTGAAAAAGAGAATATAATTATAATTTAGAAGATTATGTATTTTTGACAGGGTGTTAAAACATTTAAACACTAGCTCTGAATGAGATACTTTTTTTCTAAATGGGCACAATGAGCCAAATGCCCTGAGGGTTTAGGGTCCCTCGGCAGTGCTTGCACTGCTGCCTCACAGCGAGAAGGCCCTGGGTTCGATTCCCGCCTGGGGCACTGTTGGCACCACGCTCAGGTGGGTTATCTCCGCATTAGGGATCTTTGTATGTGGGCTTGGCATGTAGGTTTCCTCCACATAACATGGGTAAGGACCCCCACCAAACGCATGCAAAGGATGGGTAAAATCCAGAGAACAGGTCTCACCAGCCACCATTTGCAGCGCACGGGACGCGCGTGTTGGTTGCCGCCGCCGCGTGTGATGTGGTGTGTGTGCCGTGTAACAATAAAGGACCTGTCCCCTAACCCACTCACTGTGGCAGGCTGGACTCTATGAAGTGTTTCTGCAGCTGCTTGTGGATCAGCTCAAACTGCCCGTAGCTCTTGTCGCTGTTCAGATAGCCGTCGCAGATGGTCACTTTGAGCTGAAAAGTCTGAAGGAAAGAACACATTGATGGGTCGTATACTGTATGTTCTCCTGATTATACGACACGTGCATTGATCAACGGGGAAATCGATTCCAAGAAGCCCGATGTGACAGAAATATATTTTCCGTGGAGAGAGGTCTAATATTGACGTGCAAGGATGTATATTTGTGTCCATTTAAACCTGCTCTCAGTATATTTTTATATTTTCAGCATGTAATTGTGTATAACCATTACATACAAAATGACACAGGCATATGTGTCATCTCTATATATGTTTATTGAAAAATATAAAATATGTTTGTTTTTTTAATTTGCAAATATTCCTTGTTCTATTAGAATAACAGAAATGCAGGCAATCACAGATTATAATATTTTGTAATATAAACTTGGAAGAAAAATGACAATAAATTGGCATGTGTTGCAAAACATGTTTGTCTACTTATGCCAATGTTAGTTGTAATAGTTTGTTTATAATCAGCGAAAAGCTATTTCTCTTTACATTTTATCACTTGCGATCATTTTCATATGTTCTCAAGGGGTTGTACTCTGTTGTCCTTACTTTAATGTGTTGTTTTTTTTCTAATAGCGTTTTAAGCGACTTCACAAACCGTGTGGCTTTGTTTTCCAGAAGCCCTGCTCAGTCCAATCGCGGGAAGCCGCTTCACTTTCCTAAAGCCACGTCGGGTCAGAGAGGGAAGCATGCAAACTAACTCCTGCACCTTCAGCGGATCTAACAAGACTACACCATCAAGATCATACTGACGCCTAGACGACTTATTTAAAAAAAAAAATGTAATACATATTGCATATGTATCGCATTACGTCTTTTTCCCCAACAAATTTAACAATGAAATCATAGGAAATATAAACTTGTGCATTCCTTTATCAGTTCCCTACATAGGAGAGGGAGGTGGAGTAGAGGTGCAGTGCAGGGAGCTAAAGGGAAAGGAAGATTGTGGATTCAAACATCAGTTCCGCCGATATCCATCATTATCAATGTGAAAATAATGAAATTGTGAATTAATTCACAATCGTGGCAATATATTTTTTGATAAGTATTTTTGCATAAGTGTGACACGTTGACGACGAACAAGAACTTCATCTGAACTCAGTTGGAATGCCGCCACTTCTTTGAAGCAGAAGAACCGCATTTCCTCACCACTTCCCTCCCCTTGCCGCTGTATCCCTGGATCAGCGCCTCCTGGATGTTGGTGCTGGGAGCGGGCGTCTGGTTCTGGCTCGTCGGGCTGGGCTTCTTCCCCTGGCCGAGGATGTGCGTGAGGAAGTTGAGTTTCACCGCAAAGCTGCCCATGCTCTCCTTGATCTTCCTGGATCAGGAGGAACAAGAGCGAAGATAACGTGCAGCCAGCCGGTCATTATGGCTGAATAATAATGATATATTTGTGTCTTTTTTTAGGGGGGTCTCTAAGGGGGAAAAAGTTGGGAACCCCTGATCTGGATTGTAAAAAAAAGCACGGAACACAATACAAAGAAAAAACAGTAAAAGATTTACTCGGTGAAGTAAGACGTGGCCTCCAGGTCCGAGTCGTTGGGCCTCAAATTGTTTTGGACGTATTGCAGGTCAGCGATGTCCTTCATCTCCGGCATTCCTGCACCGAGCATCTGAAAAACATCGATTATTGAGCTGGGGAACTCGCTCCGTGCCGGTTTTTCTGTCCCGGCGTGAGTCGGCCTCACCAGCTGCAGCAGGCTGAGCACCAGCGCGGTGCGGCGGCGGACCACGTTGTAGGCCTCGCAGCAGAGCTCTACGTAGCGGTGGAGGCGCTGCGGGTTCTGACGGCCCCCCGTGATGAAGTGCTGCATCTCAGAGGTGAAGATGAACGGAGTGCGGTCCCTGCGCGGGAACAAGACGGAGGTCCTGCTCACATACATTGTTTGTTGCCGCGTGGGCCTTTCTGAGACCCTAGAACGTGGGTCTAACGGAGCGACCCCGCTGGGTTTTGGCCTAAAACGCTGCTTTTATGTTTTTCCGTTCGATGTACCTTTTTATATTTGCAAACTTCTGCGCATTTCCCATAATCTTGCCGAAGTCGATGTGGAACATGTGGCCGCTGCGTGTGAGCATGATGTTGTCGTTGTGACGGTCACAGATCCCCAGGATGAAGGTGGCCACGCACCAGCCTGCACACGAGTGGAGGAAGTTCATCACGGCCTCCACGGAGAAATGAGACAACGTAAATAAAAATACATAGAGACATAGAGAGAATGTCTCAATCTGTTTTGTTTTGGGGCTGTTTATTTTTTTTGTTTGTTTTTAACAGTACGATCCTGACCTTGTCATAGTCGTCTTCAGTTTTGTTACACATGTGGAACCATTTCTCCAGGGTATCCTCCCGGAGAGCACCCCCTAGACCCCACTCCTGCTGGATCTTCCCCAAAGTCACTGCGTCCGGGACCACCTCCACCAGACCTGGCAACCACGCATGAGTACAGTCATCCGTTCAAACCATCACTGTGAAAAATTGCACCATCATCCGCACATGAAAAAAATAAAAATAAATACCAATAAAGCAAGTTATTAGCGTGCATAAGAGGTCCGAAAAGGAAATTAAACGCACCCTGGTTTTTGCCGGTTGAGAGACACCTGTAGGTGACCATGCGCATGTCCAGCCCCTCCTGCAGCCAAACCCTGTCCATCACTCGCACGATCTGCAGGATCAGCATGTCCTGCCGGAGGTTGTCTCCTGTCTGGTCAAAACAGAGCGCTATGCTGGCATGAGGGAAAACAGGGAGTGGAAAGTTTGGAAAGCGCTGGGTGGCAGGACACCGAAGGGTCCACTGTGACGTACAATCGACCCTTCTATCTCAGAAGGGATTAGGTCAGTTAGCAGACACTTACACTTGCAATAAATACATTCATCATTAGTCAAACTAACTGGACATCGCAGCCTTCAATAAGTGCCGAGTCAGCGGCCAACTTTATTTATCTTTTGCAGACCAGCGTGCAATCTCCAGAGAACCGCATCAATACAAACCTTGCAGATGACACTGATGTTCTTGGCCAAAGGGTCGGGGCAGATGAAGGAGATGCCCAGAGGAGCGGCGTTGGAGTTGTAGAACTTACAGGCCTGGAGAAGACACGGGAGAGGACAGAACGTTCCTCAGGAAGCACTCCAGCATGGCATCACAGCATTTCTCCCAGCGTGGCTGATCTACCGCTAAGGACGTGGCGCTTACATTCACATCCACCCCCTTGACGTGGACGGCAGGGTTCAACGGAAGGCAGCAACTGATCCCGTTTTCGAAAAATTTATCAAGCTTCCACTTTTCTCGCGCCAAAACCTCCTATACCAAAACAGAACAAAACAACAAAAAACAAATGGAAGTTACAGACATACACTTCATACAGCACACATACCACCCAACGTCGCGGATCCACGGTTAAGAGCTTTCAGTCTGACTGGACAGGTGAAGGAAGCCGGACGACGAAGGACCAGATCTCCGTACCTTACGCCGGGTCTTGTCCGCAGTGCGAACCTTCTCCGCCACCTGCGTGAGCAGCGTGACCAGCTGAGTCTCCTGCTCCAGCTCCCGCCTCAGCGCCGCCCCGCAGCAGTGCCTGAGGGCGGCCTGGACCTTACCGAACCAGCTCTGGTAGTGGGCGGCGGTCTGGGCGTCCAGCAGCAGCCTGGCAACAAGGAGACGAGGAGTAGAGAAAGAGTGACACAATGACACACAAACACACAAACACAATAAAACTCATGACTACAAAAAAAAAAGTAAATACCAGCTTGCATCCCTAAAACTTGTGGATCAACAGGAGTAAAGATGTTGAACTCATAGTCCTCCTGACATTTAAATCATTATTTAGCTGTTTTAAGGTTAAAATATCCTAATGTATGTCGACTTCATTGATGAATAAATTGAATTCAATATTGGAAAACTATTATGGCAAAACTGTGATGTGCTCAAAGGAGGTACTGCAAATGGGCTGACAAATTAATGGAAAAACATATTTTTGATATTTTTTTCCTCACATTTACATTTTTTTATTGTATTTTTCTTTAAAACGTAGATATACTCCTTGAGTATGGAACACTACTTTTGTCATCCCTGTACACGCTCAATTGCCGACCCACCAGTAGAGCTGCTGAGCGATCCTCACGCTCTTCAGCGATCTGTCCAGCAGCATCATGACCAGCGGTCCGTTCAACTCCCACTCGCTCTTCAGAGCCTGGTGGATGGAAAAAACACCTCAAAATCATGTTGTTTGTTTAACGTACCACCCAATGTCTACGTCAGAAGTGTGTAGTAACTACTTATAGGCACTCATTGACATGTACTTAAGAAGTCTTCTGAAGAAATTGCACTTTCCTGAGTGGATTTTGGAGTCGATACTTCTTGCATTTACATGAGTATACTCATCTTAACTACTCATATACTTTCTACTCAGTAACCCTTTCAGCTGCCATCTTCTCGGGTACATTTAAAAATGTTTTTGTATATTTCTCCTCTCCCTTTTCCCCATTAGGTGAGACGTCAATACGAGTAAATATAAGAAAAAGTATCATAGTACTCTTCTCATCTCTGCGTATGATAAATAGAAGTGTGGCTGATCACCCACCATTAAATCTGAATATTGCTGTAGCAGTAAATACCAATTATTTACCTGGACTAACTGAGGCAGAAAGTCCTCCAGTTCCTCATCTGAAACCTGTTCAAAGTACTGCACCGCCGCCCTCCGCACCGTGGGGTCATGAAAACTGGATAAGAAATTATATATTATCAGCTTAGTTATTTATATTTATCATCACAACAACTCACTGCAGGGTTTTCTGTGTAAGATTCTCAAAGATGTTTGGCTTCCCGCTCTGCAAAATGCAAGTCTGCATAACTAAATAATGCAGAGGATCGGGCAGAATCTGCGGCCGCACCCTGCACTGTCCTTCAAATTCCAAGTGTGCCAAGGCGTGGTCTGCACTGTCCATCTGAAGTTCACCAGCGTGACTTTCACATGTGACACTTAGGGAAGGGATTTAGGGCCATTATTAAAAAGTAGAGAATACAATTGAAATATTGCGATGGAAGTCATATTACATTTCGAGAATCACCCGTACATTACACCAAGTCAACCGCTGAGTCTAACCTCTCCTCACTACCTCTCCCACCTGTCAGAGAGCAGGAAGAGCGCCTCCTCCGGCAGGTACATGGGCCAGTGCTGCACCACAGTGTAGATCTCCGCCAGGTCCTGGGGCCGCCAGGAGGGGGCGCCACCCAGCAGCAGGTGGAGGAAGGTGCCCTCCCTGTTGGCAGAGTGGCACTTGCTCCAGAGGAAGGCCTTCTCGTTGTCCGTCAGGCTGGAAGGGAGACAGCCACCGATGTGATGAAGGACAGAAGCGTAGAATTTGAAGACAATCTGAATTCATAGATCTGACCTACGGGCTTTCATTATGATCCAAAAAGTGATAAAAAAAATTCTGAAATCATTGGACCGTTCGAATGAAATGAATGAGATAACAATTTAATTCCCGGGGGAAATTCAGCAGCAAAACATCGCCACATTATTGATATTGAGGCATCATGTATGAAAGACATGACATTTGGTTTCCTTCCAGGTTTCTATATATTTCTATTTTGTTAGCCGCCTCATTGTACTCACAAGCAGAGGCAGTGCTTCTTGGAGACGACAGACATCTTTTTCTGCAGCTCCTCAAAAGGTGGACTGAACACGTCCGACCACGGCCGAGCGACGGGCCTCTGGTACTTCCATTGATACTCGTTTGGGAAATCCAGCTAGCGGAGGACAGACAGGATAGGATCGCTTTTCTTTGCCTTCGTTAAGGGAGGCTGTGCAGTGATAAATA
Source organism: Zeus faber (assembly GCF_960531495.2). NCBI lineage: Eukaryota > Metazoa > Chordata > Actinopteri > Zeiformes > Zeidae > Zeus > Zeus faber. Next base: position 20,856,475 of record NC_137201.1, on the reverse strand, counting down.
ATGGAACCAACATTTAAATAAGAAGGCCTGGGTTGAAAAATATCAATCCAACGCCTGATGTGTTTTTTTTCTAGTTCAGCCACCAGGGGGTGGTGTGGGCTACTGACCTGCAGTATGACTCCAGTGGCCTGTCTGTGGCTGTCAGACAGGGAGGGGGAGGCGGGGCCTGGAGGCTCAACCAGCATGGACATACTGAGCAGGACCGTCCCACTGTGCAAGTCCCTGTGCAAGCCCCCCCACACACACAGACAGACAGACAGACAGACATAAACACACACACACACACACACACACACACACACACACACACACACACACACAGGAAGTTCATGTAATTTCAGCGTCTTCCTCCTGACGTTGCTGCTGACCCGCTGCTCTGATTCATTCACAGGATTTGTTGATGAACGAGCGTAGAAATAGCCTTTCCTGCACTGGACCCGCTTCGATGATGTGTACTGAACACTGTTTATATTCCTGCATGCTGTTTTTTTCAGAGGAAATCCATGATAGAAGCCTTTTCTAGCACCGTGGTGTTTAATTCGTACAATATATTATATATGTTTTATCATCAATAATAAATTCAAATATAGTAGCATGTCTCATGAGAATCTCCGCCACCCGCTGTGGCTAAGTTAGTTGAGTCCTACTGTAATCTTCAGCTCTTTTCTCAAACAGCATAAAAATGGGTAAATCTATTATGACAATAAAACTGGTCTTTCTATTGCGGCTGCGCCAGCTGTGGAAGAGCCTGATGAGAGGCCGGGATGACACTGCTTGGATACTCTACATTTCCCTGGAACAAGACCGAATCATGGCTAAATCTTGTTTAAATGAATAATATACACTGCCTTAATAATTGTAATAATTTAAAGCCAATAAAGCATGAGAAATAATGATTGAAAATCAATTGCTGAGGTTGCGATCCAGTCTAAATGGATCGCATATATATAGTATATATATATTTTAAATGCATTTTGCTTGTTTGCTTTTTTCTTTATCATTATTATTTTAAATATTTGATTGCATTACCCATTACTGTAAAGAGGAAGCATTGCCCAGCGCAGCAGCTCCAGGGGCTTCCCCGGCTTGGAGCCCAGGAGCCGGAGCGTCAGCATGGTTTCAAACGGAAGCTGGTTGACCAGCACAGGAAACACCATCCTGAAAGAAAACCAATCGATTAAACAACATACACTGATGAGGCAGAAACAGACAGCCTACATTTACTGACTGACTGGCAGTGTATTTCAACATATCTGTGGGGGTTTACATTCGGTTGCACTGGATCTTGTTGCCAAGCGACAAGGCGGTGCTGATGTTCTCTGAGACGCCCGGCTCGCAGAGCTTGTTCCCTCCGTGGGACAGAACACAGGAGATGGAGAAGTATTCAAAACTAAAAACAAGAGAGAGCGGTATAATACCCTATTGCAGAATTTAATTCAAATTAATTTGTGTGTTGTTACACTGTTTGTGTGTGTGTATGGGGGTATATATATATATATATATATATATATATATATATATATATATATATATATATATATATATATACACACACAGTATGTGTGTGTGTGATTGTACATGTGTGTGAGTGTGTTTGGATATGTACTGTATGTATGTATATGTGCGTGAATATGTATACTGAATGTGTGTGTGTGTGTGTGTGTGTGTGTGTGTGTGTGTGTGTGTGTGTGTGTGTGTGTGTGTCTGTGTGTCTGTGTGTGTGTGTGTATACGTGTGAAAACTGCAGGTGTCCTGACCTGTGGAACCAGGTGGGCTGCAGCCTGTACAGAGCAGCGACGTTGAACTGCAGAACGTCCTGGTGGAGCTGCACGTCCATGGTCGGGGGGTTCTGACAAACCTCCTGAGCTCTGAAGTTCGACTGGAAGTTGTCAAAGAAAACCTGCAGCAGTTTGACCAGCGCCTGGTGCAGCATGAGCAGCACTGGAGACAAACATCATCCCAGACAGCCAATGAGGAAACACTGTACATTGTTAGCAACTTTCTAAAAATGCCTCCCTGTCAAACTGGAAGTGGAACCACATTAAAATCACATCTTACCAAACAGCATGAGACATCCTCCATGAGACAAGTACTCAGACCTTTAACTAAAGTATTTGCTCTAAAGTATTAAAAGTACTTGTAAAATCCAGTGCCCTGAACAGTGTAATACACCATGAAGTCCTAATGTACCGTTTTTCATGCATATCCTGATTACAGTTTACAAAAGAAATGTATGGGTGGTATCATCGTAATTGTTTTGCTTTGGCTTGCTTATACATACACATATATATATATATATATATATATATATATATATATATATATATATATATATATATATATATATATATATATAATGAATTCTGATTTACAAATGTTAGAAATGTAGTATAGATATTTGCGTCGTAATGTAACGTCCCAAACTGAGCACTGAACTCACCAGTCTCACACTCGCACATCTCATCATGACTCTGAAAGAAAGAATGGACGGAATGAGCACTATGCACAAGACCTCAACCGGCAGGATTGGAATTTAAAAGGTGTGTGAGGTGAAAAGGAACGTGTGCCGCAACCCCCTCGGCTCGTACCAGAGCGGCCGGTTTGATTCGGTTGAGCTTCCCGATGGCCTCCTCCAGCTCCAGGGTCGAGAGGCCGCACAGGAGGCTGCAGAGCGTACGCACCACCTCCACCAGCCGGCTGATGTTCAGCCCAGACTAAAACCCGGGGAGACAGCACACTGTCGAAATCAGATTCCAAAAAAGACGGCGAAAGCCAATTTTTACGGTCCATCGCGGGCTTTCCCGGCGCGAGATCGATGTCACTGTTTAAGACAATCCGTTGTTTGTCGGAGAGCGAAAAAGTATTACCACTACGCGCAATTGCTACTCTGACAGTGTTGAAATCGAACTGCCGTGTAAACTTTCACATCTTTTCAATCCTTCTTAGCCCGTGGCTCTGTTCTTGGGTCTGAAAATTCTCACGAAAAGAGCAATAAGAGTTTGTGACAATTATTTTCTTCTTCTTCTTGCAGATATTCCACTTTGTATTTCACTAAACTGTTTCATGCGAATTTGAGCAACGGCTGCTTTTATTACAACATAGCGGGTAGAGGGAACTCCAAATGGATTATATAGTAATCATATTATGTCAAACCCATTTTTTTTTAATTATTTTAATCAAATATCAATATATCAGTCCTAGAAGTGTCCCATGACACTGTGTGCATATCAGGTGACCCCGTGTGGGGCCACAACCCCGAGGTTGAGAAACAGTTGTCCAGCGGTTGCTGTTCAGCTCCCACACACTGACCTTGCTCTTCACCAGCTCCTTCAACCCCTTGGTGTAGTCGCTCAGCACTTCCTGCAGGCTCAACCTGCAGCGGAAAAGCAGCGACAGAAACACAAAGCGAGGAAAACGCTCAGACGTCCGACAGGAAACAGGAAGTAAAAGCAGCTGGAGGCAAGGGGGCGGCGAGTTTTCTCCCGCCCGCCCTCCTCCGTGAAAAACAGAATAAACGGGACGACCGGGGACGTCATCGTACCTGGAGATGTCAAAAACGCAGGAGAAGCCAATGTTCTTGTAGAGGTGACACGGGGCCTTGTTGTCTTTCACCTGAAATTCATTTTAAAAACAGTTGACAGATGACTCGATACGTACCGCGGTACTGTATAATAAAGAAAACGCAATCAAGAGTCAAGAATCAGATTAATAGTAATAGTCATTAATAGAGACATTTCACGATTATGATGATTCCTCACTTAATTATTTTCAATAATTATTTGTCTTCAATTATTAATCATGACCTACTCCAAGCAATTTCCAAATAATTCTCAAACGACATATTCATTTCGGGCCCTTTTCAATAGATTCCTTACGTGGACTTACAGTACCCTGAGCCCTTTGCCGACAAAACAGTGACAAATGCACTGGTACAAATTATTATTATTATTACTATTATTATTATTATTATTATTATTATTATTACTATTATTATTATTATTATTATTATTATTATTGTTATTATGTTTTCAGATCATTTTAATACAATCATATTGCCTGTAAAACCTGTAAACTACCTGAATGAAGAAATCCAAAATAAGATCTTTTTAGCTTCTTGTTGTATGAAACTTTTCCCTCTCACTGCCAAATGCCGGCCGCGACGTGATGTGTAAACAGAGCAAAGTGGAGATATCGGGGCGGAGGTTTTCCCGTCAACAATAACCCTGATAACAAACGACTCGGCTCGGAGCCATGAGCAACAATGCTCGCGGAGCAGTGCCCCTCCGGCACTGGTAAATGATCTGCAGACGGCCTCCTCCGCTTGGAACGGACGTCTCAAGGCACTCACGTTTCGGGCCAGTCGGTACTGCAGGTTGTCGGCGTGGAGCAGCCGCAGAGGAACCTCCAGGTTGAACTTGTGGTAGATGCGGACGCTGTCATGATTCCCCAGCAGCTCGTCACTGGGGGAGGGGAGGGAAGACCTCAGAGTTTTTTTTTATATAATAGAGTAAAAACGAAATAAACGCCACGTTCTCTTTGAATGGACTGTAACGTGCTTGTAAACATACCGTACTTTTTCTGTTTCGCTTAACTTAAGTCAAATATTATTTAGGAGGTGAGCAGGTTACGGATATTCCGAGGGCGGAAAGTTTTTTTTTGTTGTTGTTTTTTTCTCTTTAAGGTCGCGCGAGTTGCGACAGCGATGAAAGAGCAGCGTACTTACTTGAGGAGATACTCCTCAGAGTCACACAGCTTGAAAAGGTAATGCTCGCTGGTCTGGACAGGGAGTTCCAGGAGGTTGAAAATGCCTTTGATCAGGCTCTTGACGGTCCTGTTTACTGGAGAACAGATTGAGCTGCATTAAGGATACACTGTGTATGTACAGCGTGTGCCGGGGGTCGCGTGCGTCACGTCCTGCGGAGCGGCATGTAATGGTCTTTAATATCTTACAGGAGGTGGGGAAGGGCAGCGGGTGACTCTCCCAGTCGGAGACAATGCTGACGGTGATCTCCGCTTTCTGCAGCAGCACCGGGTGGATGTAGGACACTCGGCTCCACACCACGCCGGCGTTATGAGCCCCGTCGCTGTGCTCGTACCGAGACATCAGCCTGACGGACCGCACACAGGAATGGAGAGAAAAAACAGTTCTCAAAAGTGAAAATTAAAATGTGGCGGTCATCAATTTCCATTGTGGGCGAAAGTAGAAGTATATAAAATAAAATAATAAACATTTGAACAGGTTGAAGTGAAGAGCCATGAAATGGTCTGCGTCGGGTGGATTACACAACAAGTCCAACAATTCCATTGGAAACAATTGGAATTTATTTTTTCCGGTACCTGGATTTAACCAAATTTTCACGCTTAAAACAGTACATTTATTTTTCTCCAAAGTTTCTCCTGATCGACTGAAATGTTGTTTCTATCTCGGTCACTTGAGGTGTTGTTTATGAATGTTCATCCATATCGACGGTTTACAGATAACAACTACTGTAGCTAAGCTGCTTTATCAAATGCACCCAGGCTGTTTTATACTTCTTGCACGAGCCCGATCGTTGCGTTTTTACAGCGAAAGGCAGACCCCGCCCTCGACAATGGAATTAGCGTTCAGAGGAGAACATCCAACATGTGATAACGACAATACGTTAAATGGCTGTTTCTGAATGGATATGTTGTATCACTGGCTCCTCTCTTACTTGGACGTTTCTGCAGAGAATGAGGCAAGGCTTCTGGTGCTGCCCTGTGGAGTATCTATCAATTTCACGTTCCATATATCCTGCAGGGACACACACACACACACACACACACACACCACTCTCAGTTGGATTAAAGCTTAAATTTCAGCTTTTAATAATCATTCGTTTCATCCGATCATAATGGCCTCTTTGTTTCCGCTCAGAAAAACCAATCCTCACATGATCGCCTATTTGTGTGTTGGAGCGGTTGAGCTTATTAGAGGACATGGTGAGATCACAGGAGAACCTCTTCTGAAGGCTGTTGGGGGGCAGCCTCGTCCTGGGGGGCAAAGGTGGAGGCACGGGGCCCGGGCGAGGGGGCACCCCTGAACTCCTAACCCTGGGACGGGAGGTGGGCTGGACCCGCCCCGAGGAGGACGGGAACGCTGCCCTGCCGGGGGCGTACTTGGAGGCGTTCTCCTCGTCCTTTTCCGAAAAGACGGCGACGTAGTCGTAGAGGTCTCCTCCCTGGGCGTCCTCCGGCAGAGGCATGGGCGGCCGGGCGGCCCGCCTCTGGGTGGACTTACGTGGTCCTTCCGGAGGATCCATGACATGTTAGGGGTGAAAGTCGCGCGCGTCCTCCACGTCCAGGGTGGTTCACTCTCACAGAACGTCTATGGCTTCATGGTGCGGCCCCGGTCTGCATGGGACAACACAAACACCACGCAGGAACAACTCAGACTTGCTTTAGAGTTACCTGAAGCGCATGGCACAGAGTTCCAGAAATCGGGACGTAGGTGCCCTAACGCCATAACGCTGGGCAACGCTATCGCGAGCGGCGGAAAGGAAGTTAATTATGCCGCACGCGCTTAACAACGCCACAGCTACGCCGACTATAAAGCAGGCTTTAGGGTGGGGGCTGTAGCAAGAAGGCAGTTCCACATCTTGAACGTTAGTGGACTGAAGGATGGACGTTGGTCTAATAATTAACAGATTTTCAAATGTGTGGGACACTGTGACTCAACTTTGCAGGGCGGCCGCTGTAGCAGAAGTTGGGCGTATAAAGGTTGTAGACTACAAATAAAACCCCAAACCTGAAACCCTTTACAATACTATTTATACACATTCCCAGAAGAAAAAAAAAGAAGCAAGATTTAGGTTCTGCTCAGCCAGGACTTTGCTCCATATGAACGTGATTAAATGGCAAGACATTGAATAAACTAACAAGATACTGAGGTGGTATAGGCTTTCTTTTCAGTGTCTCCAGATCAGGTCTTATTACTCGCTGTTTATTTATTTTGGTGACTTACCCCCAGAGCGCTCCGTCCCAGCAGGGAATGCTGCTCCTCCAGCCATACTCTACAGGTTCAACTGCGACGACTGACGCTTTGGAGGCTTTCCTTTCACTCCTATCTCCTCCCACTTTCTCTCTCTGCAGCAGCCCTCTGCAATCCTCGAGACCAATGAAACATTTTTGCTTTCGTTATAGTTATGATAAAAATAAAGGCAACTCACTACATAGGATATTTGGAGTTATGGTTTTTATTGTTCAGCACTTTGTTGATCCATTTTTAAAAGTTTCCTTCTTGTTCTTCTGCCGCTTGTTGAAAGGAACAACAAGCGGGTTTGAACCATGGTGAAAAACAATATTCTGAAAGACTTGGCAATGAAATGCATAGCCGTTAATGTTCACTGGCTATTTGTGAATGTATTTAAGGTGGGCTATTTGTCTGCCAAAGATAATAGAGTAAATAAGACTTCTCAAGACTCAAGGCTTAGGACTCTGGACTGGATTCAGATTTGCATTCGATGACTGGTGAACATCTCTGGTTAAATGTAGGTTAACTATTTTACCGGTGAAATAGGGGCTTAATTCCATTTTTTTTTTTTTTTTTTAAATAATACCCTGAATAATACCAATACTACAAATAAATACCAAGAAGAATTGAGACACAAAACATACCAAAACATATATACATACACTTTGATGCCCTCGGATTAAACACAACAATGCAGTCAAGCCACACTGTCGGGTTGCGTGGCCTCCGCTCCTCGCTCAGGAATGTCATTGGGCAAGGTGAGGTTTTGCGGGTTTTGGTCTGTTTTATGAAATATGACCTGCAAACTCCATACGATTCACATTTAGGAAAGCTCCACCCCTGGAAGGTGTCCCGTAACAGCCAAGAATAAATGCTTGGTTGGACACATTAATTCAACGCTTGGAACCCTCCAACATGCTGGGTCCTTCAAGACAGGTCCTTTGGTGGCACATGGGGCATTTCGACAAGCAGAGTCAGTTTACGATGCAGGCCCGCCGCCGTCCTGCATCTCAGGGAGGTCTGGTGACGCCGGCGGTGTCTCCGCAGTGAAAACGAAGGCGACGGCGCGCCACTCGATGTGGCGGCGCGGTGTGAACTGATGGGAGGAGCGTGGGGAAGACGAAGGAGACGGCGCCAAAACAAATGCATTTCAACAGCGCAACTCCCCACGTTTCACCAGTTTGTTGCTACAGTAGTTCTCCTGTGGGAATCGGACCAGACGGACTACACTTCCCCCCCCCCCCCATGCGCATCAGTGAGCCTTGGGGCGCCCATGGCCCGGTCGCCGGTTCACCGGCTGTCCTTCCTTGGGCCACTTTAGGTCGGTACTAACCACTGCATTCTGGGAGCACCCCACGAGACCTGTCGCTTTGGAGACGCTCTGACCCAGTCGTCTAGCCATCACAATCTGGCCCTTGTCGAAAGTCGCCCAGATCCTTGCGCTTGCCCGTTTTTCCCGCTTGCTGCCTAATATATCCCACCCCTTGACTGGTGCCACTGGAATGAGATGAGCATGATTTCACCGGTCACCTTTTTTCAATGTCGTGGCTGATCGGCACATAAGTTCACACAGACAATGAGAATCTGAGCAGTTATTTAAATAGTATAATTTATGCGTAAAAATACTGTTTATACATGTTCTACATAATAATAACTAACTATAGTACCGGTATTCTTTTTTCTTTTTTTTTTTTTATTGTGAAATGTTTAACAAATATTATATCGGAAATTAATATTTGAATTATCCACTTTCCTGGACACCTCCCCTGTAATCAGATGAACTTACCACATTAACAACCCACCAATGACCTTGAACCCTGTCTCCGCACTCAGTCATACACACACAGAGCGTCACACAAATGATTTATGGCAGACTACTATAAAAACATTATTTTTTTTTTTTTTTTACACCTTGCAACTTTTTTTTTAATTAAAAAGAAAAGGTTTCTAAAATATAAAGATACGGAAACCGCACCTTTAGCGCGGCCCCAAAACCCTGATAAGACACGACACGAAAGCGTGAGCTCACTGTGCCGTAGCATCCCTAGTGCACAATAATATTTATATTATTATTATTATTATTATCATAAATATTATTTTTTAATATATAATATTTAAAACTAAAACCACATGAAACCATATTATGGTATTCCGTATCATCTCTTAATAACGACCGTCGCCAGGAGCAACCACTTCTCCGCCCGCTCGCACGTCCCCCGTACGCTAGCGCCGGCTCGCGGCGCCATCTTGTGACAGGGGATAGAAACTACAACGGGACAAACCGAAGCGGACGTCGGGCGTCCAACTCCCAAGCGTGCGTCGTGTCCACGTTAATGTGCCGTTTGTCACTTATAACAGGGCGGTCAAACGGGGCCCAATTCAGGACAGAGTCGATGTTCTTCTTGTTGCGATCGCGGTTCGCGACGCTGGCGTGGACTACTTCTCTTCGCGGCAGCTCTCAAACTCGGAGGATCGGTCAGGAGATCGAATAAAAAAATTAAAATAAAATGTATTTAATGAGGAGTCCTGTCAAAACCAGGATAAAGTGCTGCCAGTGCGTCATCATTGTTTTTATTATTATCATTATTATTATTATCATTATTATTATTATTATTATTTTTATTATTATTGGTATCATCATTATTATTATTGGTATCATCATTATTATTATTATTATTATTATTATTATTATTATTATTGGTATCATTATTATTATTATTGGTATCATCATTATTATTATTGGTATCATCATTATTATTATTATTATTATTGGTATCATCATTATTATTATTATTATTATGATTATTATTATTATTGGTATCATCATTATTATTATTTTTGGTATCATTATTATTATTATTATTATTATTATTATTGGTATCATTATTATTATTATTGTTATTATTATTGGTAATATTATAATTATTATTATCATCATCATCATCATTAGTATCATAATCATAATAATAACAACAACAACAACAACAATAATAATAATAATAATTTGGAAAAACTCATTTCGATAAACAAGTTGACGTCTTGATTGTAAGGAAATACTACGAATTTGCAAAGCACCAACAAAAATAAATACATTTAAAAAGTTATTTTTATTCCGAACAGCAGCTCGTGTACTCACAGTGTTAACGAGGAAGGAGACGGTCCCTGTCCCCGGGAGCGAGGGGAGACGGTCCCTGTCCCGGGGAGGAGACGGTCCCTGTCCCCGGGAGCGAGGGGAGACGGTCCCTGTCCCGGGGAGGAGACGGTCCCTGTCCCCGGGAGCGAGGGGAGACGGTCCCTGTCCCGGGGAGGAGACGGTCCCTGTCCCCGGGAGCGAGGGGAGACGGTCCCTGTCCCGGGGAGGAGACGGTCCCTGTCCCCCGTCCACTCGCCGGTACGGACCGTGCTGTCCGCGTCCTGCAGTGGATGAAGCGGACGCCAGAGGGCGCTACAACTTCACATTCTACACGCTACACGAATATGACGCACAATAAAACAACTCTCATGAAATAGTTTCAGTTAAAATACTGCTGTAGTGGTGTCCTCCATTTGTAAATATATACGCTAATCAAGCTGATTAATTATTAGGACAAATATTCATTCCAAAGATCCTTTATTATTAATTATTATTATTATTATTATTATTATTATTATTACAAAGGATTTTTAAACCACACTTGTTTGCTCAACTGTTGCCCAGAACGCCCATAAAAAAATAAAATACAATTATATATATATATATATATATATATATATATATATATATTGGATTAATAAAGTATCGTTATCTTATCTAATCTTTTATTATTATTATTGTTTTGTCTCCACTGTGTTTCCCTCTCACCTGCACCTGCACCTGTTCACACTCAGTAATCATGCTCTCCCTTCACCTGACGGAGGCTCTGGCTTCGATCCTCAAACCAAGGTCATGGAATCACAAAGACAGAAGAGGTGACGCTCAGACTCTACAACACAATACAAAAATACACATTTATTCAAACTAATGAATGGAAATGATGATTATTTGATTATTATTCGGTGCCGCTGCAGAATTTCCCCCCATGTAACCAACCCCTGTGCGTTCACACCAGCCGCAGGGGTCCAGGCTGGTTCCTGACCTCCGCCCTGGTGGCGGCGGCCTTGGTGCTGGCCGGCCGCCCCCTGGACGCCCTGCTGTGCAACGTCTGCGGCATGCAGGAGAAGGGGCGGCCCTGCCTCGCGAACGCCACCACCGAGTGCCCGGCCCAGCAGCGCTGCTCCAGCTCGCGAGGCCTCTACGGCACCGTGCACGTCCTGTCGGCCCAGGGCTGCGCGGGCGCCCAGCTCTGCGGCTCCCACAGCCTCGTCTGGTACAAGGGGGTGAAGTTCAACGTGAGCCACGCCTGCTGCTGCCGGGACCGCTGCAACGCCCGGCCGTCGCCCGACGCCGGCCTGAAGAGGCTGCTGGGCGTGGCCGAGGGCAAGGCGGGCCGCGCCCACTCCGGGAACTCGACGTCGGCCGCGAACGGGGACGAGGCGTGGGATTCGTGCGCGAACTACACGTCCACTCTGCCCGTCACCGCAGCAGCATCATAGTTTGTTTGTTTGTCTGTTTGTTTGTTTTCTTCCCCAAATAACGAGGAGACGGAGGCGTTCGACCGAACCTCCTCAAAGTGATTTAAACGACCATGTCATGAAAAGTGGTGATTACGCTTTTTATTGGGGGAAATTAAGAATATTGGGGGGGAAAAAAGTGTCAGGGTCCGTGTTTGTTTCGCTCCAGAGTTTAGAAAGAAAGTTGCTTAGCAGCTTCTCTCCTGGTGTGTACAGAACGTTAAAAATGCATTAAACATTCCTGGTTTGGTAGCTGATGAATGTGGTGCAAATAAAACACTATATATGTAAACCACGCTGAATCTGTGTTGCCTCGTCAAGAAGCTGCCATCAGGTGTGCGGGGAGGGCGTGGCCTTCAGGGTGAGACGGAGTTAAGCTGCAGTCCGATCGGACTGAGTCAGGAGGTGTAATGTTGTGTGAGGTGGAGCCCTAGGATGTGCAGGTGAGATGGCTTCACCTTTTCTTTCACTGTGTACATCTCAAACCGAGCAGCTGCACTGTGACGCCGCCCAAACCCCGCCACGCCTGCAGGGAAACCCACAAACTTACACGAGGAAACACTTTGTCGTACTGCGCTCCTACCTCATCGGGGACGGAAATGTGTTTTTCCGAGCCGGTTATTGACGTTGCAGGGACATGTTTTTTTGATTTTAAAGATAACTCCGTTCCTGCATGTTAAATATACTTTTTTTTTCCCCTTCTAACGGTGTTGAAATTGGCCTCACCACGCTCCAATGAGAGGGTTGTGTTTGGTGGCAGACGCTGTTGCAACATCTACAATCACACACGCACACTTGAGTTCAGTTACTTTAAGCACGTGGGTAAAAAGAACGACGGCACTTTCAGCGCTTTGCACATCGGCGATTCAAAGGGCCCTTGGCTGACCCTCCCTCTGGCAGAGGGGGAAAACTCCGGGTTCAGAACGCGGAAGTCCCCTCCAGGATTTCGAGTCAACCATGTGAATTTGCTTGTCTGCATCGACCCGTGAGTGAAATCGGCTCTTTCAGCGCCACGGACGGGGGCGAAGTGGGATGGCGGCCGCAGTGTCCAGTGTTTGCATGCTTCACCAAATGTATGTCATCGCGGTTGTTTTTGTGTACTACTTGATGCATACTCGCCATTCTAAAACTTCTCTACTACATACATGATAGAATGTGAGTTCTACTGCAGCTCCTATAAAAATAGGAAGTCAAAGGTAATAAAACAACCAGCTTCCAGATCAGTACGCGGTATCCTGTCCAGTTGCACGACTGTCATAGTCATCAACACATACAAACCTAGTTTTCAGGCGATCACGTGGGAATTGCAGATGAACACAGACCAGGCCTGACGGACAGACAGGCTGCGGAGCAAATCCAGATCAGCTTCAAGGCCCAAATATTGCATTGCGCTCTCTCTCAAACAAACCACAGATCCCAGTCTCTGGACGCTGCCGCCCCAGTCCCAGTCCTGGTCCTGGTCCTGGTCCTGGTCCCGGCCCTGGCCCTGTCCCATGCCTCCGTGCGCGGCTCCAACCTGCGCTGCTACTACTCCCCCGTCCTGGAGAGGGAGAGGGAGAACGGCGTGCAGCTCATCGTCGCCGAGTGCCCCCCCGGTGAGCTGTGCTTCGAGGCAGACGGTCGCTATGGAAACCAGAGCGTTCTGTCGGCCCGGGGCTGCATGGCGGAGAGGGACTGCGGCCGCGTGGGCAGCCTCAGCCTCCGAGGGACCGCGTTTGCCATGCGCTACACCTGCTGCCCCCGGCACTACTGTAACTCCTGCACCGCCCTCGCAGCCGCATCCCTGACCCTCACTCTGGCTTTATTGGTTGTGTCTGTTTCGGTGTAGTTATGGTCTGCTCAACAACGGCGTCGGAATGTTTTTAGGTGGCAAATCCATCACCCACAGTGCTTAGACATCTCTGCAGGCTCGTCATCGAGTAATGCTGAGTTTAGTAATTCAGTAATCTGTTTTTATAATTATATATCCAACCCCATGACGTGGCCCAGTCCGACAAAGCTGAGGCGGGAGTCTGTATGTGTGTGAAAGGATGTTTTTATCAACCAGTGATTTATTTTTAACGCATGGTGCAACTATGAATATTTTAGAAACTATTTTATGATGACTGAATAAATCATTTGACAAAACAAATTTAAGTGGTAATCCGTAAGATTATTTAAAAAAATGTATTCCATATTTGATATTTATTCCATATGTATTTAGCTGGCAATTCATTAGAAACAGCCATTCAATGTATTCGCAATATTCAATGTGCCCTATAGAATTGTTTACGCCTTTCCCAAAAAATGAAAAGATCAGAATGCGAAAAATTTGCCATGGGGTATGCCATGGGGAATTTGATAAAGGATCACAGCGAGGGGTCAGTAAACTGTCGATATGCATGTACATTCACAAAAAATGATCAGAAGCAGACAACCTTTGGAGGAGAGAGAGTCGCCGTCTTAGGGCGAAGGCAAGGGCAAACCCGGATTTTGGGGGGCGGAAAAACGCAGAATTCTGGGATTTGTAGTGTAACCCACCCAACACAGACAGGCTTAGGGATAGCCACGTGAAATTGCTTGTACCTTTTTAAGAAAATGTCCAAATTCCCTTCCCGTCTCCTTTTGCAAACACACACCAGAGCAGTCACACCAAAAGAGAGCAGCCTGTGCAGTGTGTATAGTATGAGGTTTGGACAGTTCTTTATTTCCCTTTAATAAGGCTGCTGGGTCTCCCCATAGTGGATATACATATATATACAGGAGATTGCTATACTTGAGTTACACTGAGGGGAGAGGATCCATAATTACACAGACTTCAAAAAACAACACTGATAGAGCCTCACCTCCAGGTATCAGAAATCAGCAGAGAGAGAGAGGGAGAGAGGGGTGTGGTTCGGGGGGGGAGGGGAAACAGCACGAGAGAGAGAGAGAGGGGGAGGAGGGAGTTGGAAGAGAGAAAGGGAAGAGGGGAGATGATGCAGTCTAACAGTCTGACTCGACTGCCTAATAACTTAACACTGGAAAATAACATACAGGTTTCACGCACAGTGCATCTTAAATAGGTTACGTGGAGAACCATTTACCATAAATATCTGTATTTTTCGGGAACCAACATATATAAAAAATAATAAAAAAAAAAAAGTTCAGTCTTTCATTTTTTTTTGCGTACTTTTTTTTTCTCTGACCCCCCCCCCCCCCCCCCCCGGTACAAATCGTTCGTTCCTTGTTTCCATCTCGGAGTAAAAGGCGGGATGAGTGGGGGCTGGGTCGGGGGGGTGTTCATCCCAGCCTGTTCCGCATTAACAAGGAAAAGAGAATAGAGCCCACCCCCCCCCCCCCCCCCCCCCCGATAAAAGCATACTAATTTGTAGAAAACGAACGAACGAATGGAACAGAAACACCACAGTCAACTCATCACGAAATGAACCCACAGACACAGAAGAACACAGCAAGAACACAGTACTCTTTTTCTGTTGGTTTTTTTTTGGGGTTTTTTTTTGTCTTGGTTTTTTTTTTTTTTTTTGTCTTTTTTTCTTCTTCTTTTTTAAAGCGTCTTCGTCCTCACCGTTATTCCTCCTCCTCTCCTTCTTATTCGTCGTCGTCGTCGTCGTCGTGGTGGTCTTCCTCCTGGCGTACTGGTGGTTGGCAGTGGGTCGGTCCCCCTTGGCGGCTCAGTGGAACTGGGAGGCAGCTTTCCAATCGGGCTGTTCAGCTCAGCAGGGAGACTTGTCTCTTCAACTTCACAGTGTGGCAGGAATAGGAGCATGGGTGGGGGGAGAGGGGGGCAAGAGCCTGAGGAGGAGGAGGAGGAGGTGGGGGGCGGGGGTGAATCGCAACTGGGAACAGGAATCAGAATAACCAGAGCAACAATTAAAAAACAACTATTAACCCCAAGGGTCCATGAAAAAAGAACAACGCAACAAAACAAAACAAGAAAAACAGAACCAAAATGGCCGCATCGTCACTCCTTCATTCCGAGTCTCCTTCCCGCCGACGCGCGTGTTTGGGAAGGCCGTGATTGGCTGCAGCGTAAAACGGATCGGGTGGCCAATGTGTCTGTCGGAGGTTTTGGGAAGGGTCTGCGAGGGGAAGGGGGAGGTCTGGGACGGTCCAAGGCTGACTCCACTGGCGAACTCAACCGGTCGGAACTCAACGGGGCGGCGTGTTGTCGGGAGAAAGGGAGGCGGCGGCAGGTGGATGCGGGGGTCGGCGGGTCGGAGGTCAGAGGGCGAGCGCCGTCTCAAGCGGCTCAGGCTCGCTGCCGCACGGCCCGTCGCTTGCGGCTGTAGTAGTGGCGCAGGCCCGTCTGTCTGGCAAAGTTCATCATGTAGTTTTGCTTACGAGTGCTGTGAGGGACGCAGAGAGAGCGACACGGGAGGGGAGGGAGAAGAGTGGGACCGTTAGCTCACAACAGACAAGGCGGTCAGGGAGGAAGAAGAAGCATTCCCATGCACCCGTCCATGCAAGCGCACACTCGGGAGGCGGCTGTCAGTGTCGGCTCGCGGTTAAAACTCCATGCTTGCAAACGTAAAATCGGGTTTCAGCCGTAGCCTCAAACGCCCAACGGACGGGCGGCCTCTTTGGCTCAGAGAATGAGTTGGTAGGAGTGGCGTCACGGTGCTAGTCTACGGACGAGGACTTTGAGCGACAAAACAGTATGAGGAGCTAAAAGGTGAACATGGTTGTGGGGAGCTACACGTCTCCAATGGCAAAACCAAATACCGATTTCCACAGGACAAGACACGGGACACAGAGTGCACAAAACGCACCATCACAAACACTGAGGCACCGGGGTGGAGGGGGCGGGGGGGTATAACTCTGTGTTTGAGGTCAGAGTGGGAATAACAGCCGTCACCGGGAAAATCTTTAACTAAATAAAGTTACTAACAGGTTTCGGGAAGAGAGAGAGGAAGAGAGAGAGAGAGAGAGAGAGAGAGACAGAGACAGAGAGAGAGCATGGCATTGGACTGAGAGACACAAAGAGAAGCTGCAAAGACCGCTCTTGCTTAGCCTGTTCATTGCCTCTTCCATCCAGCAGGGCGGTGCCAGTGAGCCAGGAGTGCAGCCAGGGCAGGCAGGGCCTCTGCAAAGCTGGGCAGGGGTGGAGGGTGAGGGCTGCGGTGGTCGCGGGTGGGGGCAGGGGCTGTGGCGGTCGCGGGTGGAAGTGTGAACTTGGATGTGTGACGGCAGATGGAGGGGATTGGGACTGTCGCAGTCGGGATGCTTGTGTGTGTGTGTGTGTGTGTGTGTGTGTGTGTGTGTGTGTGAGTGCGCGCGAGCGAGTAAGCGTGTTGGTGAGTGCACGTGGTTCTTATGGCGGTCACTGTCATGCTGTGTTCCCATTTTGACAATAGTTCCACGGTGCGTTGATGCGGAACGGGGGATGACTGAAGTGGCGAGCTACAGGGAAGGACGGTAAGCATCAAAAACTGTACTTACCGGAGACATAGAAGGATAGGTTGGGCATTTTTAAACCCGTGCCAAAATGTTGGTCCCTATCATTTATGACTGTTCATAGCACAACCTCTGTGAACGCTTTACTTTTGAAAAACCTGCTGTACCACTTTATGCTCAAATGCAGTCCAATGGGGCAAACATTTAAGCCTTAAAAAACACTTTAAATCTATTTATGTGGTGTATCTTTTGAATGTTTTGAATAACAGTGACAGAACATTGTATTTAAAACAACCTTTTCCACTCGCCGCATCCAAAGTGTAGCGTTGACAACAGCGGGTTGCAGGTAGGATATGATGCCAGTTCCTGTTTCTAGTCTCTTATGTTAGCACCAATGTATCCGAAAGACCTGATTTGCAGAAGTGCAAAAGACTGCAGAAGTGACCAAAACCCTGAAAACCCTGATAAATTGCACGGTTTGCGATTTTGGGGTTAATGAATTTCCAGTTTTCGGAAAGAAATGTTTTATTGAGGCTTAGATAATAACCCCACTGGACTGCATGGAAGCACTATGAGAACCTGCAGCACAGCGGTAAGTTCCTCAGTAGTAAATTGCTCAGGCAGGTTATGCTATGAACATTTGTAAATAATTTGAATTTGAACATTTAAATAAGGGTTGAAAAAGCCTACCCTTTCATTTTTGGCATTAACCTTCTGGACACATTATTGCCTTTGGCAGAGTCTCCGGCCGAGCTCTTTTCGGTTTTTATTGTAGAGCACAGGACACGATTCGATTCGTAACGAGTCCCTTCTCGAGGCCCGTGTTTATTCCCTAAAGACATGTGGTGTGTCTCTCTGCTGCGGCATAACGGTGACGGTTTGACTGAAGGGTTAGGGCGGCGGAGCGTTCGGTTGCCGCCTCACTGGAAAGTCAACGGATAACTGGTTTTGCCATCTTTTGCAAACCGCCAGCCTGTGAATGCGGCATCAGCATGGAGCGGTGGCTCCTGGCTCAGGGTCAAGACGTCGTCCCGTGACGGACGCCCCTGAGTGGAGGAGGATGGAGAGCCGGCACAACAGTCGTTCCACGCAATGCCATGCAAGGAACTGGGCGGAGAGGGTTTCTGGGATGGTTGCTTGTCCTTCACGTTGGCAGTGGAAATCAATGCTCCCAGATGCGATGCATTGCAACTAAAACCGGTGTTAGTGATTGATGGTAAAAAAAAATAATAATACTACTTCAGCTTGAATAACTTCAACGCTGGATCCACGGGGCACCCAGTGTTTTCAAAAGCGGAACCCCCGAATGACATGGGCACGCCCGAACTACAGCTCGTTCCGGCACGCCAGCACGGAGCGCTGAAGGTGTAGTTTGCGGGATCACAACGAAAAAAAACAAACAGATAAAGTGATGGGTTACATCACACATGGAGACACAAACACGGCACCGTCGAAAAATAGCCACAATGACCAAAGCAACTCATTTCCTTTCCCCTCGCTCAGCGTTTGTGTGTGTTGGTGTGGTGCTTTGCTTCAGTTCGAACAGCGTTGAAAGTCAGAGTGTGGCGATGAGGTGTGCGGATGGACATGGAGGTCGGGGGTGGGTCGGGGTGGGGGTATTTTTGGGAGGTGTTTTTTTAGTGCGGTGATGTCAGAAGAGGGTTTTTTTCGGGAAAAGAGGGGGGGGGGGGGGTAGGGCGGTGGGGGCTGCATTCGGGAAGAGGCGGAGAACTTACCTGACACTACAGCCAGGCCAGAGGGAGCAGAATACAGAAGAAAGCAGAAGTTAGAGCGCGAGAGGGGGGGGGCAGGAGGAGGGGGCAGCGGTCTCGAAGAAAGGTCGGGGGGGGCAGGTACCCCGGCCTGGGGAGGCAGGGACCCAGGGCGGGGGAGAGAGAGAGAGAGAGAGAGAGAGAGAGAGAGACAGAGAGAGAGGAGCAGAAAGATGGTCAGAAAGACAATGAATTAAGGGGTGAAGAGGAGAGAGAGAGAGAGAGAGGAAAAGCGAGAGAGAGAGAGCAGAAAGATGGTCAGAAAGACGATGAATAAAGGGGTAGAGAGAGAGAGAGAGAGAGAGAGAGAGAGAATCAGGGAGCGAAAGAGGAGAAGAAGTACAAACCGAGTGATGGAGAGACGGTGAAAGGTGAAACAGAAATGTGGGTAGAGAGGACAGAGGTGAAAAACAGAGAGAGAGAGAGAGGGATACAGCAGCGGTCCATCCGTTGAACGTCAGAGAAGAAGAGGAAGAAGAGAAGGAGGTCAGTAGGGGATTTTTGGAAGAGGCAGGGAAGGAAGGAAGGAAGGAAGGAAGGAAGGAAGGAGGGAGGGAAGGAAGGTAGGAAGGAGAGGAGGGTGAGGTTGAAGGGGTTCAGTGGTAGGACACGAGGCGGCACATTTTGGGGTGGTCGGCGTGATGGCGTGGGCCGAACAGGTTAGCGGCACCGAGAAGCCGGGGTGTGGGGGAGGAGGGGAGAAGCATGTGATGAGAAAGAAAAGGGTGAGACGGAAGCAGGAAGCAAGGAGTGGGCGGAGGAGGGGTGAGTGGAGGAGAGGAGGAGGAGGAGCGGTGAACAGAGAGAAAGACATAAAACAAAAGAGCAGCGTGTGAGGAACCTCAGTCACTGTTTCAGCAGACACTGTTGAAAACCATGCAAGTGAGAGAGAGCGGGAGTCGGGGAGGCTCTGAGTGCGTGTGCGTGCGTGTGCGTGTGTGTGTGTGTGTGTGTGTGTGTGTGTGTGTGTGTATGTGAACAACTCCCCTCAATGGGCCGTGTTGTTTGGGAGTGCGTGTTACATGGCTGTTAAATGAAGCATTTGGAATGCATTGGGTACAAGCCTGAATGAACAATCAGCACCAGGTGATGGAACGCTCTGATACCCACGGCGACATGCAGAATGCATCCAAAAACGCTGCCTGGACCTTGTGCATGGTAACTACGGCGACCTGCAGAAACACTGTAACTCCAAGTCGCTGGTTTTGTGAATTTAATTTGTCGCGTACTTGCGGGAAATATTGGATGGCGCTGGTGCCAGGGTCTCAAAATAAAATGACCAGCGGTGGAAAATCCAGGTTGAGAAAGTTAAAATTCCACTCCAGGATTTCCAGTCCAACATGTGGATTTACTCATGAACTCGACCCAGAGGTCCATCAGATGAGTGAAGTCAGCCGGATCAGTGCATTGGCTGGGGCAAAAACGCGACAGTACTTCATTTCTGAACCTGGAATCACCCACCTCTGCAAATGACACCGAATAAAACGCATTGAAATGGATTTCATACGTTTTTGTGCAAATTCGCGTTGCTTTGGAGATACAATGCTTTTACAAGAGCACCAATAATGTGACTATTTGGAGACAGACGCTGTAGGTAAAGCAGCCATCCAAACATACAACCCTTTGCAGCAAAGCTCCCTGTTGTGTTTTGCTGAACCCAACGGTGTAAGAATAACTGCTGCAAAACTAAAAAACTAACCGTCCACCACAGAAAGCTTACTGTCAGTAAGCAGGGGACGTACGCGCCCGTGCGTGCATGTGTGTGTGTGTGTGTTTGTGTGTGTGTGTGTGTGTGTGTGTGTGTGTGTGTGTGTAGGAGAGTAGGACCGTTTCTAGGGCCGAGGCTGAGGATGACGCAGGGGGCGGATTGGGTCTCTGACCGGGCCATCCCGTGTGGGGTTGGGGGGGGGGGGGGCGTAGCCGGGGGGCCAGGGGCCGGCTGGGTATTGGGTACTCACAGAACTACTTCCACGTGGTCCAGTGCCCACTGGTCGTGTCCCACTCCGTCCTGCCGCGGCTGCCACCAACGCAGCATCACCCCTTTAACCCTCGCCTCTCTGGAGAGACCACGAGACACAGCATCAGAGTCCGCTTCTGTAACCGTCCTCAATCACCCTAAATACCAAGCTTACTTACTTTCGTTTTAGCTACAACTTGAAAACTGACATCAACAATATTGCAGTTGTATGATATAAAATAAGACAATTTAAAACTTTATTAATTTCTGAAATTCAGGTGTAAAATGTCTGTGTTTATGTAGACTATGTGAGTTAGGGCGGGCAGTATGGAAGAAGATAGTGATATAGCCAAATATAGACAAATATATCAATATCTGCTCATGAATTCACAATCCCACGTTAATGTGAATCCAGCTGTGGTTTATCACATTGAGCTGTAAAGATGAACTGAAAATGATTTTTTTTTAGCAAAACCTAGAATATTAGAATCTAGTATAGAATATTAGACCTCATTAATTGTGACATGCAGGCCACATCCTCTCATCACCATCAGTATTTTAGTTGAAGTCAGGGGTTAAATAGGGATCTCGGTGGCCCCCCATTGTAATTGTACTATTCAGTATGTTGGGTGCCACTCACAGGGGGATGTTGTAGGACACTCTCTGGGCCTTGATGAAGTCTTTGGGCTGGTGCTGCGCGATGACGTGCCAGCTGACGCCGTTGTTGACACTGTACTGCAGCAGCACGGCTCGGTCCACGGTGTCGGTCTGGTCCAGAGCCACGTTGCAGCTGTCCGTCTGAGAGACGCTGCCGATCTGCAGCACGAACATGATCTTACTGCAGGGGGAAGGAAGAGGAGATGTTGCTGGGTGAGAAAGACTAGATGATGATGAACCGAAGATTTTTGATCATTGACATTCATGACCTTTTGTTCATTGAAGAGCCAATAACAATAACAAGCAAACACAACTAGTATCACCCATGTTGATTATCTATGAGAGTGGTACTTATATATGAATTAAAGGTCTACTTATAAATCTTAAACAACGTCTAAGTTCTAGAATAATTCCAATTAAGTGCATCACAATACATCAAAGTCCATAACTTCATTAGAAATATAGTGCAGCACAAAGGCTTTAATCAGCAGGAGACGTGGCACTGTTTGGCCTGATCAACCAGCGCTTTGAAACTGCACACAAAACCAGACAGGGGCACTGAAGACAGCCAGGCACACACGATCTGGATCTATATGTGGATCTAAAAGAGATACATTCTTGAGCAAAATGATTGAAATGTTTGGTTTTCCCCTCCCGTGGCTTTGACTGCGATCACCCTCACACTCCTGCGAGGTGGATGCATTTCTCAGCAGGCATGCAAAACGTGGCACAACACCTGGCGAGAAGTCGCAAAGGCCGGGAAACATTTTCAACATCGAATTGAGCTCCCGAGACCGGAGCCCAGATGTTGCGTAACGTCTATGACAACGATGTGCTGGTTGTACCTGTACCTGGCTCTGGTGAGGTCCAGGGGTTTGGTCACAGCCTGCCTCATCTTGCAGCCATTAAAGTAGAGAGAGTCTCCATGGGCGTGGGGGGATAACTGGCCACAGCCGCTGCCCACGCCCCCGCCCTGAATCAGCTGCCAGCTCTCCTGCGAAACACTCCCGGACTCAAAGTTGTCCTTGATGGAGCTGGGCAGGTCACTGCTGGACAGGGAGCAGTCGTCACCTGTGACAGAAAGGAAACAACCGTACAGACAACTGATACACCCCTGATAATATACCAACATAATAATTAAGTTTTTGTTTCTATCCATCCAAATATCAAAATTGCCGCTGGCGGCCCACCGTGGTGTCCCTCATCACAGATGCAGACCACACTGCTGGTGCAGTAGCCGTGGCCGCTGCAGAGTCCGGGGCAGGCCTCTCCGATGTAGACGTGGTCCACGCCCCAGCCGTGACGCTCCCCCGTCCCCTCCTTCTGAATCCAGCGGAACTGGGTTGCTCTGGGAAGATACAGAGCAGGTTACAGAGCAACACAGTCATTTGAGCCGCCGTGGACTCGCGAGCTTCTACGATCGATCAAGGACAGAAGGCCGTGTACCCCGAGGAGACGTGGTCCGGCAGCTGGACCGTGACCCTGGTCCACGTGGAGCTGTTGACAGGGCTGTAGATGGTGGACTCGTGGAACTGGAAGGGGGAGCAGCCCACGTTGTTGACCGAGGAGGGGAGGCACTCCGACTGCACCAGCTGCCACGAGTCGGACCTGGGAAGGAGGAGTAAGGAAGGAGTGGGTCCAGGTGTGGAATACACACAGCTTGGCGATAAGTGTAGGTCATGGTTTTTACCTGGCATCCTTCCTGTACTGCAGCAGGACGGAATGGTGGTCCTCACACGTGTCCGCCTCGCAGCCAACCACGATCTGCGGGCCAGAGAAAAGCATGAGACCAAGTACCAAGTACAAGATGACACCTTTACCAGTCTACCATCAGTGATGGAGTATTACAACAGCTATGAGTGAGTGACTATACTATAGTCAGTAATGCACCTTGAACTGCAGGATGTATCCCGGCTGCACGATGAGCTCTCGTGTGGCCAAGATGTTGTGCGTGTGGTCCTGGTTCTTGTTGGGCCAGTACAGGTGGAAGGACGGATTCCCGCAGAACCCGGCGGTGCGCACGGCGTTGGGGTAGAAGCTCCAGCTCTCCTCGTGAGACACGCCCTCTGAGAAAACGCAGACACAAACAAAAAGAAACTGAGCAAATGCATCCTTCGGTGAGAATCTGATTATGTGACGTACAGACTGCAGTGAGTCCTGAGTCCCACCGTCATCAAAGGTGTCGAGCAGCGTGGAGGGGTTGATGTCCGACCCGCCCACCAGGATGTTGTCGATGGCCCACTGCGCCCTCTCCAGGCTGGGGGCGGCCAGGCCGGATGACACGGTAAAGGGCTGCCACCAGCGCAGCCGCGTGGCGTTGGTCAGAGCTCCCTCCGGCAGGACGATGTAGTCCCTCCTCACAGAGATGTACTTCAGGTAGTCCATCTCATGCAGCAAGGTCCAGGACACGCCTGAGAGGAGGCCAGGGAACGGGAAGGGAATCAAAACAACGAGAAGGAAAAACTAATCGAGGCGAAAAACACTCGGCAAGAGTGTCAAGCTTCAGGTACTTGATGCTTTCACCAACATATGCTGTGTATTACATGTTGTTCATTATTGCTGTATCAACACTGATGGAAAAGTCCTGTATTTTTTTTACCTAAGCCTTATATTTCCTTCAATGGGAATCAACCTTAAATTGAACTGGTATTTGAGCTTCAGCTCAGAAAATAAGGCTTCCCATCATTCCCATCATTTTTTTTTAACTTTTTTACATTGTTATTCTTAACATGATCACATTTATAATGTTAGTTTTATCACTGTTTTGCTATGATTTGCGTTCTTGTATTTCAATAATTTTGTGTATAACTGTCCAGGAACTACATGTGCAAACTGATACAAATGGTCATTGAGAGCGATGTCTATTAATGTGAAATCCGAATAAATAGAACTAAATCTCGAAAGAGCCTTGAAAACTACAGGGAAATGTACATTGTGCAGAGCCCGCGTGTTGTGTTTAGAGCACCTCCATCAGTAGAGTAATCCAGCAGGACTCCCTCCTTGCGGCATGTCGGGCGGTGACACATGGTCATGTTGTCTTCACTCCCGATCCGGGCCCAGTACTCCACAAACCTGCCAGGAAGAGACCCAGTTCAAACCACTGCTCCAAAAACACCCCGAAGGAGTCACAGGAGCTGAGTACTGACTTGGCTCCGCGGAGGTCCAGGTCGGCTGTGACCGCCTGCCGGGCGTCGGCTCCTCCGAAGTACAGCGCCGTCCCCTCCACCAGGACCCCACAGTCTGTGCAGGGCCGACCCCCCTCCAGGACCTGCCACTGCTGGCCCGCTGTCCCCTCCCAGTCAAAACGCTCCTTCAGAGACGCCTGCGATGAATAAAAAGCATGTTGCAATCAAAATGTATGTACATTATATATGGAGATTTATCGCAAGCTCAGTCAGGAGGACTACATAATTGTCAGCAGGTGGCATTCCTCGGCTCCGGCATGCAGCCAACCACAACCCCGTGGGAGCAAATCTCCGGCTCCCTGCCAGTATTTGTACAGCAGCTCGCTCTCTTCTCTCTCTCTCTCTGTCTCTCTGTCTCTCTCTCTCTCTGTCATTTCAGATGCCACGCTCAAGTGCCCCACTTCCACCCCACCTCCGCCCAGTAGCAGCCTCGCCGGATTCTCCAGGACGCCAGCAACAGGGTAGTCTCCATCACCACCAGCGTCAGGGCTCCATGTGGGGGAAAGATCTTTCCGAGATCCCTCCTCCATTCTATGTTTTTTATGTTCATTTTTTGGTCAAGCCCCGCAGCTTCATGGCTTCATTGCCTAATCATGTCAATAAATGTCTGTTTTTCTATCTAGTCTCTCCTGATTGAAATACAGTAAACACGTTTACCTACATAGTCATGATGGATGTTGAATATTGACGCCTATGACACAAATGTCCAATAACAAACAATATTTTATATGGTACTACGTGTCTACTTGAACAATGTTCACCTGTGATGTCACTGTGGATTCCCTTTATTGTCCAGAGTATATCTACTGTATATATCTATGAATGAATATCGTCCCAAAAACTGTCCTGATTTACTTTGAGAGCAGTGCTGGCGTAGCAGTTGCTTCCAGTGAAGCCAGGGTCGCAGAGGCAGCGCTGGTCCAAACAGTCTCCGTGTCCTCCGCAGTGGTCGTCACAAGCCGGGCCGATGTAGAAGTTCTCCACCCCCCACTGGACATCTGAGTGCTGCTGGTAGAACCGGAACCGCACCGCCCTATGATGCAAAGCAATATAGAGGAAGGAAGTCACAGGGACATCCCGACTGACTATTTCGTTTGATTTGATCAATCTTAATCAATCTTTTGCAGTGAATAATGTCTTTTGATTTTGTGAGGACATCCAACAAAGTGCCACTGGCGTGAAATGCAGCTAAACGCGGAGGCCCTCACGTGTCAGCCAGAGTGTCGGGCAGAGGGTAGACCGCTCTCTTCCATCTGTCTGCAGGGAAGAAGACGGAGGGCTGGGACACCTGCCCTCCGCAGCGGGGGTCCGCAGGCAGGCACTGGGGCACCAAGTATTTCCACGTCACTCCAAAGTCCACAGAGTACTGGGCATGGACCTGCCTGTCTGCATGGCGATCCGGGGCACTACAGCCAACTGCGACCTACAAGAAAGAGTTTGGTGTTAATAAATATGTTCAAAAGTCCAATATTATAAAATGTAAATGCTATACCACAAGACAGGAATTCTCAATGAGGACCCCCCGGAACCTTGTCAATCCCTCACACCCTACATTGAGAACCACTGCCTTAAGGCACATAATACACAGGATACAATACTCAATTGTGGATCGTCCATTGCCAGTGTAATCAGCGGTGGAGTAAATGAAGAGAGTACACAAGACATTATTTGATTATTTGATTTGAGTCTTGCACATGTCAATATGTTGTGTATGATAAAAAAAAAAGCGGGGGGAAAAAATACATTGATTTTAATAAAGTTATAGATTTGATTTTTAGATTTTTTTTTCTTATCCAAAATGTATTTTTTTTTTGGATCTTAAAGATAGCATTTGGTGTTTTCAGTTTTGAGCTCTCTCACCTTGAACTGCATGACCCAGCCCTTGTGGGGGATCATGTCGTGTGTGACGGCGTAGACCTCCCTGCCGTCCACACTCCCACACACCATCACCCCATCCGGAGAGTTGCAGAAACGCTGGATGGAGCAGTCCTCCGAGAAGAGCCAGTGATCGCTCACTGGGGGGGGGGGGGGGAGAAACCAACAAAGTCAGTGGAGAAAGTGAGGGCAGGAGGACAAATGGTATGAATTGGTGTGGTCTAGGAAGTTAAGGAGGAGCTGGCGGAACTCTGAGTACAAACTTCTGTGATCAATCCAAAAACTTCCCTTATACTGAACATCTCTACAAAATTCTGTCATTCTTTGATATCTCTTTAATTATTAAAAAAAACATGATACAATGCCATAAAATATGTATGGACAGTACATAATTATATAATTTTACAAAAAACAAATAAATAAATATATTTAAAAAAAGAACATGGCAAAATGTATCTTATTAGAGATGTATTGTCCTAATGTTCTTTAGACCCCAAGAGCTGTGTTTCTGTACCTATGGGGCTTTCCTCCTCCTCCTCCTGCTCCTTCTCCTCCTCGTTGACCTGGCCCGTCCTCCCTGTGGGCGTCCCGTCCGCCGGCGCCCTCTCGTGGTTGGGCAGCGCGACCCCCCCAAACGTGTCAGAGATCTGTGCCCGCGGGTCCGAGCCTGCGATCAGGACATTGTCCAGCGCCCAGTCGCTGTGGTCAGCGCCCTCGTGCTGTGGCTGCCACCACCGTATCCGCACGCCCTCCTGCCGGGCAGCAGGGGGCAGCAGAACGTTCACAAACCTGAACGGAAGGCACAGACGGAGCGAAAGCACAGGATTTGATATGAACTGCCAAGGGCCATACATCCAGTTTAGGATGGGGTCTCGGACTGGTAGCGCAGGGGCCACATGCAGCCGGCAAAATTATTTCACGTCACCCTCTCCGTGTTCATAATACATCTTTAAATCTGGCCTGCAAAGTAATTTGAAAATCGCAATGCTTAGTTAATCCACGCAATTTCACTTAATGTTTTGATAACATAAAATAGAATAACATAGAATATAACAAATATTTTTTTCATGATATTACATAACGTATTATTATGCAATTCTCTGAAGTGTGGTGTGAAAAAACATCTTTCCCTTGATCTTCAACACGGCTCCTCAAGGAGAAGAAAAACAGAGCCCACAGGTCATTTTTAACTCCTGAAATATCATTCCAAGCTCCGCATCTGACATTCTTAAAGGGGACCAACCCTGGTTTGGTGTAGAGGTCGTAGAAAATCTCCGTCAGCAGATGCCAGTTGATCCCCCCGTTCAAGCTGTACTCCAGGAGGACGCCCTGGTTACGGTTGCTCGGCGGGATCATGCAGCCGTACATAAAGTAGAACTGGACGAACTCGGCGTCGGTCAGGTTCAGGTCCATGGTGACCAACTGGCGACTGCAGCTCTGGATGCCCGGAAACACAGGGAAGCAGAGGTGGAAGTTCAGTAGCATTCATGCCGGAGAGATGGAACACCATCAGTGTTAACGTGCGTAATGGACGGAGAAGGGAGACGGGAAGAGAAGTGAATGAAAGAAAGAAAGACAAGAACAACAAACAAACACGCACAAACACAAAGAGAGAAGGAAAGAAACAAACAAGCAAACAAAGGAAAAGCAGGAGGTTACCCCGCTGAAGTGCAGGGCGGCCCCCGAGGCCACGGCCCCGCACACGGTGCTGAGCTTCCCCCCCGTCACCAGGTGCCAGTGGCTGAGGGAGGGGGATCTGCTGAAGCTGTCCTTCAGCTGGGGGGGCAGCGAGGCCACCGGCTCGTCACAGTACTCACCACCCCACTCCGGGTCACACCTGGGGGCACGGGACGGGGAGGGGCAAAACAGGCACCATCAGGACGAGAGACACCGGGGATATTTTAGGACGATGCAGACTGGTGACGTTTTTCACTCAGAGACCCTCCGAATCGAACCTGAGACCCCCTGTATTTATTAGGACATTTTAAGGGATTTCTACGATCTATTTTTAAATATTTTTTATCTTATCAAATGGGGTCCCTGTTGAGGGTCCTTGGTGTGAATAAGGTTGACAATAACTGCATTATAACATCATATGTTATAATGCAGTGATTCTCCAGTGATTCTAAAAAATTCACATGACAAAACCATGACTATATTATAGTCATGGTTTTGTCATGTGAATTTTTTAACAAATATTTGAATATTAAGAAACATAATGCCATCAATCCCCCTCGCAATCTCTGGATCTCAATATCAAATCATATGTTTCAAACTTTTTAAAACACTAATGCACATTCCTTTCAGATCTCTGCTCCCTCCCTCCAGCCCTCGGCCGCAGATCTTGACTCTGTTTGTGATCATTGGAAGTTATGAAAAACTAGCATCGGTACTTACACGCAGGAGCTCTGCTGGCAGCGTCCATGTCCGGCGCACATGTCTGGGCAGCCATCTCCGATGTACAGGTTGTCCAGAGCCCAGGTCTGCTGCTTGTCGAAAGGGGCCTGCTGGAACCAGCGGAACCTGGTGGCCTGAGACCTGAAGGAGATGCGATGAAAAGATCAATGAACTAATACTGCACAGCATGGCGTGTACAGGGGGCCGGTTCCTCATGGAGGCCACACCTGCCGTGTTAACCTGTGTACTATTCAGCTATACCCAAAGCATCCTGTACGGCAGTAGTACTACATAACACCGACCTGGCGTAGGAGGGTATGGGCAGGGTGACGCGCCCCCACTTGTTGTAGGTGTCTGAGACCAGCAGCCTCTGCAGGGTGTAGGAGGAGCAGTCTGGGCTGGTGGGCAGACAGTCCCTGACCAGGGGCTGCCAGGACAGACCCAGGTCTAGAGAGTACTCCAGCTCTATGGCTGGAGGGGGTGGATGGGAAGAGGAGAGAGGAAGGCGTAAGCAATGCAATGAAACTTCATTCGGCTGCTCACATGAATTATTTCAAATTGTGCTTCAGGACGAAAAACGGCTCACTTGTGCATAGTATGACAGTTTATAGCTAAATGGTTGATGGCTATATATATATATATATATATATATATATATATATAAAACTAATTTCAGGGAAATCCCGATCACGTTATTTGGACACCACGATTGCCCCGGTAATGACTGGAAAATAAGGTTTAGCTCAAAAAAAACACCTGGGTTTCAAATGAAGGTTCAATCCATTTGAGGAGGGAGAACTTAAAAAGGCACAAAAAGGTGCAATTATCTGTCCCACACCACTACTGCATAACACTTCCACTGTTGCTCACAGTAGCAGGAGTTGGTGACGGAGCAGGAGGCGGAGAAGTCGAACTGGATGAAGGCGTCTTGGCCGAGGCTGATGTCCGTGGTGACGGCGTAGCGCGTGTTGGACTTTTCTATGAAGGCAAAGGCCGCACCGTCGGAGCCGCACACGGGCATGCGCGTGCCCCCAGGGTGGAGGAGCCACGAGCGCCCGTCGATGGAGGAGAAATCGTCCTCCAGTGGACCCCAGCCGCTGGCGCTGCCGCCCACCACCACCTGCAGAGAAAAGACGAGAAACAGTGACTCCTCAGGAGATTGGCCGTTGGTTTTATTGAATTGCAGTCAATAAGAATTGGATGGATGGAGTAATGGATAGATGGATGGAGGGATGGATGGAGGCATGATAGATGGATGGATGGAGGGATTGGGGAATGGATGGATGGATGAATGGATAGATAGATGAAGGGATGGATGGATGGATGGATGGAGGGAGGGATGGAGGGATGGATGGATGGATGGAGTGTTGTTATACTGTCTATCAGCATAATGGACATAAGGGCCAAAAATATTGTCCATAGTGCTCATATACAGTTAAATAAAACAGAAGATATTGTTTTCACACAACAGTTCTATAAATTAGACTATTTTCAAGTAAAGGTAATTTCAATAGATTATGATTTTTTTTTTTTCAGCAATTCGGCTCCGCCCACAAAAGTTGCTGACAAGTACCGTATTAACCATTTCCAGACTGTAGACAAGCCAAAATGTAATATATTTACCCCTTATTATGTTATAATACCCACATTTTAGAATTGCTCAACAATAAATGTCTTAAACCCAATATGAAATACGTTTTTTAATAAACTATTACACATGCGTGTTTGTGTGACTTTTGGTGTGTTATATATTGCGTTGAATGATTACACATTCATCATGAAATGTTGGAACCCCGCAAAACGTAATAACCACCGGATTATTTATAGGTTATTATAGTTATTACAAAAAGTTAAACGTTATAAAGTAATGCATTGTAACAAGGCTTGATACCTGATCAATGACCCAGGGGCTGTAGAAATGTCCGTTTTTGGATGGCTGCCACCAGCGGAAGCGTGTGGAGGGGGTGCGGGCACGCAGCGGGATCTCCAGGGCCACCAGGCGAGCCTGGTTGCTATTGTTGCTGAACAGGAAGTCCTGCAGGAGCCCCCACGTCAGACCGCCGTCCACGGAGAACTGCAGCAGCACCGGCTGCGAGCGGGGGTCCGGGGCAACCTTCCCACAGCCCAGGCGCAGGAAGAACTGCACAAATCTGGTGGGGAGTGTGTAAAATTTGTCATCTATGTAAACATGCGTTCTGACTGACGTTACGGTATTTTACAAATACCATGCAATGAGTTTAAAATATTTTATTCAAATAAAAAAATATCTAAAATAAAAATGTATGTGTGTGCGTGTGTGTGTGTGTGTGTGTGTGTGTGTGTGTGTGTACCTAGCATTGGACAGGTCCATGTCGTTGGTGACCAACATGCGCAGACCGTCCTCGCTGAAGAACAGGTGGTTTCCACTGGACATGATGCCGCACTTCCTGGACGGTTTACCTCCACTGAGCAGCCTGAACCTCTCAGCGTTCACAGTGCCCCCTGCAGGTCATGTACACACGTGCACGCGCGCGCACACACACACACACACACACACACACACACACACACACACACGCACGCACGCACGCACGCACACGCACACGCACACGCACACGCACACACACACACACACATCAATACGTTATGCAGAAGGGCATTTACATATTAAACACACATATGGACACAACCTGCTAACCAACACACAAAGACACACACACACACACACCCAGACACACACACACACACACACACACACACACACACACACACACACACACACACACACACACACACACACACACACACACGCGCACACATACATACAGGGTTTGTGTGGGCATCTGCGTGTTGTGGTACCTTCAAAGTCCTCCTTCATGAAATCCGGATTGGGGGTGTCAGGCACGGAGCAGTCGGGTCCAGAGAATCTCGGATCACACACGCAGTGCGACCCGCCCACGCAGGCCCCGTGGCCCCTGCACATGTCCTGGCACTGGGGACCGATGTAGACGTTGTCCAGGGCCCAAGTGGGAGGAGACGAGCCTGCCGAGTAGAAACCCTGATACCAGCGGAACCGCACCGACCTGAGGGTGGCGAGAGCGAGAGAGAGAGAGAGAGAGAGATAGAGAGAGAATAAGAGGTATAGAGGTATGGAAATCGAGATATACTGTAGATGGATAGCTAGTTAGTTAGACAGACAGACAGCCAGAGAGACAGACAGACAGACAGACAAACAGACAGATAGATAGGTAGCTTACCCACAGAGTCGCAGCTTGCCAAAGTGGATGACCTCCCTCCTCCAGCCGTGGGTGGTGCCAGGGTAGTAGATGCTGGCCGGATGGAGCTCGGTGGAGCAGAGGGACGAGGGCTGCGGCCCGCCGGCGCACAGCGGCACCAGCAGGTGCCACGTGGCCCCAAAGTCACGGGAGAACTCCAGACGCACCGGGTTGGCGGAGGAACTGTCCACGGTGCAGCCCACATTGATCTGGACGGAGGAAGAAACACAGAACACAACGTGAATTAAAGGGAGATGCTGCGACATTTGGAATCCGTCAGCGCGATTATCCTTCTTTTAATGTAAAGCACTTTCATGTTTCTTTATTATTTATTTTATTGGTTTTTAATAATGGACTCAATGTGATATAGTATTATGTAAATCTGTTATTTTCCATTCCAGGGATTTGATTTTCGTCTGCGACGTCATCATGGATTCCGTCCGTAACTGCATAATATAAACTTAAAAACATTTCACATGAGGGTGACATTTTGAATTGGACTGATTTGTCTATTCTTGTCAAAGACATCGACTCTTATCTAACAATGATTAGTTCAGATGACTATTGTTCACGGGCGGTTAATGCTGTCATGCGTTTTTCATGCGTGTTTTAAACACCGGCTGCAAATCACATTTCCCGTGTTCTCATATTTCCAGTGTTCCCATTGGACTGAATTGAGTGGGCACACAAACATAAACATCTCAGTTAATTCAGCGTTGGCTGTAAACACCTCAAACTGGATGATGGTGTTCTCATTGACGTCAATGTCCCTGGTGGTGATGGAGTGCTCCCCGAGCTCGCTGGAGACAAACACCATGGCTGACTCATCCTCCTCCCTGCGCGCACGCACACGCACACACACACACACACACAAACACACACACACACAAGGTTGTTGAGTACACCGACCTGTTTTTACATTTTCCAGCCCCACTGTAAAGTAGACATCATTTAAAGTAAACTGTTGTTTACATAAGGGAACTTTACTTCAAAGTTAAAACTCAAGTTGAGTCTTACAATGGATACGTCAATGTCAATGTGCTTAAATATCACCTTAATACTCAACTTAGCATCGACGTATCAGCACGCTGGAGACTCCCTCAATCTATGGTATATGGATGCATTTTGCTTTGTTAACCCCCTCTCCATATGGTTACCCTGACCTTAACCACACCTATACTTAACCATCTAAACTTCACAACCTTTGACCTCTTCAGTCTCCATCTTAAACATAAGCGTCTCTATCCACGTTTCTGCTGTGTCACTCACAGGCCGGCCTTCTGATAGGGGCAGTAGAGGCCGGTGTTGCCCCCGGGGTAGAAGAGCCAGTTGGACTCGTTGGGTCCTTCCTCGAAGCTGTCGACCACCACCGGGGAGTTGTGTATGGAGCTGCCGTCGATGATGAGGTCATCGATCACCCACACCTCCTCCTTTTTACCTGCAGCATGCCGGGAGAGAGCAAAAGACAGTCACACACACAAGTCTTAAGCTATTTCTAGGCTAGGAGCTTTTGTGGAATTGCAAATGTTTTTAAATGCATGTGAGGATTTAGGGAACGTGGGCTGTCTTCAGCTTGCAAAAAAATTAGGGGACTGTCGGGCCCTGGGAATATCCCTTAAAATAACCTTCAAAGTCAAAGTTCACTGGGGTAGAACTCTATGCAAACTTAGCAATGATTTAAAATCACAACAATTGCATATATTGCACTGAAAAAGCTATTGGTGTGAAATTCCAAAATTTCCCACATCAAAACACATTGAGAGACTGCACGCATTTTGGCGGATTCAGCTTCACAGCCTCCGTGTACTAACCGCTGTTGTAGGGCTGCCAGAGCCTGAAGCGCGTGGCGTTGGTCTGGGCGCTGGCGGGCAGCGGCAGATGGAGGAACAGAGTGTCCGTGGACGTCGGAAAGTAAAACTCATCCAGCAGCAGCCAGCTGATGCCTCCGTTCACAGAGTACTGCAGCAGCACGGAATGGGAGCGCTCGGGGACCCCTGTTGAACCCCACGAGAGAGCAACGATTAGCACATAATCCCCCCCGCCCCCGGAAACACCTCACCAGAATGAGTTTATTACCAAAAAAAAAAAATATAAACAGTACAATGACTTTACAAATGAACGTACCTTTAGTGATGAACTTGAAGGAGAACTGGATGTAGAGAGTGCTGCTGCAGTCCAAATCCTGTGACACCAGCATACGCAGGCCGTCCTACAAACGTAAAGTTTTGTTTGAGCAGACAAATTTTAACAAACAAATGGAAATCCCTTCTCTTCTGTTCTCTGCGGTTGCCAGCTCCACTCAGCTCACAACCTTTTGGTGGATCTTTATTTTTCATTATGCCTTGCACACATATCCAAACGTATTTGTACGGATGGGCGGAAAATTTCTGGAACACAGTCTTGCCTCCTGACACAACGTAGTTTTAATGCCATAAAGACTGAAAATATAGTCATGTGTGCATTACAGGAAGTCGAATGACTAACATTTTATGAAGTTGTATTTTTCGCTCCTCACCCCTTTGAAGATCAGGGCGGTGCCCGACTTGAGCGGCTCCCCGCTCAGCGTCCCCCTCTCAGCTCCGTACACCTCCGGCCATGTCTCCTGCTGCAGGTTCTCGTTGAAGTCGTCTCTCAGGACGGAGGGAAGAGGGGACAAGGGCACGCAGTGCGTCCCCCCGTAACCCTTATCACACCTGGGGGGAGGGGGGCAGAGCAGCGCTTGTCTTCAACGTAAAACAAAGAGCGAAGCATTATGTTTAAATGATGCTGATTCAGGTCAAGGAGACGTCACGGCTTCTCAAGGAAATCCCAGTTTCTCTGGGACAGTCTCAATTTACCCCAAACACCGATTGAATTCACATCGAGGAGATTTCTTTTTACTTACACACATCTTCCGTTGTCACAAAGGCCGTGGCCGGAGCACATCCAGGGACACCCGGGGGCGAGAAGCACATTGTCCAGGGCCCATCCCTCGGCCCCCGGTGTGAAGTGGGTCTGGATCCAGCGGAACCGGGTCCTCGGAGAGCTGCGCCGGGAGACAAGCCGAGGGAGTCACAGACAGAGGGTCAGGGTCCGTCGTAGCCCAAAAAATAATGGATTAAAAAACATTTATTGCAGAGCTTGGCGGAGAGCTGTTGTTTCTGGCATTGTTTCGCTGTTAAATGCCATTTTTAAATTCCACAGGGAGATCATTTTAACAAGAAGAATAAATTCACTATTCTGTAATTTACTTTGATGAGTGCCAGAGCGAAGGACACACAAAGCAGTTGAACAATGCATTGATCCATCACCCCGATATGTAAGCACCATCATCACCAATGCCTTATGTATGAGGCTTCATTGATCTGTATTCTTAGTTAATTACCGATCAAAGCACCAATCAAACCAAATATTTGGTTTTCCGCCCTTTTATACATGACGAGAAGTCCAGACAAACAGAAATACATTGACATGGATGAACTTTCGACACACACTAAAGATCCTTCCAGCCACGGACTGACTCACTTAGCGGCACTGGGCAGGTACACAGTGATCCTCCTCCAGTGCTTGTACTGGGTGGAGGTGTAGATGGAGCTCTGGGTGTAGCCGGCGCAGCCGATTGCCGGGGGCACGCACTCGGGCGTGATGAGGCTCCAGTGGCGGCCGCAGTCTGTGGAGAACTCCAGGCGCACGCCGTGTGAGAAGGAGGTGGACTTACTGCAGCCCATGCTCAGCTCAAACTGCAGGAAGGACGAGCCCGACACCTCAAAGTCCCAGCTCTCTGCATAGCGGGGCTTCTCTACAAAAAGACAAGAAAGCGGTTCAAAGCTACAAAGGGCTCCTTCAAGCTTTTGACGGCAAATAGGCCCACTCCGCCCCAAATTTGACATTTTTGGAATTTATTTTTGTATATATTTCCTAAATTTGTATATTTTCTTTTTGGGCTGTGTTTTTCCTTTTTATTTGAATTGTAGAGAGAGACAGGCCATCAGGATGCCTCAGTATATATATATATATATATATATATATATATATATATATAAAATACAGTATAGTATACATATAATATAAACTTTTGAACTTCATTGGAGCCACACATAATTGTTCTATTAAACATCTGCATCGGAATACAATTTGACCTTTGAAGAATAAATAACTATTGGGAATCAAAACAGGAACATTATAATAATAATAAAACCTGGATGTTCCCTTTAACTAAAACAGTATCTATTTTTGATCATTTATTGCTAAATAATAATAATAATCCCAATAATAATAATAATAATAATATTTTATATAAAAAAATACAAATAATAATAATGATAATAATAATAATGATAATAATAATAATAATAATAATAACAATAATAATAAGTTAAACATTAGAAGGACATGACCTGAATATACATACATGATTCAGATTTGGCTTTTTGC
Source organism: Zeus faber (assembly GCF_960531495.2). Taxonomy (NCBI): domain Eukaryota; kingdom Metazoa; phylum Chordata; class Actinopteri; order Zeiformes; family Zeidae; genus Zeus; species Zeus faber. Next base: position 20,820,008 of record NC_137201.1, on the reverse strand, counting down.
ATTTTTACACAATGTGATTCCATCTTAACAGAGCAAACTGTTTGTGTTTTTACTTTTTGACAATACGCTGGTTCGGTGCATGGGCAAAGTAAAAACATTGCAGCACTTTTACCTGGAACTGTCTGCCACAGCAGAAATACACAGCCGAGTCGATTTAAATGCAAAATGTGGGGAGTGTGATGCCGCTGTTGATTTGTGCGTGAAATGTGTGCACGCAGTACTTCATACAGGCGTGTCAGTGTTCCTGAGGGAAAATCCGTCCAGCCGACTTTATGTGTTCACAGATACACCAAGGGTTTTTTTTTTTTATCTTTATGGATGCGTTTTCAAATTGCTCCTGCTGGGCCGGCGTAACGGATGGGTGCAATCGTAATATAATATTAGCAGGAAAGGGAAGACGGTCACAGCGTGCTACTTTTGTAAATAACAGAATGTTGAGTCAGGTTCATTCTCATTAATAATGCAGGCATCGTGCACGGCCAAATCCTGTTCAAGCCTGTTAGGCTTGGAATACTTTCATGTCGAAACGCAATTTTATTTATTTAGATGATTTGTGCACATGTACAATACACTTATATGAGACTATATAAAAATTATTATTTTAGTATATTTCTTCACGTATGGAGATCTACAGTATCATGTTGACATTCTTCTTTGTTCAAAGTTTATTTCAGTTAAACACTGTTCTCATAATGTTTTCAGTATGTTTACATGTGATATCAATAAATAACAGAGGCAAAGTTAGTAGCATCTTTATTTACTGAAAATGTCAGAATTATTTTCATAGATTGTATTTTTTTCATAGAAGTATAACCAAATAATTTCCAGAAAAAGTATAATTTGTATATATATTTTAAATATATCTAAATAATGTAGAAAATGGAAGAAGTATGGTCATTACATTTTGTAATATATATAAATGACACTAGTTTGGCTTGTATTGAAACAGATGTCCATATATATATATATATATATATATATATATATATATATATATATATATATATATATATATATATATATGACGATTTGTATATTATTATGTATTATCATTGTTGTAAATGTATGCAGGCATACATAATGTGTATGCCTGTGTATGGGTGTACTGACCAGGACAGTGGGCTGCTCTGTCTCGAGGCCTTTATTATTATTTTTGTTGATGCTGCTGTTTGTTGTTGTTGTCATCCGAACCAGACAGTTACAATTAGAAATCATAGATATCCGTACGTACATGTGTGCGCCATTTGTGCATGTGCGCTGTGTGTGACTCACTGTCGATGGCCTCAGAGTTGAAGGTCAGCGCTGTGTCCAGGGAGAGGCAGTCCACCGTCACCTCCCCACCCTGGATACGGTACCAGTTGTGTCTGAGCGGGGCGGAGTCGCCAAACTTGTCGTGGAAACCGGTTCTGGAGCTGTCGTTCATCCCGACCAGGACGTCGTCCAGCGCCCACTGGGCCGAGTGTTTTCCTGCACAAGATGGAAGAAATCACGTCTTAAATCGGAACACCAATGTTTTCTCACATCACTTAAACTTTACACGTCATGCACTTCTCTCAGACACTCTTTTTCCTGATTCTCATGATGTCATCAGCTACACTCGTTAAACACAGACAATTCGATTACATTATAAAATAAGGAAACCTCGGCCACTTGTTGCACTAAATTTGCTTTACATGAGCTTTTTCAAGTGAGCAAGTTTGTACCTGTCATTCAAAGATTATCTCATGAATATTAATTAGGGCAAGAGTTCTGGAGAGGATTTATTAATTAACTTAATTATTTATTATTACATTTTTTTTGTCTTCATTTGAAGTGTCCATGGGTTTCTTTAAGGGCACTTATAAATTATTATTTCTACTATTATTATTATTATTATGATTAAAACTATAGAAAACATCATAGGGCATTTTTCTTCAAATAAAAAACAATGTTGATAAATGCTGAATTTTGTGTTTAAAAAAAAAATAAAATTAAGCCTAATTTATGATTCATTAAATTTCGAGGTCATGCAAGGTCAGTGTTTTTTTTTATACTTTCAAAGGTTTTTGCCCCACCCTGCTGCGGCTGCCACCAGCGGAACACGGTGTAGGGGCTTTTGGCCGGAGGCGGCAGCTCGATGGTCACAACCTGCGGCTCCAGGAAGGACCCGAAATCCAGCTCCCGCAGGAACTGCCATTGGATGCCGTTGTTGGTGGAGAATTGGACAATCACACCTGGGAACAGAGAGCCAGCGTCACACAAAAAGGAATACATAACAGGTTGTAGAAGAGAGGAAGTCAACAGAATAGAATAGAGTAGAAAAGTATAGAATATAATATGACACGTTATTATGCTGCTCTATGGAACACACTCATGACACCACAAAGAAACTACAATGGAAGACTTAAAAAGCTCAACGCGGACAAAGATATCAAAATCCCCAATGTCCCATTCAGCATCTTATTTAGTGATTAATGGAGAAGGCCAATTTTATAGTACATTAATAACAGCTCTTAAACTAGGCATACAGGCTATAATATAATTTCAAGTCAAATTATTCTCTGCCAATATATTCATTTATTTAGTAAAAGTAGCCGTGTAATAAGCGGGATAATGTACAGCCAGCCGACAATTATCGGCAAAATAACAGAATGGGATGGAATAGAATAGAATGGAAGGGAGTCTTCCTGAGTCCCTCTGAGTGTCTAATTATCGCAGACATGTTATTCCGGCTGAGTGCCGAGCGAGAGCGCAGAGCTTTGATTGCCTGCGAGGGGGAGCAGGACGGAGGCTCCGCGGCTCGCTGTGGATCACACGACCTTGTGGCTGATCAAAGCAGCGAGCTGCGAGGGGGAGACGGGGACGGTCTAATCGGGTCTGACATTGAGGTGGAGCCGGGATGTGGGTTCTCTGCACTATACAGGCTGCAATTTGGAAAGACTTGAAGAGCCACAGTGAGGATCACGGGTCAGGTGGGAGAAAGGTCTGCGTGGATTCTGCATTGCGTTTCCCCTGCAACCGCTGACAAAAATAAGTTTCCGTTTCTCAATGAACATGTCGACAGATCCTTGAGGATAAACTATCATATTATATTATATTTTTAATATTACATTATATTGTTAGATTTTAATTCAATTTTGTTGTTGTTCGATTGGACAACATGAAGTGCTTTTAAAAAAATGACCTTCCTGCAGCTCTTCACAATCATGGTTCAGTGTGCATCTATATTGATGTTGATATTGATCATTTCTTCTCACTTTCATATGCAGTTTTTAACTTGGCAACAAAACCAACTATCCCTTCTACACTATATATATACACTCTATATGGTTTCTGTATACTAACCACACTTTCTTATCCTCACTTCATTTTTTGAATCGTGGACTCTTATATCTGAGTTGTGTTACACCCGTACTCTACATGTTTTTCACCTTCGTTGCGTGAGCGAGGCCGCGTGCAGGTCGGCCCCAGACTCTTCGATCCGATCCGGATGTAGAACTGGACCAAGCTGAAAGGAGAAAGCAGCGGAGGTTATTCACGCGGCAGAGTATTGTTCATCTATTCATCAACTATTCATCGATCTTCAGGCGTTAAGGGAGTTTCTTCTTTCGTTTAAAACAAAGAGTTGGGGATGCACAGATACTAACACCTGTATTGGTCTTTCTTTACTCCCCCTCTTTCTGATAAAACTGCTGATAAACACACAGGGTCTTCAAAAGTACCCGAGAGGCAGTGCTCAGCGCGGGCACTCGGTCTCAGCCCCGGTGACGGCAGCGTACCGTGTGTTAGTTGTGTCTAGGGGCGTGGTGCGGGCCTCCCTCCGTCCAGGGCTGCTGAAGTACAGCGCCTTGCCCTCGCTGATGGTGCCGCAGCCCCCAGCCACCTGGCCCCCGCTCAGGCTATGCCACAGCGGGCTCAGCTTCCCCTCGAAGCCCTCCGTCAGCTCGGTGGGACTGGCCACCACGGGCACGCAGCTGTCCTGCTCCACTGAGGGACACGGGGGCAAAGAGGACTGAAGGTGATGTCGGCGAAACAAGCACAACAAACAGATTTGTTTGATTCCTATATGATACAACATTGGTGTATGTGTAAATGTTTTGTATGTTCACACATTGTCACCTAATCCTTGCACGGTCACTTTAATACAACCTGTATTTTCGGTATTATTATCATCATTACCAGGAGCTACAGTATATTGCATTTCTATAAATTAAATAATTATATCTAATATTTGTATTCTATATTCTTTATATTCTGCTTCTGTAATGCCTGCATTTCCGCTGCAGGGGATTAATTAGGTACTATTTTATCCAATCTTATCTGCTATCATACATGGTTTCTTCGAACCATGTATGACAGCTTAGCACTGCATACAAAACAAAGAGTTGGTTTTCCCTGAGACTCAGTCGTTGATGTTTCCCTTTTCTTTTGCTTTTGAATTCTTGAATTGAATTTGCTTTTCCTCTCAGTGATGTGTTGTTCGCTTGTGTCATTTCCACTCGTCCGTCTTTTGTCTGTTCGGCCCTCTCCTCTGGTGTCTCTGCGTACCGGTGTATCCCATGTCACAGAAGCAGACTCCAGAGATGCAGTCCCCGTGTCCCCCACAGTGGTTGGGACATGGCTCCGAGATGTAGACGCCGTCCAACGCGAAGGCTGGAGCGTCGCGGTAGATACTGCTCTCCTGGAACCACCGGAACCGCGTTTTACTGGAGAAGGAGGAAGGGAAATGAGAATTTATGATATAATATAAATGCAGACTTGTACAACATACGTAATGGATCGTTATAAAGACTGTTGCAGAAGGTTGGTGCCAGAGCAGAAAAGCAGAAAAACACATTAAGTAGACTGCTCCATTCACCAACTAGACCTTGGGAAGATAACGTTGGTAAAATGCGCAGATTATCAGTTGAGGAAAATAAATCTACTTTGCACAGTGCGATTGATGATTTAATACACGTCCTATTTTTTTTCTTTAAAAAACTACCTGGCTGCAACGTTGCGTGGGATGACCACGGTGACCCGCGTCCACTGCTCGTAGTCTCCGGTGTTGTAGACCGTGGGCTCCCGGAGCTCGCGCCCGCTGCCCTCGCAGACTCCGGCCCCCGGAGAGCTGGGGAAGCAGCCCTCCCTCACCAGGGCCCAGGACCGACCCGCGTCATGGGAGAACTGGAGCAGCACCGGGGCCGAGGCGCTGAACTCTGCCTCGCAGCCGATGTTTAGCTGGGAGGACAGGAGAGAAAGAGAGAGAGGGAGAGAGAGAGAGCAAGAGAGAGAGAGGGAGAGAGAGAGAGAGAGAGAGAGAGAGAGAGAAAGATGCCAAATTGTCCAATTTTCCATTCATTTCATTTGTTATTTTACAGTCGACGTATTTCCAGGTAACTGAATGATTGAATGTGGTCGAGAGTTCATAAGTGGTATCTATTGCCTTGAAAGAGGGACCGAAAATTAGCAGGTCCCACTAGAAACGCCTCTTAGCTTCACGTCCCTCCTATCACTCAGCCTTCATGCTCTTGCAAACATTAGCTAGTGGCGCCACCTTGTGACATTACATAGAAACTACAGTGGAAGACTTGAACTCCAAAGGGGGTTACAGTATTTTCCTGATAACGACACATGCACATTATCCCGTGTGCAACAGATAACATACGCTGATGTTATTTGGGTTTTTTGCACAGGAATTCAGTTTCCCTTGCGGTTACCTTGAACTGGAGGGTGTATCTCGGGCGCAAGGCCAGGTCCCGGGTCACGGCCACCCTGTCTCCGTCAGAGCGTCCGAACACCATGGCGGAGGGCGTCGGGGCGCAGAAGCTGTTGTTGCTCTCCCTCTCCATTCCCTCGTTCCCCAGCATCAGCCACACGCTCATCTGGTTCAGAGGATAGTCAAACGCTGGCTTCTCATAGAAGTTCTACAGGTGGAAACAAGGGAGGGAGAAAGCAAAACACGATAAGAATATTCCATAGTCTAAATCCGTGATTCTCAACATTTTCCATATAAGGCACCCTCAATTGGATACCCATTTGGCCACAGACGCCACTTAATTCAGTCTACAGGAGCCCAATCTGAGAATAATTGCATTGTTAAATACGATCTAGCGTCTATACCATGCTTTGGGTGTAACAGTGGAAACTACGATCAAAACATTCCTTATTGTAAAATGGTGTAAATTGGTGAAGTTTAACTCTTGAACATTTTGCTGGGGACTTCCTGAAACCTCTTGAAGGACCCCTCTTGGTCCCAGGAGGGTGGACCCCATGTTGAAAACCACTGGTATAAATTCAAAATGTTGTTAATCTGTCTCTGGGTAAACAGCAGCAGAGGATTAGTTCTGATAGAATTCTTCACTCTGAAATGATATCCATCATTCTAGGTTAAATTGCGCCGGCCCCTCTGACCTGAGGAAGGGTGGGGTTGGCCATGGGGATGATGTGCTTCTCTCGCTCGGACAGGATGATGACGTCGTCGATGGCCCACTGGTCATAGCCCTCCCCTGAGTGGAGCGGCTGCCACCAACGGAACCTGGTGGAGGGCGTCTTGGAGGCCAGCGGGAGTTCATAGTGCACGAAGCTATGGGACAGAGGGGAAAGAGAGGTCATTGCTGATCTTGGGAGTCATTTCAGAAGATGGCCTGTTTTCTATGATGAAGGTACGGATGGACTTCCATAAACTTCCATACGTCTTCATACTGCAGGGGTGATAACAGTGAAATGAAGACGAAGTCAGTCATTATTGTCATCAACGGCGCTAACGTCTGGTAAATGAGACCTGGAACCTCTTGAAGGACCCCTGAGAACCACTCGTCTAGGAAATAGTTTGATCAGATGTTGGCAGGGCTGGGGATGTGAGGTCTCCTACCGAGGTTTGGTGAAGTCGGTGAAGTACATCTCGGCGATGAGCCCCCAGCTGATGCCACCGTCGTTGCTGTACTGAAGCAGCACGCCCTCCTCCCGGCTGTCGGCCTGGTTACACTCCGCCCAGTCTCCGCCCACTCGCAGGTAGAACTGCACGAACTCCGCCCACTCTGTGTCCAAATCCCAGCTCACCAGCTGCCTCAGCCCAGCCTGAAAGACAAAATAAATAATTTTGTCTGAGTGCAAAAATAAATGTGTGCCTAGAGGTCAAAGGTCAACATATTCCATGGTGATAATCAGGTTATCATGTCCATCACATCCTACCTTGCTCAAGTAGAGTGAGGACCCGGAGGAGACCACCCCGCAGCCCATGTCGGGGGTCACCACCTCTCCGCCAATCACCTCCTGCCACGTGGCCAGCAGTGCATCCTGGGACTCGAAGTCGGACAGCACACTAGAGGAGAGTGGGGAGGACGGCTGGCAGTCGGTGCCAGAGAAGCCGTCATCACACCTGCTTGAGGAGAGAATTCAGCGTCACCTCACACTGCGCAGGAGGAAGTACACGCAGACCTTCTACTGAAGTCATAGTACAATTACACTGACACAAAGTGTTTTTTTCAACCAAAGTTAGGTGTTGGAAATGTAGTGTATGATTGTGTCATGCATGTGTTGTTTGTGTGCATTTGTGCACGTGCATGCATGTCTATAGGTTTGGGTACGTGTGTACGGATTTGGGTGCACGTGTGTGGACTGACCTGCAGTGTCCGTGGTCGCACCAGCCGTGTCCGTGACACATGTTAGGACACTGCTGGCCGATGTAAATGTCGTCCAGTGCCCACTCGTCCTGCTCGCCGTAGTAGTTCTGGATCCAGCGGAACCGAGTGGCACTCGACCTGAGTGCGCGCACACGCACACACGCACACGCACACACACACACACACACACACACACACACACACGAATACACCCAGTCACAGACTATGACTTTAAATTATAATCATTATAAAAAACAGGCAATCTAAACACACCTAGCAAATAGGACATAAGAAAGTGAGAAAATGCGATTCAGGTCTAAGAAGATCCAGTGCATCCAGTACATACCATAGACTTGAAAACCAAATGAGATGTTATGTAAAATCTACACATGTAGGTTCGTCCGCTGTGTGAAATGTGTCCGGCAGAGTGCAATGCTGTTTGTATTGACAGTTCATGTGAGCTGAGCCTCCAAGAGTGTGGACATGCAGTTAAAATCTGAATGATGAATAACAGAATGTGTGTGTATGTGTGTGTGTGTGTGTGTGTGTGTGTGGGGGTTATTTTACTGGGTGGTGCCCCAGGTTGTGGTTTCAGTGACCCGCGGTGACCTGGAAGGTCTCATCAGGGTTTACTGCCATGGCCTCCCATCGCACATGGAATGAGTTCAGAACACCTTCATTCAAGAGCCATTAAGAGGTCAGGGAGTCGGGCGGAGGTGACCGTGCCCTCTGAGGTGAGGGCTAAAGATTGTTTTAATAAGAAGTACGTGTGTATGTTTAACCGTGCCACAAAATACAGCGGCATAGAAGACATTCCATGAACGTCACCCAAATTGATATAGGGAGGAAATTGTCCAAGCTGTCTAACCTGTTTAACCTCAGTTTCTATGGATGGCATTTGATAAAGTGCATCTCATCTGTATCTCATTATGTTTGTGTACGTTCAGTGCATCCTATTTGTCTGTATAAAAGGAGGAGGATAAAACCCAATCTGATGGAAGCCATTTGTGAGGCACATCACTTTGGCGGGCGGTGTGTCGCTCACCATGTCTTCTGAGGCAGCGGCAGAGTGATGCGTCTCCAGTCCTTGAACTCGGAGGGGTGGTACACGCTGGGGGCCGTGAACTCAGAGCAGCTCGGCATCCCTGGCAGGCAGGCCTACGTAGAGGACGGAGGGCTTTTACAACACCCCTCATGATACTTTCCGTGCACGATTTGTGTTGGATACACCATAACACACAAGAAGATTAAAGTTGATTTTTTTGACTGTTTAAATGTAGTTCTTTAGAATATAGAACTTTATTTATACTTAAAATAATATTTTAACTTTGCCAAAGGGCATACAAATATTTAAAGTACACTTACTGAGTTTATATATATTTAGTATTTCCATAAATTGAACCACACTCTACTTTTTGTACAAAAATATGAATTTCTATGCGCATATGAGAACAAAGAAGAGAAAACATTTAACGAGGATTCATTACGACCTATTCAATTCCAAAGGCAATAAAAATCTTGACGGGTACTTGGGTGCCTTATGAATATTTATGAGCCAATTGTCATCACAGAAAATCTTTGTTGAATTATAGGAAGATAATCTTCTTGCTGATTCAAGTATTACCCTGTAGTTTTCTAATGCCGGGATGATAAAAACGTACCGTAATTGCGATAATTCCTCATCTGAAACAAAGTGCCACATTTAAAGACTCTAATTATTTACACATTATTACTGAGGCGATAATGGCCAAATCAATATTCATGATCATGAATAAATGATAGGCTTCCTTGCCTCCCTTACTGGTGACTTCAACAAGTTTTCCCTCAACTTTCCTCGATGGCTCGGGTCAGATTAACGAATGGCAGGTAGCTGAGGGGGGGAATGGTTCAGTGCTCCTCACCTCTTTCACCAGGTGCCAGGTGAGGCCGTGGTTGGTGGAGAACTCCAGGCGGACCTGGGTGTCAATGTGGGGGGAGGGTTCGCGGCCGCAGCCCATCACCAGTGAGAACTGCAGGCTGTAGGACGCCCCGATCTGCATCGACTGGGTCTCCACGTACCGGATGCTGGAGCCAGGACTGGGCTCTCCAGCGAAACTAAAGGTCAACATGGAGGAAGAAAACATGAGATGTGTGAGTTCCAACCAAGGTCAGAGTTAGGCACTCAATAGGTAATCACAGAAGTTTGCAGTATGTATGCTATTATAAACCATGCTATACAAACCCAAAAGTCTTAAGTCACAATAATTGGAAGATGACTGATTTTAAAGAAGACTATTTTTTCAGTTATTGATTTATCTGCTGATTTCTTTAAACAAAACCAAATGCTTATAGGAGAGGTGACTGAGTTCCAAAAGTTAAACATAAAAAAAGTTCAAAGCCTGAAGTGCCTTAAATTGCAGTTCAGCTGATGGCCACTAGATTCTGCTTCAGAAAACCTCAGAAACATATTAATGGAAATACAAAGTCTATACATTTTAGGGTACATTTAAGGGGTTTCAATGTCGATGTTTACTTCGTCTATTTGGTGTCTTGGTTGTGATTTTGAAAATTATTGTTCCAAGGGCCAGGAGTTGTCTTGATTGACAGGTCTCTAGTTCACATTCAGGCAAGGTGGCCCGGTTCGTGGTTTCACTTTACGCACCTTGTTGCACAAATCTATAAAGCTGTGCCCCCCCAAGATGGGACAGATCAAAAACCAAAACTAGAGGCTTCAAATTGTCTCTTCAGAAACCGAAGGGCATGACGGACGCTACGTTCATTTCCTTCTACCCTCTGTGGTGTTTACCTGAGCGTCCAGTCGTGTTGGCAGTAGGGCTGGACGTGGCCGAGGTAGAAGCCGAGACTCTGCGTGACGTCGAGCACATTGCTGAAGTCCAGACTGATGGTGTTGAACAGCACCGAGGTCATGGTGATTTCATCCAGCGCCCAGACATCCTGGCCGCGGCCCGAGTGGTACGGCTGCCACCAGCGGAATTGTACCCCAAACTTACGAGCCCTGGGAGGAAGTTCCACCGACACGATCCTGAACGAAGGGGAGGAAAGGTGTCAGGTGTGCAGCTTCGTGTACACTTGCAATTCTAATAACAGGATGGAACTAAGGGAGATGGATATGGAGGGGTGACGGGTGTCTCTGTAATCACGACCAGTCCAGCTGGACTGAGTCACAGCCGCTGGGTTTTGACTGTGAGTCAGGCTCTGACGTAACCCCACATAATCATAATCTGTTGTTCGTCCATAATTTATACTTCAAAGCATTGTGCCAAGATTTTCTCAAATTGCCAGCTGTAATGCATGTAATACAACCTTTCAGCACAAGCATACCGCAGGACATATAGAGTAAGAGACAGACACCCATAGCCTTTCCTATGGTTCCTCCTTCCTTAACCCTGACAAAATGCCCCCCTAGTCAATCGTTCTAGCTCTCCAGGGGGGGTCAGACCACTTTGTCTTCATTACACACACAGATGACACTAACTGTCTCAATGTCTCCCCCTGGGTTACACCTCCAGCAAGCCATTAGTGGAGCAAATGTGTGTGTTAATAGAGTTATGGTGTCTCTATGGGGTCATATTATCTCCCCCTTTCTCACACACACACACACACACACACACACACACACACACACACACGTGCACACACACACACACACACACACACACACACACACACACACACACACACACACACACACACACCTGGGCTCGTGGAAGCCCTGGTAGGCGTAGTGCCTCAGCAGGGTCCAAGTGATGCCGTTGTCTGAGGAGTAGTGCAGCAGGACGCCCTCTCCTGGTTGGTCTGGGGCAGGACACGAGCTCAGGGTGCTCCGGCTGCCGAGACGAAGTGTAAACTGAAGGTACCTGCGGAGGAAGAGGAGCAGGAGGGTCAGCGGCATATTTGGCATTTCAAGCTTCAATGCTAAAGAAAGGCGGGCTGCAGATAACCAAGAAAAAAATGATGAAGGAAAAGAGACGGCGATCCCAAGAAAAACTCCCAAGGAGAAGAAGAAAGGTCAGCATAAGTGAGTTCAGAGGACAGGTGAAAGAGAGATAAAGAAAGAGATGGAGAGAGACAGACAGATGGGGAAAGGGATTGATGAAGAGAGCAAGGAAAGATGGGAAGAGATGGGCGAGATGATCGATGAGATGATTAAATGAACGAGGACGAAAATGAGAAGAGAGGTGGTGGTGGGAGAGAGAGAGAGAGCGAGAGAGAGAGAGAGAGAGAGAGAGAGAGAGAGAGAGAGAGAGAGAGAGAGAGAGAGAGAGAGAGTATGAAACTCATATTCTCACCTATTATGTTAAGATTGACAAAGTCTCTACGCTTTCAATACTGTTGTGTGTTTGATTGTATAATTTCGACTGACTTAAAATAAATAAAATGACGGTCCCTGGCTCTGCTTTGCTTTCATTAGCGGAACAGTTCCCTCTCCAAGACAGCTATTCACTCAATCAGACAGGAAACTGGCGTTAAATATGGCCGTCAGGTGGCACCCAGAGAGCTGCAACAGGCATCAATCCAACACAGATGCCACATCTAACTCCATCGCTCAATCTCTGTCTTTTTCTTGCTCTAATTTGTTTCTCCCTCGCTCTCTCTCTCTGTCTCTACCACTCATACTCTGCTGTCATCGCGTCTCTCATCTGCAGAGCTCGCTGCAATCACAATCCGTCTCCGAGCGTCGGACGGGGGGAATGAATGGAAGAGGGAGCTATTGACGGAGCAGAGCAGAGAGATGACTGGTTGACAGATCAGCGGTATTAATCAAACAGGAACCGACACCTGTGGGGGGCGACGCCCTGCCCGTACTAAGTGCTCTGTCCGTAGAAGCAGCAGCAGAACCTGAGCTCAGCTTGTTTGGGTTTGTGTGGATGTAGGTGTGATTACACGCGTATGGTTGCTGGTGTAAATGGTTGGTGTGCCTTTAATTTAAAAACATACCTTACCTTACAAAAGCGATCTAAAGGGTGTTTAGCAATGCCGATGCAATGTCATAAGTCCACTATAATCATAGCAAGTGTATGGTATACTTAGCCGCTCTGCTTAGACTGAAACCACGTGTTTTTTGGTCTGTCTGAGGTGTATATACTGTATATACTGTACCTGGCCTGCGAGCTGTCTAGCGGCGCGGTGACCAGGTGTCTCCGGCTGTCCCGGTTGAAGACCAGGGCCTTGCCGCTGGCCAGCACCCCGCAGCCGAAGCTGACCTCGGCCCCCCGCAGCGAGGAGAAGCTGTGGTATGAAGAGAGCCGCGGGCTGGAGAAGCCCTCCGACAAGAAAGCAGAGAAGGTCTGCGAGGCGAGCTCACACGCCGGACCGCTGAAACCTGGGTCACATCTGTTGGGATGGAGGAGGGGGAGAGAGGAGAGGAGAGGTGGAAAGGAGTGGAAGCCATTAAAAGGGAGTGAGGGATATAAAAAAGAAGAGGAAGGAGAGATAATGAATATCCATTAATAAATCATAACCATAATACAGTGTGATTAATGTCGGATCGCGATTGGTGCTGCGGGGCACTGGATGGGAAATGAGCAGACCGTCATATTGGATTTATTCACTTTAATAATCGTTCTTACTTGCAGCCGGTGCGCGTGCAGTGTCCCCGTCCCGAGCAGAACCGAAGGCAGGCGGGACCGATATACACTGGAGAAGACACAGAAACGGGTGTCAGATTAAATGATACTGCAGAGAAGGTGTCTTCTGTCTTGTGTCCAGTCCCTCTAAGGTGTTTAACTATTGCAGTCGAAGATGATTGAATTTTTCCTCATCTAAATCCCTCTGCTCTACATATCCTTTAAAAGCTGATGGTAGATCATTCTCCAGTCATTACGCCTTCATACATCAGTGTGGAGATCAGATCCACTCGACCTAAGGTCAGGGAAACCATGTCCATCCCAGGGAACGGCATCCTGGGAGTGACCAAACTCTGTTTTCGATCCCCCAGCAACCTCTGTTGGGATGTGGCTTCCATTCCGTGTCACACCAGCTCACTGACATAATAATTTATGAGCTCATTGGACAGAACACAAAGGCACATGGGCTATTCCTGCTTGCTGGCAGCTCCATGTCACACTCAGGTTTAATGACAAAGAAGGGTCAGGGAATCGCTGCAATTCCAGATGACCTGATATATGTTTATACAGAGGAGGCAGGGAAACTGTGCTTGAAGGGTTACGGTCAGGGTCTTTTGATTAAATATAACCGCGGGCTCAAATAGTTTCCTGAATGTCCCACCAGTCAACCTGGAGGATACTCTGGGAGCTCCACTGAAAACACCACTTCTATCTATTAATGGAATGGTTCAAGTCAGTTGGCAGTGGAATTTTTTTTATTTGTAAATAACAAAAACAAGACGATGATATTGTCTTGTTTTATGATATTTGCTGCTGCCTGCAGCTTGCAAGGCTCAGGTTTGACCTCTGATAAAGACAGAATAATCTACCAATGTATGCAGTTGTTGAGCAAAAGATGCACATTTGAAATTACCGTAATTACTACACTATTCTATATTAAGTAATTACCATCATTTTCGGTTGGCTTACCATCACAGCTAATACCATGAACCTTCTATATGCCACTGTGTTTTTGCGTTGATATGTGCGGTATATATTGTGTGGCGTATTACTGGGGCTGTGTAGGATCCTACAGGACACTGCAACAGGGAACTTTGTTCTGACCGTTATCGATGGCCCACATGTTGCTGGTTCCAACACCAGTCTGTCTCCAGCGGAACTGAGTGTTCTCCGTCAAGGCGGCGTTGGGCAGAGGGATGGAGATCCGCGTCCAGCTAGGAACACAAATTATGGTATACACAATAAAAAACATTTTAACATAGAAATAAAACAGACACACAGGCGCAGTTATACACAGGTAAGCTAAAGCATATACACGCAGCTCGGCGGCTTCATACCCGCTGTAGTTGTCGGAGGAGTAGACGGTGCTGTGAGGAAGGTGGGGTCCAGCACACAGCTCTGGGAGACACTCGGTGTGGAGGAGCGACCAGGAACGGCCGTGGTTGGTGGAAAACTCCAGGCTTACACTGATAGGAACACCAGAAAGTACGTAATCATCCAATATTTAATACTGGAGAAACCATGATGGGCATCACAATCAGAGTTGAAAGCCTTTGATGGAGATTTATAGTCTGCGCTGCTCTCTTTAGTCTCCGATCTCCTTTCCCATTTCAATCGCCACATGAGTATAGTGCCAAAAACACAAAGTAACGCTTGAATCAGGCCCAACATTTAAATCCCAAATAAAATGGGTTTGAAGCCCAACTCTGCCTTGATAATGAACAGTCGTTTCTGATCAAAATTGGAACTTATCAATAACCATGGACCCGCCCCCTCTGAAATGAATCCCACTTAACAAGGCATCGATTGTGTGAAACAATAAAGTGCACCCCACCTATTGGCGGGCTGGTAGGAGCCGCAGCCCAGGTTGATGGAGAACTGGGCGACGTGCGTGTGCGCTCCGGGCAGAACTGGCAGCAGCTGCATGAAGTCCAGTGCCCACACGTGGCGCTCAGCTCCCCCGTGCGCCGGCTGCTCCAGACAGAACTGAGTGACCGGAGTCTGCAGCCCAGTGGGCAGCGCCACGGACACTACAGCAGGAGACTGGAGAGAGGGAGGGAGAGCGTTTCAAAAAACCTTTTTATTTCACTCATGTAGCATTTACTGTGATTCCAGCGGTAGCACAAAAATAGAAATAATAAGGCAAAAAAAAAAGTTAAGAATGAAAGAAAATTAAAAACCATACAAGAAAAAAAACATCCAATGGAAAAAAAACAACCACTTATATTACAACACCAAAATAATCAAGTAAACCAAGAGCAGAAAGTTAGGTTTACATCTAAAAATGAGCAAATAAAAAAGCGTGCATATCACTAATCAGTTTGTAAAGCAAAAATCCTGAGAGTATGGCTCTCACCAGAGCAACAAACAACGGAACAACATCCTGATTAAAATTGTTCTCTACTTTAGTTTTCCTGATTTCGTAGATCGACAGTTTCGCTTCCACAAATAAAAAATGTAAGAGTTTCCATTTAGCTGGTTTTAGCCTGTTGTGTTCAGCACCAAAGACAAAGGCAGGTTCAGAAAACGATTCTCCAACCTTTCCAGATAAAATACTCGAAACTTCAAAATGTGGTTCAAGTTTAGGGCATTTACAAAAAACAAAACAATGAAAAACGGTCTCTAAAAATCCATAGAAAGATTGCGAGAGAGAGAGAGAGAGAGAGAGAGAGAGAGAGAGAGAGAGAACGTATGCGCACGTCTTCTTACATTGGTGTGTGTGTGTGTGTGTGTGTGTGTGTGTCTGTCTGTGTGTGTGTGTGTGTGTGTGTGTGCGGGTGTGTGTGGGTGTGTGTGTACGTCTCACCCTGTAGGAGGAGTATGGCAGTGTGTCCAGCACCACGCGCTCCCTCCTGCCCTCAGATCGTCCAAACACAATCACATCGTTCTCATGGGACTCTCCCGGGTCGCACTCTCCGCCGCCTGGACATACACATAATCACCACGACGATATTTATCCAAATTTTTAATGAGGCTTAAATCTTTGCCCCATTGGACTGCATTGAAGCACAGTGAGTATCCCGACAATAATTGGAATAAGACCTGGACTGTAAAATGGCGAACCCACCCTTTAAAGAAACAGCTAGAGAGAAGCAGTTGTGAGAAAAAAATAATCAAAGTAAAAGGGTTCGGGCAAGTAAGTTATTTATCTTAAATGTACCTTAAGTATTAAAGGTAAAAGTGCTTGTCGATGATACTTCATAAAGTACTGCTGAACCATTTTCCCGAACGTCGGTGCAAAAAGTAGCGGAGGCAAAAGTCAAAAGTCTCCAAAACTGACTACACTTCAGTAAGTATGGATACTTGAAAAATACATTTCCACCATGGAGTGTCAGTGATGTGTTGGTACCCATGGTGAAGTGGAAGCGCAGGTTTCCGTAGGACGTGGTGTCCAGGTACGGTGTGCAGACCTTTCTCCGTCCCTCGCGGTCAAACACGAGCGCCGAGCCCGACTCGATCTCGCCGCACTGCATCCCGTGGACGGCGCCCTCGATGTCCCAGCTGGTAGACAGGGAAACAACAGGTAAGCGACAGTTGAACAACAGGTAAACGACAGGTGACGGGTACGACAGGTAACGACAGGCAAATGACAGGTCAACAACCGGTAAACGACAGGTAAGCAAAAGGTAAATAACAGGTAAACAAAAGGATAATGACAGTCAAATAACAGGTGAACGACAGGTAAACAAAAGGTAAACAACAGGTAAACGACAAGTAACCAAAAAGTAAATGACAGGTAAACAATGTTTTTACTCAAATAAATTACCAAAAAGTTGCATCCATTCCGTTATATATATTTCATGGTAACTTTTAAAACCCTGTAATAATGAATAGTAAGTTATAACAATAATTTATAAGCAATTCATGTATTAATAGCAGTATACTTATTTATTTTAAAAATGTTTCGATCCATAGAACGTTAAAGTTTTGCTGTTTTAGTGTTTAGGTGATTTGCTGAAAATTAGCACATCACGAGCCTTGTCCATTTGTGTTTTGATTATTTAACTCTGCTCTCCAATTGAATGTGTTTCACAATGAAATAACATCCTGATTGAACGCACGCACACACACACACACACACACACACACACACACACACACACACATACACACACACACACACACACACACACACGCCAGGATGGTAACAATTATCTTTAGTTGATTAATCAATCTCCCATCGGCGTAGCAGTGAAGAGTTGACATAGTTATACTTCACACCTTGGAGATAAACACGCACACGCACGTACGCACACACACACACACACACACGCATGCACGCACGCACGCACACACACACACACACACACACACACACACGGGAAATAGCTGAGCATGTATACACAGGACACACACGCACAAACATATGCAGAAAAAACATCCTCTCTCTCGCAGCAGAGGATCCTCATTAACACTGACAGCAGTTAACTCAGTGTGTCTTTCCTCTCCTGTGCTCCATATCCTCCATCTCTCCATTTCCTCCATCTCTCTCTTCTTTCCCTCTGCCCCCCCAACCCCCTCCTGTCACCCTGAACAGGGCTGCCGTGTCCCTGTCACAGCTGATCCTGGGTTAAAGTGACACTGAGTGCGGTGCTCTCTCCGTGCACGTGTCAGGCTGTAGCTTCCTAATGAGCCGGGGCTAGTGCATGTGAAGGTAGGTGCGCGTCGCGGGGAACACCTGTTTGAGGCTTGTCTAGTTAAGGGGGGCGCTCTGACGAAAGGGGGTCCACGCTAATTTCTGATTGAGAATAAGAGTAATAACAATATAAACTGTGTGTGTGTGTGTGGGCGGGGGGTATCGGTGTGCTTACGGAAATGTTGTTTGTTTAGATCGGTGTTCCTGGGATTATGTGGTATTTCGGTAAATCTGTGTGCATGCTTAACTATACTGTATATTTGTATGTATGCTTACCTGTGTGTGTGTGTGTGTGTGTGTGTGTGTCTGTGTGTGTGTGTGTGTGGGTAAATTTGGTGGCATGCATATGTGTAACCAGACATGTGTTTATGTGTGTCTTTGTGTGTGTGTGTGCTTGTGCCTGCCTGCGTCTGTGTTATGTGTGTAAATTTGGTGGCATGCATAGGTGTAAACTGCTTGTGTGTACATGCTTGTGTGTGTGTGTGTGTGTGTGTGCGTGTGTGTGTGTGTGTGTGTGTGTGTGTGTGTGTGTGTGCGTGTGCGTGTGCGTGCGTGCATGCGTCCATTCGGGTGTGTGCATGCTTGTGTGTGTGTGTGCGTGCGTGCGTGTGTCCATGCGGGTATGTGCGTGCAGGCGTGTGTGTCATAGGTGTCCTGCTCTGAGCAGATGGAGCCTTGTCTCTGTAGCAGTCAGAGGTATGGCACTCACCTGAGTCAGTGCACAACAAGAGCAGAGCCCCCCCCACACACACACACTCTCACTTGACATACGACAAGTAACTGTGACAGACACACACATACACACTGTGTTTTATTCCTGACGGGAACACTGACCTCCAGGGGTCCTTTAAGAGGTTCCAGGGGGTCCCCAGCAAAAAGATCACCAGTTTCATTTTGCCATTATTTCATTTACAAGTGGCTCAGGAGGTAGAGCGGATCATCTAGTCATCGGAAGATCCCCGGTTCCTCCTGGTAGCGTGCTGATGTGTCTTTGAGCGAGACACTTAACCCCCTAACTGCTCTGCGGGCGCCGCTATATGGCTAGATACGTCAGTTACTAGGATGGTGAAATGCAGAGAAATGTATTTTGTTGCCTCCGTACTTGTACTCTGTGCAATGACAATTACTTAAACTGAATCTAATTTACAAGACATTTAACACCATTTGAGTATTTACGAAAAATGACTAATGACTAATAATGATTTGACCCTAATTTCATCTCCCTTATTGTTTAGACAGGTCTAGGAGTTTGGACAAAGTCACATCAACAACAACAATAAAGTGTGTGATTGTGATTTCAAAATGAGGATGTTTCAATGGGATCGTCACGTGACTTACTTTGAGGGGGGACTCTCGAAGTCCTCCTCCCAGTAGCTCCTTCCTTCCTCACGATGCAGATCGATGTCTCTAGTGGAAGCGAAGGTGTGTCCCACCGCCTCACCACCGTGGAAGTACAGCGCGTTGCCCTCAGACTGACAGGCGTGCTGGCCGAGAGGGAAACAACAAAAGGTCATACTTCTGTTTTCCAACAACAAAATATAACTACGCTTTTGTCTATGTTGTTGTTCCTATAAAAACTTGTTTCCGATCTGGTTCGAAGCGCCGAACCCAGAAGCTGCTTTCTGAATATGTGACACACATGGAAATGGAGGGTCAACACTGAGGAGCTTTATGTACCTTTACGGTGGCTCCGGGGAAGAAGAGCCAGTTAGCGGTGTCCGCTGGGTCCAGGCTGTCCTCCATGAGGGGGGGTCTGTGTGCACCGTTGACCAGCAGGACATTGTCCAGGCCCCAGCAGGACTCATAGCCCTCGGGGCCCCGGGGGGCCTCCTGGGACCAGCGCAAGCGAACGCCATCCGCCCTGCAGCGCTGGGGCAGCGGCACCAGGTGAACCATGGTGCTGCTGTTGGTAGGAGCTCTGGAGGGGGAACCCAACGGTATGATGTTAAGACCAGGGTTCATGTGTGTGTGTGTGTGTGTGTGTGTGTGTGTGTGTGTGTGTGTGTGTGTGTGTGTGTGTGTGTGTGTGTGTGTGTGTGTGCGTGTGTATGTGAAATAGCAACATGTTTCACACAATGTTCTATCAGCTCCGTTAGTGTGTTGACGGAGCATCCATCGAGTTATCACCGTATTCAATCTAAAAGCAGGTATCAGTGAATTTAATACTTTTACTTTTTGTTTTTAAAGAAATCCTAATGAAACTGAAGGCAGATTTTCGGATAAATGACGAATGATGAAGTATAACAGGTAAGTTACTTTATAGAGAGAGGGCAGAGATAAGTATTAGTTTGAATAAGAACTGACAAAAATATGTCTCTAGATCAATAAAATAAGTTAAAATGTTTAATTGAGAACTTGATGCCTCATGTAATCAAATGTAAGACCTACAGACACTGCAGACACCCTGCAGACAACCTGATAATGAAAGCTGAACAAAGAGGAAGCGTGAGACGGGGGATGTACAGCAAATCAAATAGAAGACAAGAGGTAAAAAAGGAAAGAGAGCGAAGAAGAGCGAGAGAGAGAGAGAGAGCGAGAGACCTGATCTTCTCCAGGGTGATCCAGTCATCTGATCCATTTCCTCTGCTGCTGAGGCTGTACGACACAATGATGCTGGGGTCCGAGTAACTGAACCGACACGTTCCTGAGCCTGGGACACACACACACACACACACACACACACACACACACGCACAGACGCACGCACGCATGCACGCACGCACACACACACACACACACACACACACACACACACACACACACAGTCAACACAGTCCCTCTCTACTTCACGACTGCTGTATTAACACCCTATTAAGCTTTCAAGGCAAAACGCTGTCGCTGGAAGCTTAGGAGGTTGTCAGCGAGTGCACTCCAACAGCCCTCCATCCGTTCTTCCACCCCTCGCCCCCTTCCACCACTCTGGTTGGCAATCGTGCGGAAAATGCTGCCTAAACGGTGTCACGGCAGAACCAAGTGATCAGCAGCTTAACGGAGCTGAGAGGAGTCAGGAAGGTGATGGCTGACCGAAGGGTTTGTGTGTGTGTGTGTGTGTGTGTGTGTGTGTGTGTGTGTGTGTGTGTGTGTGTGTGTGCGTGTGTGTGTGTGCGTGTGTGCGTGTGTGTGTGTGTCTGTGTGTGAATTTGGTGCATTCTCGTTTGTCAAGCTTTTTCGTGAGCATGTGTGCATTGTTGGGTTGTGGTGGGATTCAGGGGGCAGCGGGGGTCAAAGGTCACTAATGGAAGAAGCAGGCTACCCCCCCCCCCCCCCCACCCCATCCCCAGTCAAGCCAGACATCCTACAGAGGCTGAGGCCTGTGGACTACCCCCCACCCCACCCCCCAACTGCGCTGGTCGCCCAGAATCTAACTTTGCATGAATTAGCCTCCACTCCACCGCACTCCCCACCTCGCTCTGCTCCACAACATGCAGCAACATTAACCTCATATTAATGACCTGCAAATGGGACCACTGTCCCACTTCCAAGGAGGGGGCCGAGCGACTGACGAAGGGAGGGCAGTTGGATGGGGTATGTACTCCAATACGGACCTCGGGGACCTCGGGATGAATGTAATGGCCATGAAAAATACAAGAACTCTAAGACATCTGCCTCGGCCATTCAGATGTCTTTCCAGATCAGCGTGGGGGGGGGAGGGGTGTGACCAAGGCACGTACGCTATTTCCGTTTATTGCCAAGCGTGCATCTCACTGGGCGAGCATATTCATTTCCTAAAGATGTGAAGAGCTGTTATGTAAAACAATGCAGGTGCGGCTCGTACTCACCCAGGGAGAACTGCAGGATGGAGGCGGTGCTGGTGTTGAGCGGCACGGTGCTCTGGGGGGGGAACAGGGAGAGGTCAGACCAGAACATGACGAGCAGCTGTCTGGAATTGAACCATTTGACCGACAGTGTGCAAAACTTAAAAAGCCAATGAAATATAATATGCGGGACAGAACGGGGGAGATCGGGCTTTCCTCGGACAGCAGCAGCAATAGAGGGCGAACATTTCCAATAAATGAAAAGAGAAAGTGTTTTATGACTATGTCTGTGTCTCCCAACGCCCCCCCCCCCCCCCCCCCCCCCCTCGCATAACGGCCACCCCCACCCTCCACTGGACACCGTCGGACAGTTTCCAATATTTTCAAATCCCAATATTCAACTTGACAGGTATATATGCTCTGACCGCACAGGGAGCCGATCGACACCGCTGCCTTTATTTGTGTCCGTGCAGTTACCACGGTAATTACGTCACTTTAAACAGGGTGTGGCTGTGAGCGCCGGTGTTTGGGAATTGGACGCTATTTTCAACGAGGCTCATTTTGCACAGAAAGGGGCCAATTTTGCACCCAATGCAGGCATAATACCTCATTTAAATACGCGCAAATCGCACCGGCGCATGGAGACCTTTTGCGGGTGCTTTGTGAATTACACGCTTGCAACAAAAAAACGAGCATTCCTTTTGTGGTCCCCTCAGTGTGAAGACGGCGAAAGTGTGGAGAACCACATTCACAACATTCACTGTGATTGGTCACGTGGTTTAATCACAAAATGAGTGGGTTTGCTGTGTATGTGACGTTTGCTTGTATGTATGTATGTGTGTGTGTGTGTGTGTGTCTCTCTGTACGAACACTATTGCGCGCACATGCGCGCGTGTGTGTGTCTGTCTGTGTATGTGTGTGTGTGTGTGTGTGTGTGTCTGTTGACGATTATGTGCGCTTGCTGCAGTTGACAGAAGCGCTGCCAGGCTGCTGCATTAAACCGTTGGAGGGCTGACAGACAGCCAATCGCTCAGAGAGGTAAATAGAACGATGAGGCACTAAACCCTCCTCCGCTGCCAACAGCCTCATCTCCAAGAGAGAAACAAACAGTTTACAATCCAGTCAATCAGTCAATCAATCACTGAGACCGAATCAGACTGCGGACAGGTAGGACAAAAAAACTGTTAACAGTTAGCATAAAAACAATACATAAAAAAAAAAAAAAAAAAAAGCGAAAACTGAACAACATATAATTCCTGGTACTGTCACAGCTCTGCAACCCGGCGCCAGGTTTAAACACAGTATTCTAGTGTATCGCTCCACACACTGCTCTATAATTAAGTGGTGCTTGTGGTTGTTGTGGTTGCACGGCGGCTGGCTCTGGTGAGCGTGCACGGCGGTTGCCGTGCGGTCGGACATTACCAGCTCTCGCTCTCCGAGGGGCTCGCAGAAAGTCACCGCTCTGCCGTGCATCAGCACCCCACAGTGCTCGCCCACTTCACAGCTGCTGCACTCCGACCTGGGGGGGGAGGGCGGGTGGGGGCACAGGAGAGGGAAGAAGAGAAAAGAGAAGAGGAGAGGAGCTGAGCAGAGTTGGAATTCTAACTAGAAAAGTGCATTCATCACTGAGAGCAACAAACGGCTGAAACAGGGTCCGGAAAGAAAAACCCTGTTAATTTCTCCAGTAGACGATGCTCCATGACGGGCTGTTTGGGTATCTCTCACATGGCACGAAAAAACTCGTAATCATTGGTGCAAGCTTTAGCGTCCAAGTGGTTCATTAGCCCATTGAAGTTGCAGTTGTTTCTGGTGATCATAAACAGTATGTTTATTTATCTGTCATTTATTGCTCATAATTTTATATTTCTCACTCTCTTATAGTCTCAGAAACCAGCGACATGACTTGTTTGGATATCCATATGACAGGTTGACAGCAGCGGAGCTGGGGGCTGGCCTGAATGATGGCGTGCCACCTACCATAAGCTGGGGTCCAGGGCTCCCTCCAGGTTGGAGTCAAAGTCATCTCGCAGCACCGCGTGGTTCCCGTGGACTTCAGCTGTGCAGAACACAACCCCACCGTTAAAAGATGATCTGCATCTCGCTGTGCACATCAGTTTCAAACAGACACCCTCTGCTGTCATGTTTCATTAGCATGCAATTAAACACACACTCACCGAGGCTGGGTCTCAATGGGGACTCCGTCGGGGCTGAAAAAAGGGCAGAGAAAAACAATACAAAAGCATTGTTTATCATTATTATGAAAATTGTAAAATTTCTGAATAAGCGACAAACGGCACATTAAAAATTGCGAGTGGAGTAAATATACAGTACACATTACCCTTGCCAACAGCATACAGCGAGAGGGGAGGTGAGACTTCTTTAAATAAGTACGGGATAAAAAAAACAAAGAAATTGTCACGCGATAGACAGAAGTCATTGCGTCAAGTGTGCAAGGGCGTCCACATAATGAGATGTGGAGCACCACAGAGGTGGTGTTCTCAGCATTCCCGTGTGTGACGGCACACCGCACAGCTCAAACAGTATGTGTTGAATGTCTTCTCTTAATGAGGCGTCGTCCAATCGCCTCTAAAGTCAAACAAACTTCCCGTGCGTCCCGGCCGGCCCGGGCTGCAGCTGGCTGTAGATAATGTCCACTGTGATGCTAATTCCTCTTAGTAATGAAGGGATGGGTGGCCGTAATTAACGGTCCACTGCAAATTAACCAAGGGGCCCGTGCACCGTAATCTGTGGCGGCTGCCAAACCAACACGCTCCACCATCAATCTCCCCCAGCGGACACACACCGCTGGGACGCAGGACACGGAGGTCAGCGGGGGAAATGAGCATTAAAGACATAATGAATCAAGCCTCGGGAACGCTTATTAACATCAGTGTGTTAATAAGACTATAGTAAGTCAAACTAAGTTACTGCTACGACTAAGTGTTAATAATAGCATTTAGCAGCAGTTAACTCACTTAAATATGCATTTATTAACAGTGAACTATGCTTTTATTATGTGTTAATAAGACTATATATGTGTTAATTATAGCATTTATTAGAAGTTAACTATGCTTTTTGCAGCTCCCCCATCTGGAACGAGCGCTACACGTGGTCAAGGTTGATAAAATGTGAATAAAAGATGACAATATAATATTTTAGTTGTTTAGTTAGTTTAATATAATATTTTGAAGCGCAAAAACACACTTGCACTCGCACTTGACAGCTCTTTTTTTGAAATGTTTTATTTAATTTTTTTTTAGTTTTCATCCCTTTCGCGTAAATGGCAGCCACACGCTGCCGCAAAAACAATGTTCAACAAAATATGGCCTCAAACAGGCTTTTGAAAAAGATAGCACATTACGCATTTACACCACTGCTCTACACTTGCCTGTTTAAAAAATGATCAGTGTTAAATAAATATAAAACTTAAAATAATTGTCGGACATTGATTTTGATTTAATGTGTTTAATGAAAAGGTAAGCTTGTAAGGAAACCCTTGGTGGGGCTGCGCCGGTGCTATGCAAAATCCTGACAGGGGGAGGTTTGAAAATAATGGAAATTGTCCGGTGGGGTGTGGGGTGCGGGTCTCCCCAGGTTTAACTTGGGGAGTAATTTCAGGTTTATGCGCTGTGACTATA
The DNA here is from genome assembly GCF_960531495.2 of Zeus faber. Lineage (NCBI taxonomy): Eukaryota > Metazoa > Chordata > Actinopteri > Zeiformes > Zeidae > Zeus > Zeus faber. The sequence continues at coordinate 20,794,829 of NC_137201.1, read as the reverse complement.
AAACATTTAAATAGAATGAGAAAAACGCACTCTTCCCACACAGTTCATTTATTGCATAAATAAAATGTGTATATATTAACATTTTTAAATAAGAAATTCTAGTTCTCACTGAATCTTAATAAAACAATGTAGAAATAATGACAGTTTGATTTAATATATTTTGCTGTACCAAGGTCCGGGAAAGGCCGCAGCCTGCGGAGCTGTCCGTGGTTTCGATGCCATCTGTGGTTCAGTGCCAATTCCGACCACTTTATCACGATTACCTATAACTCTCAGTTATTTCAGTTATGTTCCGCTACCTACAGATGCCATGACAGTGATAATAATAATAATAATGTCTAAATATAATTTACAGATCACTGGAAAGACTGGACGTGGCACCCCTTATCAATGTGCTTCGGTTGCACCAGCTCTTGAGATGGTAATAATTCCCTCTAAGCGCGTGGCTGTTCGAGCCGGTGTTTGTGCATTGGACGTTCTTTGCAACGAGGCTCATTTGCATAGAAAGGGGCAAATTTTGCAACAAATGTACAAATAATACCTCGTTCGTTCCTAAAAATACGCTATTTGTGTGGCGGCGCAGTGAGGGGCGCTTTTCGCCGTGTGCGGGGTGCTTTGCAAACCAGACGCTCTGACCGTTGCTTTTTGGTTTAGCGACCGCTAAATCCGCACATTCGCTTTGTGAATTTGCTTTGAAAAGTCATCACATAATATTTATAGCATCATGCATTTATGTAGCTCTAATTTAGTTAGTTTTTTTATTGGACTGGAACAGTATGAATAAATATTATGGAAAATATATACTTTATTATACACTTATTAGCAGTTAACTATTCTTTTGGTCAAATCAGATGCTCTTTTTAGGGAATCCATACAATATTTGGCAAGAGACTGCAGAAGAAAATAGCTCTGATATATTATCTGTAATGAAATCTGTAATGTGATGAAACTCTTACCCACCCATTATGAGGACCTTCATATAAAGCGTTACCCAAGCCTTTAATAAAGCCAAGTCCTCCTTTCCAATAGACTTCGGTCTGACTCAGAACATTTCGTAAAATACGGCCGGCACAAAAAATCCTCAGCAATATTTTGTCCTCTCTTGGCGGCTCGCCACGCGCTGCGTGACCTTTGAGGGCGACAGGGAGCGAAACAAGATCGAGGAGGCGGCGGATGGTGAGCATTAAGACTTAATAACTCAAGCTAAGACGCTCCGAGAGATCATTTTTTGAGAAATGACTATTGGTTTGAACGACGTGCCCGAAGTTACGCAATACCTCCCACAGCTCTCGAACATCCGGGGCCTTTCCCCTTCTGGCCCAGCGATCGGGAATATTCTCATAATCTCAATCTCAGTTTGGCGTTTAAAACGCATGCTGATATGCTGACGCCCCACACCAATTTAGAGCCGCATACACGGCTTGACTTCTGAACCGATACTCTTAAGTGCGACACGTGAGCCGCGATAGGCTCGCCCCCCCGCCCATTTTGATCCTCTCCACGCAGCCTTGGTCGGGGGGTATTAGGTGGAGTGTATTCCACACTGAAGTGAAGGATAATCTCTCATTGTATCCTCCAATCGGGATCAAAACCTCCCCACCTGATAAGCCACACCGGGGATAAAACACGGGCCGCCTCGTTCCAAAGTTTAACTCTCGGGTACTTAGGGCTCGCCGTAGATCCGCGACCGTACTTCTAGAGTTTTCCACTTCGAAGCGCTTGCATTTCGGGACGAGTCATCCTGAAATTTTCCAACACAAACATTAGTACCTGGATGAAGAGTGGAGGGATTAGTGCAGAGGCTTCTTAATTCAGTAATGGCCGTCCGAAGGCCTCTCCTTTAAGTTCCATCTTGGCTTTCGTTAGCTGCCCCGGTTTCGTTCCGTTAACGTCAAGTTCCTTTTTGGGAATGGATTTAAGTCAAAATGTGGGGGGAGGGGGGTTGTACTTAGTTTTATACTCATTGTACAATGTGGAGAGTCGGGGTTCTGGTTGACAGAGTTTCTACGGAGTCCTGATAGTTCAGCCTTTTGGCTGGAGCTCAGGCTTGATGGTGAAGCCCATTAAAAGTAGATCAAAGAGCTTTTCTTGCCTGGCACTGTCTGTCTCTCTCTGTCTCTCTCTGTCTCTCTCTCTCTCTCTCTCTCTCTCTCTCTCTGTTTTCCCTTTCTCAAATGTCTAATCCTCCAAATGCCAGCTGATTCAAAACATGTTTATGGGAACCTTTCATCCTAAACACTAGCTTAGAAACGCGCATCTGTTTCTGCATATGTGTCTGTTTGCATGCAGCTGTGTGTTGGTTTGCAGGTGTGTTGAAGTGTCTGTGTGTGTTTGTGTGCTGGGTGGAAAATGCATTTTTATCAATTTACATATCCCCCCCGTGCCACACGAATAACGCACACTGACACTGAAACTCTCGGTCCAATCAGGACGCCCGGTAATCCAACCCACTCAAACTGACATGATAACAAATGCCTGGTTGAATATTCTCCTCTTGCGGTCTCTTTTTCAAAACACTCTAAATCTCTCCCAGTTCCTCAGCTGGGGCCATTTGCCGAGAGAACACGCCCCCCCAAAAAGCACTTTTTGGGGTACTGGATAATCCCTCCAAGCCTCCGAAAGGGTCTCATTTACAGTTTTCCTTCTTCATGCTCCATCACTCTCTCCGTCTGTCTTCCCCGTTATTCTGCCGCAATTCACCCCCACCCCTGCCCCAAACCCCACCCCGACCCACCCCGCCCCCCCCTGACCCACCCCCACCGCACCCGCCTCTATTCTCCACCCGCTCTGTTCCCAGATGTCGAACCCTTCTGGCACAGGGAGCAGACAGTAGCGCTCATTTTACTTGGACTAATCTCCACTCACTTTCTTAAAGACTTCAATTACCGCCTCAAATATTAGTGGCTCATCTCCGCTAATGCCTGTATCTCCCCGGCCAGGGCTTACGCACACGCACACACTCCCGCATACACACACGCACACGCACACACACACACACACACGCACACACACGCACACACACACACACACACACGCACACACACACACGCACACACACACACACAGACTGACTCAGGGAGCATTCATTGCATTCACCATCAGCCCTCTGTTTTTATGCACATATGCTGACACACCTACAAGAGCAAGTCACTCAAAATAAAGGATGCAGATACAACCCGACTGAAATCAGATGATGATGTTGATGAGCAGGTCCTGATCCATGCGTTGTGTGTGTGCGTGTGTGTGTGTGTGTGTGCGTGTTTTACGACCGGTCTCCGAATAAACAATTTTTTGGTTTAGAAGTGCACAAGAAACATGGGTCCTCACTTGCCAAGTGTATTTACTTGGACCTCACTTGACACCAGTACAAGAATGTGTGTGTGTGTGTGTGTGTGTGTGTGTGTGTGTGTGTGTGTGTGTGTGTGTGTGTGTGTGTGTGTGTGTGTGTGTGTGTGTGTGTGTGTGTGTGTGTGTGTGTGTCTGTGTCTGTGTGTGTCTGTGTGTGTCGTTGGCGCCAGTAAGATTTGTTTTAACTGAACACATAACTTGTCTCACATAACCATACGCTCGCAATACTTTACACATCCATGATGCCACGTCGGCCAAATTATGAATAAACTCCTAAACTACAAAAATCATGTTTCATGTGCCTTTCATAAATATATAGAGCTAATTATATTTGTAAAACATGGGAGGGGACATATGTTGACATTCATTCAACAAACTGCGGACTATTAACCGGGAAACCAACAGTGTGCGTGTGTGCGCGTGTGTGTGTGTGCGTGCGTGTGTGTGTGTGTGTGCGTGCGTGCGCGCTAGGGTGCTAAATGAGTGTACACTTCTTTCATCTAGGGACAGAGTGTGCTCTTTCAGTGTCATCTTAAGTTTTCTCTCGCTTGTCACTCCAACTTGCAGACCTAATCTTCTCTCCCTCTGTCGCTTCCTTCCAGTGTCCCTTGAACTGCGCACTTGTCTAATCTGTTTCTCTGTCTCTCTCTCTCTCTCTCTCTCTCTCTCTCTCGCTCCCTCTCCCTATCTGCGTCTGACTCACATCCTCGACAATGTGCGCCGTGTGTTTGAAGCTGCGCTGCTTCTGCCTAATTGGCTGCGGTAGCAATTACTGACTCACCAGGACACGGGATGCTGTTGTTTTCTCTTCTGCAATTACAACAAAAAAAAAAAAGATGTCTCCCCGTGGTCAGATTGCCACCACTTCCCTGCATTCACCGGAGAACAGGCCCTTTGTGTGACTCCCAAATGGAGTCATTACAATAATCACAGTTGAGCAAAAAGGAGAGTGCCTTCGAGGTAATAGTGTATTTCCTGGTAGCTGGATGTATACCTTCTCTGAGTGTATATACTGTGGGTTGTGTGTCTGAATAGAGCGAGAGAAGACTGAAAGTCTGTTCTTCTGCCGCAGTGGAGAATTATAAAGTCTGGCCAAGCGTCTGAAAACATGCAGGCTGGCTAAGCCAATTTAGCATACAATGGTTGGCTGTTTGACTCAGGGTTCATCTTGTTGGCAGATATCTTCTGGCTGACAATCTTTCAGAGATAGGGGCCACGCCAAGACGGGCTTCTCTTTTTTCTCCTCCATCGTCAAAACCCCTTCCCTCGCTGGCCGATGGGGTTCACTGTGGGGAATTTTTAGGGCTGTCAAATTTAACATGTTAAAGCATGCGATTAATTATAAAAGTATAGAGAGTTATTTTTTTTAATCGCCTTGATCTCACTAAGCACCCCTGATGCTTCTTGCAGCTTCTTGGCTACGTCTAGTCATATCTACTGTACACTCAAATTACTCGAGCAGATTCAGCTCCATCACCAACAGAATTAGAGCCAAAGCAATCAACTGAGCCAACTGCGGCACATATTTGCACATACACTATGTTGCACAAAGTCAGGGCTGATTTATGGAGGATTTTGATTGGATGATAGTTTGGGCTGAAATACATAATTTGGGTTAATGTGATTTTTTTTGTCGTTGAGGTAAAAGCTGCATGTCGCATGAAGTTAAATAGATAAGAAAGGTAAAGTACTAAACTACTAAATGCTTGCTTTCAGTTTAAAACTTAGCCAGACTATATTTAAGGCAGAGGCCATGCAAGACTACAGCCTAACCCTAACTTTTGTCAGATTGATTATAGTTGGATATCCTGTGAATGCATTTGGGTCGGTAGGTAGAGCAAGTTGTCCGGTAATCGGAGCATCACTGGGGATGGTGTGGCGTGGTGTTGGGGGTGGGAGAGAGGAGGCCACCTCCACCCCCCTCTGTCGCACTGTGATCAGGCATGCCTCGGGGAGCGGTGGCCTCTCTGAGTTATACGTCCTTTTAATAATCCATCTGGGCTGAGGTAGACTCGCCCCGGACCATAAAGACCTGATTTATCCCCTCGCTGGAAATAAAATAACCTGGCAACGCTGGGCAAAGCGCGCGGCTGCTGACCCTCCTATCAGCAGATCGGCCTGATGGATGCCTGCTGCACCCTCTTACCCTCCACCTGCTGACCAACATCTTCCCCCTACCCCAGCAAAATATATTTTATCACCTATGTCTGCTTATTGACAGTCGGCAAAGGAGAAGTATTTCTGTTTCATCAGAATCAGAATTGATCATCATAATAATTTCAATTTTGCCAATTATATTTTCACATACAAGGAGAGTGACTTGGTAATGGTTGGTGCATAAAAGACAAAACGCAACACTATATAAGCAAAATATGAAGTAAACATTGAACAACAAGAATTGAACAAACTATTAATTAACAAATATTTACACATTAAGGTAGTAGGAACTATAAATGATGTAGGCTGTGAAAGGCTAAGAGGCAATGAGAGAGCTAGAGGCTATGAAATGGGTATGAGGCATGTACACTCTAATTAGAATAAATGGAAATATAGATTTACATGTGTGTATGTATTGTATTTACTGTACATTGGTATTGCATATATGAATTTTACACAGGAGGTAAGAGTTGTTGGTGGTGCAGGAACATCAGTGCATTGTGTGTGTGTGTGTGTGTGTGTGTGTGTGTGTGTGTGTGTGTGTGTGTGTGTGTGTGTGTGTGTGTGTGTGTGTGTGTGTGTGTGTGTGTGTGTGATTCGATGAGGTGGGGGGTGTAAGTCCCAGAGACAGTGAGAGGCAGGGGGCTTGTTTGTGAGCCCCATTGTTATTGGGAAGAAACTGATCAGGTGGCACGGGGTTTTGGTCTTGATAGACCGGAACCATTTGCCAGATGGAAGTCTTTGGAGGAGGTGGTGACTTGAGTTGCTTTCACACATGCACTGCAACCCAAAGATGTTGCGTGAACATGTATGTGTGAACACAAATGTCCGAATCATTTGGACCGGACTTTACTCAGCCAGCACCCTAATTCAAAGTCCGATTGAGCGGTATGTGGGAATAAAGTAGGTAATGGTCCAGAGTATTCACAGCAAGCAAGTGGGTGTGTCGCATGTTGATGACGGCTCTATCATGAGCCGGTTATTATCCTTCATATGGATTTTCGTACACGGAGCGTAGCTGCTCCAAAAAAGACAAGTCGGTAACATCGTCCACCATCCTGGGTGTGCTAAAACACTGCAGCGTCATTGCGTCACGTCCGGCCTCCTGCATGATCTGCCTAGGCTCCCCCCTGCGTCTAAACCAACTGGAGTATTTCCAGGTAGTGTCAACGTGTCTGACACGCACAATCTCCGGATGTGTGCTGCATGTGTGAAAGGGTAACTCTGATTATCCGGATATTGTCCAGAGTTCATGTGTGAAAGCAGCTTTGGATGGGAAGGGTCAGCGATGATCTTTCCTGCTCTCTTCCTAGTCTTGGAGTGGTACAGGTCCAGGAGCGACGGCAGGGCCCAGCTGGGGACCTTCTCGGCTGACAGAATGATCCACTCGGTCTGCCTTTGTCCTTGGCAGTGGAGTCAGCGAACCAGACGGTGAGAGATAAGCTGAGGAATGCGCCGCCTGCCTTGCTGTTTTTGTATTTATAGTTATTTAAAATCATAGTTATTCTTGCTCTGTCATGATTTAAGGATCCTCCAGAAAACACACACAAGTCTGTCCAAACAAGTGAGCAGTGTGCAGTTTGCTGCCGCAAACCCTCCCATTGTGCAACGGCCTCATTCAGGGGCAGACGTCGTCCATGTTTTTTAAGTGCATAAATAAGGCTGAAATGTGGAGATTTCCTCTGCTGGTTTGGGGGGTAAACTGGGTGTAGATCAAAGCCAAACTGAAAGGAAGTTGGAGCAAACAGGGAGGAACGGAGAGATGGAGAGAAAGAGTGCTGGCACAGCAAAACACAGCTCAGAGACCGCGGGGGAGTATCTGGGGCCAGGCAAGCCCCCCGACACACACACACACACACACACACACACACACACACACACACACACACACACACACATACAGGTGTTGTTTATGTTGTTTAGTTGGGATTATGTCGATTGTGTAAAATAAAAACTATAAAACTACAAAATGTTTGAATCGTGAGATTAATTTTGGAGATGCGTATAAAACATTTTAAAAGTGCAAAACAAAATTAAAGCCTTTGGACTATGAGGACACTGAACGTGTCCTGACGGTCCCAATGTCCTGTTAGTGCTGGCAGTGTATTCAGTTGTGTTGTCCTTTTTAACCATAATATAGACGCACACACACTGGCACATGCACACGCACACGCACACACACACACACACACACACACACACACACACACACACACACACACACACACACAATACAGTAAATCAGAAGTTTGTTCAGATTCAGTTTCTTTCTCTCCTCTCTTCTCGTCTCCTCTTTGAGCCTCTTATCATTTTCCTTCATCCCTCCATCTCCTATTTACATTACAAATTACTTAAATTTTCCTTTCCCTGTTCCTCCGGCCGTTTCTTGCAGCTTAAATTCAGACTGTGGGTCTCTGCCCTTTTTTACTGGGTCCCTGGTTAATCTGCTTCAGCCTGGCTGATCACATGTGATTTTCACTCTTGTTAAAGTAGCCTTTCTCTTTGCCCTCCCTCCCTCCCTCCCTCCCTCCCTCCCTCCCTCCCTCCATCCCTCCCTTCCTCCCGCTCTCCAAGGATCATAACTGTACTTTAGATAGCTTTCATTACTCCAACTCCTCAAAGCCAGAGTCTTAAGAGCATGGACTTCTGAAGTGCCCCCTATCTTCTCTTGCACTTTGAATGCTTAATGCCCAGATTTGAGGCAAGACTTTGCTCGCGGCGGCGTGCATTCTGCGTGCCACCGCGCTGCTGAACCATGCTCAACGGGTAGCCCCGCCGCCCCGGGCTCACCTCCTGTTAAGTTGGACTTTGTGGAGGGAACTCGGGCTGTGAACACAGAACTCCTTGGTTTGGGATCTTACATTAGAGCCTCTTTGAAGAAAAACCCTTTAAACACCGCCCTGTTGAGTGATACTCTCAGATTCTGCAGAAAGGTTTACTCTGACCTCATAGTATTTTTCAAATTTTGTTTTTTTATGTCAAGGTTTGTAACACGCACCTCATTATAATCGTGTGCCAATATTTCTCTCTTTTGATATTCTCTCTCTGGCTTGTTTTGTTTTTTTTCCCTCCTGGGTTCTTTAAAGGGGATCCTTCAAAGGTCCCAGGTGTGGCTTTGGACGGGCGCTCTGGAAGGAAGTCGCTGCGGTTGAATTGGATCAGTGGAACAGAACTAAGTGATGCTGGTTTCTGCTTGACCACACTCCTGAGCCCTGGCGATTCACCGGAGACCACAAACCCACACATACGCAGGGGTCTCCACCTCCGTCTGCCCCCCCCCCCCCACTCCCCCCCCCCCCTCTCTCTCGCTCTCCATCTCTCTGCCACACCCTGGTTTTCTCTTTCCCTTCTCTCCCGCTGCCCACGGCACCTTCATCTCTTTGATTTGTAAGTCAGATTCCCTAAAAGAGAGAAGAATGGCAGTGAAACTAGCCTCTGACAAGGTTAGCCCCCCGCTCTCTCTCTCGCTCCCGCTCTCTCTTTTTTTAATGCTGTTTGATCCTTCCTCTACCCTCCAACCCCAAGGCTGCCCTACCTGCAATTTACAACCTTCAACTTTCTTATTAATAACCCCACTTCCATCTGCAATCCCACCATCTTTCTTGCGCTCCTTCACCAGGCCATGCCAGGAACTCTGACTCCTGACACTGAGGATTTACAGCGCCTCCTCCCTCCATCTCTCTCCATCATCTGCCCTGACGTCTGCCCTCCCTCAACCTCCGTACACTCTTTGTACGCCGCACTTTCTCTTTCTCTGCAGATTCTCCGATTCTCGCTTTGGTCCTCACTTCAGCTTGAAAGCGAAGGCGCAGGTTGATGGAAAACGAGTTGAATCGAATGAAGTGCAAGATGACGAGATGAAGTCATTTGTTTGTTCGGAGTGGATAAGAACTGCTCCCTAGTGGCCTCTTGCTCACATCCTGGCAGTGTATCCCAAACGTTCCACGTCCTGGGTGCTTTCTCTTTTGGTCTAGGGCTGCTCAATTTGCTTGCTCCTCCACTGGAGAATGAGTTAGCGAGCTGCTAAGACACTCATTATGATCTGGCGTTATCAGATTATGTTAGATTTCTGAAAAGAGTAACAGGAAATACATTTTTGGATTTGTTGAATCATT
>NC_137201.1:20722709-20777709 GCF_960531495.2 Zeus faber | reverse complement strand
GAATTTTACCAATTAAACCAAACACATTTTTGTAAATTACTCCTCAGCTTTGGCTGAAATGTGGAGTGAGTTTTTGCACTGAGCACATTGTGGAGTTGTCCCCCAACAGCGGCATTTAACTCCGGATGGAGGGACAGTAGGTCCAGTATTGACGAAAGGCTGGAACCTACCGACATAAACCAAGAAAAAAGCCAACCTTTTGTTTTCAGCCAAGAGAACAGTAGCTCATTTTGAGTAGAGATTTCGAGAAAATAGTCGGGTCCTTCAAACAGACACAGCGTCTCGTTGTGAGCGCTTGTCTCGGACAAAAGCAGACGAGTGGGAGCGTCTATTTACTCAGAGCGGACGGCGAGGGGACGGACACCGGCACGCAATCATATCTGCCATTTATCTTGTCAGTCGGACAGACAGCTCGGAATGCGGGCAGATCATTACGCGCCAAATACATCTGTCAGGGCCGCTCCGCTCCCTGGAGCATTGTGCATTTCACTGCAGTTAGAATCAAACCCTTTTATTTTATTTTCCAATTTCTCAGAGCACTATTTCATCTGGAATGGATCAGAGGCGGGGGGGGGGGGGGTGGAGACGCCATGCCGTGGCGGCGTCAGGGCAGTATCGATCAGGCCAGAGGTGTCTGGAAATGGTTGTGTATGATATATAAATGTGTCTTGTGCTTGTGTGTGTCTGTTTGATGGCGTTTGGTGGTAATCGGGTGGGGGTTGCACTGAGCCCCCCCCCCCCCTCCCTTGGGAAATAAGACAATATCTCAGAGGGCTAATCCCTGTGGGGGAGATAGTCACTTGAGCTTATCATGAAGATAACCTGATCCTCACACCCTAACACCTAGAACCCCATTTCTGAAGAGCAAAAAGATATAAAAGATTTTTTTTTTTTTTAAACATGGTGAACTGTGACACCAAAAAATATATATTTTAAGTAGCTTAAAATATGATTCAAATCCTGTGATAAAAAAAAAAAAAATCCTGTGAAATTGAAAGAACAAAATTGAACATTTTTACGCTGTTAAGTCTCTAATTCCAATGCATTTCCTTCTCGCCAAAGATTTTGACCCGAATTTGGCACTGAAGTAATGTTTATTATGTTCGTTTTGATTTTTAATTATATGATCGATTTTTAGTGTTGCGTGCTTTTTTGTAGCGGTCATATTTTATGCGCAGTCTATGAATTGCGTTTTGGGCAGCTCGATATTTCTTGGTTGAAATATCTATGTGTCACAATTGGTTTGTCGTGGACACTTTGGTAGCTGTTTACAGTAGATAAAACTGAGTCTAGAATTTGCACTTATCACGGAAAAGTGCCAGTGAGGGCACACACTGCATGCTTTATGAGCTTTAAGGATTTTATCTCTCGAGTCCAAATAAGTGAATACGCTGATTAACGTCTTAAAGAAACGAGAGCTGTTTAAGGGGAGTTCGATGCGTTTAGAGGTGAGATCCACTGTCACTGTGCATGTGATTTATGAGAATAGAAATTATATGAGCGGAGTTCCTCCAACCTATAGCGCTCGTGGGTTCAACAGGATTTATGCGCGGTGCCGCAGCGCATAAATCCCCGCTCATATTTCCTCACCCACGATGCCAAGACAAGATTCTTCCCCCAATAAATTCCGACTGCTCCTCGGTCAGACGGGCAGCTTGGGAACATCAAACACGTTTGACTCCGATGGAGCTTTAAAGATGAGCAGACCTCATTAACTATTGATTTTGTTTTCAATCACATTGATCAACTGACTGCAGAAAGAAAAAAAAAAAACCCCAGCAGGAAATCAATAAGGAGGTGTTATCCGTCGGAATAAGGCACCGGGTAAAAAAAAGTCATCTGTCACTCTGTGAACTCTGACCTTTGACCTCTCATTGAGTTTGCCGAGCTGTCATCCATAGACATGACTGGTTTGGGTCTGTTTCTTTTTTAATAAATGAATAGAAAAATGTTAACAAAATATACTACTATATCATATTAAATAGTAAATAATGCTCCTACACCTGAATTTCCCCCTGGGGATCAATAAGATGTTATTTTATCTCTATCTCTATCTTAAATAGATAAATATGCCGATAGTGATTGAGGATGTTATGAAGAGGTTTTGGGTTGGTTGCCTCTGCGTGAATAAATCTTTGGCACTTGAAGGTATTTTCAGAAGGTCTTTCTGGAACTGTCGGCCCACTGTCCACAAAGGTGCATATTCTCCAAATTAAAATGTATGGTTAACCACTCCATTATCCAAAAAAGTAAATAAACACAATAAATTAATCAATACATTTCTTTGTGAAATATTCTACATTGCCGGTGGGCAGTGTTCTTTTCCAACTTGAGCACTGTATGATCACGTCCTCTCTCAAAACGAAACCATCGCAGCGGAGCAAAGTGCCGCGCTGACGGAGCTGGGACCAGACGAACAGATGGCAGCATCCACAACATCCACCATAACTGCAGCTCGGGATCCATTTCCTGTTCAATTAAAGTGAACAAGACGAGTTGCTCCACGCCCACCTTCCCGCTTCTTATCCTTCATAAAAGTTGCTTAATGGAGGAACTCATACAGCATATAAAGCAGACACAGACAAAGATCTATGCACAGATATACGAAGATAAACACCCACACACACACACACGCACACACACACACACACACACACACACACACACACACACACACACACACACACACACACAAACACACACACACACACACACACACACACACACATACACTCAGAAATAGCCAAGCCTAGTGGTAGAAGTATATAATTGCACCTGATGAGGGTTCTTAAAGCCCTGAGTGAAATGTATTTCATTTTAACAGAAACACGCACACACACACACACACATACACACATACACACACAGACACACACACACACACACACACACACACACACACTCACACGCAAACGTGCACATACACAATATATTTATGCGCTGCTTCTCTTGAGGCTATAAGTAACACACATAAACACAGGTATAAGTCACTAATAGTATATCTGCTGTAAGAGGAGTCCTGTCTTTTTATGAGACCTTCAGAGTCTCACCTTCACATCTACACACAAACCCCTACATGCACATTTATCGCACACGCACACACACACACACACACACACACACACACACACACACACACACACACACACACACACACACACACACACACACACACACACACACAATGTGTCTCTTTAGACGGAGTGGAAGAAGTTGGCATTTTTCACAAGTTCTTGGTGCAGTAATGCACTATGGTTCCCTGGCTGCTGTGCCTTTCAGGCATATTTGCCAAGAAAAATGAAAAGTGGAAGATGCTGTTTTATGCAAAAATGATAACCGTGTAATGTGTTTACCCCGCTGTTGCAGTTCTGTCTTTTTAAAAAAGCAGACGCATTGATATTAAAATGTATTAGTATTTCTATGGGTACGCCTGTACGTCTTACGTGTGTGACTGTGTGTGTGTGTGTGTGTGTGTGTGTGTGTGTGTGTGTGTGTGTGTGTGTGTGTGTGTGTGTGTGTGTGTGTGTGTGTGTGTGTGTGTGTGTGTGTGTGTGTGTGTGTGTGTGTGTGTGTGTATGTGTTTCTCCTCCAAGGCCTCCCCATTGCCCTGGGTGGTAATTTACAGCCACCCAGCAAATGAGTTCTTTCGGAGGCCCACGTCACCGCACTCCATCACGGCCCGGCTAGTGATCTGTTACCAGGAACACTCCCACAATATCGGCCATAAAACTGCACGCCGGCTCCATATTAATGCGAGCGAGGAGCAGCTCTGGACCTGTGAAGGACGGAGAGGCTGTGTGGCTTTAACTCAAACACCCATTGACTCCTTCATGAGGAATGCAAGAGGAGTGGCAATAGCACCATTTTAGGAAGAGATACTGGACAAGGGCAGAGGGGATTAGAAGTTTGTTCATCCGGAATGCCCAATTGGTTCCCCAACACATAAGCCCAATTCAATTCATTTTCTGGGAATTAACATCCCCGGAAAAATCTCAAAGTTCAGTTCAGTCCTTGTCCAGTTAATGATGAAGGGATCCAATCCAAGTTGGCAAGAAGCAAGATTCAGAAGTTTAACTTTCAAACATAAAACTCGAAAATAGTGGTCAAATATGTTGAATTAGATATTAGATATAATCTCCACCCAGAGTAACAATGTTTAATGAGTTTGAACAGGCATGAACTGCATATACATGTTGTTACGTGCTCCGCCTGTTCTGCCCTTATTCCCCTTTGTCCGTCTCTTCCTCTCACATCTCTCAGGTGCCCCTTCCACCTGTAGTGTCCCTCCCTTAAAAAGGGCTCAGTTGAGAGTCAGACTCCTGACTGGCAGCATTCCCTTTTGTTTGGTCCCTCTCCCCCTTTAGTGTTTTTTGTCTAGGCTCCCTATATTTTTTTCCTTTTTCTTTTGGGGAGGGAGGTCTGGTCGTCTAGTTCTCGTGGCTTTATTTCTGTAGTTAAGTTTTTCCTCTGTTTTGTTAGTCCGACGGCCCGCTGCGCGGTTGGCCCAGGCTTCTCCATCCTTTTGTTCTTTTGGGCCGGACCTCCCTGCTGTTATTGTTTCCTCATTTGTGAGTATTTTCATGTTTTGTTAAATAAATGATTTTTGTTGTGTAATCCCAAAGCGGTGTGGCATCCTTTTTAATAGGTTAGAGCCAAGTGTGTTTGAGGCCTTAGCACATGTATTTAATACAACATAAGATTTGGATAGCCCTGTGGTGCGGGGGTGGTTTGATTTAAGCAGCCGCAACTGTTGTGTCCCGTTAATTGGGCCCAAGATCAGGGTGGCTGTACACCTGTTGCTCGTCAGAGCAATCAACATATACAGGCTAAAGCACCCATCCCCCCACACAGACGGAGGGAGAGCCTTTGTCATGATAACTTTTCATCTGCTCCCGGCTTGTTACATCTTGCCCCTATCCATTAAACTGGTGTGTTTATATCATCATGGCCTTTGTCTCTGTGTCGGCGAGCCCCAAGAAAAGCCACTGAAGTGCGGCAGGACACACTGGAAAATGAAAAGTTGTCATGACAATGGCTCTCCCTTAGTCTGCGTTGGTTGATTGCTCTGACAAGCAACAGGCGTACCACCCCTGATCCCGGGCCCAGTTAACTAGACCCAAGAAAGGTGTGGCTGCTTAAATCAGACCACCACCACACCACAATCTATATTTTGGTTCGGTGGTCAACCAGCGAACAACTTTGTTGAACCCAAAGTTTCAATATTATCATGTGTAGGCAGCTTAAGAACTCTAACTGTTACTGCAAAGCTCTTCAAATCCACACAAGGAGCAAACAGTAAGGAGGAAAAAAAAACTGTCCCAACTCCAAACATGAGGACATTGACAAGCAGAGTCCAAGAGTCCACTGATAAAATCTCCTGAGCAGCGGCGCTGACAACTCTGCTTCGTGAAAAACGAGGAAGAAGCCTCTGGCCGCCCTGGCTTCCGAAGCGGGTCAGGGTGAGAGAACCTCACCCAAGAGTCAGGTCACCGAAGCTGGGGAGGCCAGCCTTGAAGCCGAGGGGGAGACACCATTGGAGACGAGAGGCTGTGAAGTGGAACAGTGTTTGGTGTGGTAAGAGAGTGTGTCTGAGTTTTTGCGAAAGACACTGTTCTGCCAGCTGGAGTGTGACTGGTCGACTTTGATAAGGTCAGCCGCAGGGGCCCTATTGTCCACCCCAGTTTGGGACCCCTGCCAGCCGCTCCGTCAGCTCCACTGGCACAACGCTGCTCCACTCATTAAACAAACACAAGGAGTAAAACATGCATGCGCGGAATCACAAATATATACAAACACACAATACTCACACGCTCAACAGATACTTTGCTGAAAGGGGGTTTAGTGCTTTCCTTGGCAGCACGAGGAGCCGGCGAATCCGACGACTTGGCCAAGCGCAAGTGTTCTAAATGGCACCCCCCAAACTACCCTGACTGATTCTCTCCCGGTCAATCTGTTTATGAATGCTTCTGTTTAATATTTTATCTCGTCTTGCCAGAAATGTATACAGAGCTCTTTGGCTCTTAAAATGTTTAATTTGCTAATTTTAAACTGCTGAGATAATGGTGAAATAAAAACAGGGGATGTGTTAATCAAAAGCAGTGCCTCACTTGCTGGTTTAGTTTAAATAGGTCATCAGTTCTTTTATTACTGCGCGAATGACGTTCGTCAAATACACAACAGCTCAGTGGGGCGCTTAAGCACGACAATTGGGCCTTTTCAATAAAAGTGTCAGATTTGTCAGATGAAGGTTCATATGTTACGAGAAGAAATAGATATGAAGGCACCGAAAACTTGGCCCCAGAGGGCCATGGCAGCCATTTTTCAAAATGCCCACCAAATAGGCACCACATCACAGACAACATAGACTTCTTCCCCATTTGAAAAACAAAATAGAAGAGGCATGGTCACCTCAGGATGAGAATTCTACAGAATGCTACATAGATGGAACAGCAATAATTTTTCATTCACAAAAAAAACTTAAATGCTGTTTTTTTGTATACATTTCATAATATGCTATCCTTTAATTCAGAATTGTGTGTATATATGTGTGTTTGTGTGTGTGTGTGTGTGTGTGTGTGTGTGTGTGTGTGTGTGTGTGTGTGTGTGTGTGTGTGTGTGTCTCTATCTGAGTGGGTTGGTGTTGTGCTGCAGTGACTTTGTTTTGGGGTGACTGGACCCCCCCCTCTACACCTCCCCAGCAGCAGCTACTAATTGCATTTTGACTGATTATCAACATCAAGCTGTAAATCAGTAAGCAAGGCAACCTTGCAGAGAGAGAGAGAGAGAGAGAGAGAGAGAGAGAGAGGGAAGGAATGAAAAGAGAGGGCAAGCGTGCATGCTTGCGTGCATGCAGGTGTATGAATGTGAGGGGAGGAAGAACATGACAGGCAAGATATGAGAAAATGCAAAGTTGAAAAAAGAAAGAGAGAAGGAGCGAAGTTCAAAAATGTAGAAACACACCTCAAGTTTTTTGGACCTCTTTTAGCTCAATCCAGCCACATCTGGATGATGACGTGTCATCATTTATGTGTCTATTCATTATATTTCTCCATTTAACTTTTGAATAAGTGCTACGCAAATTTGTTTCTCACATTACTGCTACCTTCTTCACATGCAATCATACACTCACGCACACACACACACACACATACACACACACACACACACACCCCTGCCAGGGCAGCAGCCTGGTTGTAGCCTCCAGCAGGACAGAGCTGATCTACGATACGACCGGACCATCTTTCTTTGAAACTTTCCTTTATCCCTGTTTCACCTTCACGTTTTTTCACACACACACACACACACACACACACACACACACACACACACACACACACACACTTACAGAAAGTTGACGCAGCCGGTGCCGGGCGGGGGAGCAATCCAGACGAAGCTGAAGCTGCTGGACGGCTGATGGCTGACGTGCGACGCCACCACGCTGCACACGAACTGCGTCCCACTGAACTGCCGCTCCGGCATCACACCTGAGGACGGACAAAACTAAAGTCAAAAACAAGAATGGTGGGGGGGGGAAAAAAGACGCTGTACACGTAACATGTAGAAAGTTGTGCGATAGTTTTGGAAGGTATAACAACATTTTAGGTATATTTTTATTTTTCTGTGGATTTATTTCTGTGTATAGACAGCTATCACTCCATCCAGCTCTTTTCTGCTTTCAATATCGATCCAGACATTCTCTCTCTTCTTCCTCTTTCCTACACTTTCATATCGCACCTTAGAAAAGTATATATTTACTGAATATGCCTGTGGTTACATATATATGGATATATTTGTACATTTGTTGTATGTGTATATGTGTATACATATATACATACATATACACCTATATACATACATATACACATATATACAGTATATATATATATACACACACATACATATACATATATACACACATATATATGTATATATACAGTATTTAAATATATTTATAATATATGTATATATTCCTACATATATACATACATACATACATATATACACATACATACATCCATATATACAGTATATATATATACATACCATACATATACACTGTATATATATATATAAACACACACACACACACACACACACACACACACACACACACACACACACACACACACACACACACACACACACACACACACACACACACACAAACACATCCCTCCTGTCACCAGTTGCCTTTCTCGCCGTCTTCCCTGAGCTGCCGGCGGGTAACAGGCTCTTATTGATGACAGCCGCTGTCCGGCTATGATTCCGCGGGAAGAATGACATCATGTCACACAATCTTTCTCTTGCTGCGGAGTCTCAGAACGCCGTGGGTGCAAGGGCAGGGCTCCACCGGCGTTCATCCATCACAGGACAAACCACCACAGCCGCCGGGGACATTTCAAACGGTTCGATACTATGCTGGCTCAACCGAATGGCATTACAGCACCAAGGAGGAGGATGTCCACATATCAAAGTAAAACCATGTTCGATGTCACACGTGGACACATAAAGACGCGGAAAATGCAATAACATGGGTAACGTTCAAATCAATGAGGAAAGACGGACTTCCAGGTCAAAGCATAGTCCAATGCATGCATATTTGTCTATTTTATGTAAAGAGGTGATCTGCAGTTTTAGTTCCAGTGTCACATTAGATAGAGAAAACCGGCGTCATAAACACTGAAAATATAATAAATAGATCTACCATATTTTAAGATATATTTAGACAGACAGACAAATAGACAAAATTATCTTGTAATGATGCACATTTACAGTGATACAGTATTTAAAGCACAGTATATATATGATATGATAGTATTTGCCCTGTCCTAGAGCATGACATTTCAATTTGTTACATCTTTAATACATCAAATGCACACATGAAGAATCACTATTTCACAATGTACAGGTTGTGTACTTAATAATGAATTCCATAACTATGAAATAAACACAAAAAATAGCGACAAAACCAATCCCCTCCCAAAACAATCATTGCATTTTTTTCACTCCCCTTTCTTCCTATCTGCTCTTCTCTTCCCCATCTCTTCTCCTCCCCTTGTGTGCAACCTTCTCTGTTGTTTTCCTTGGACAGTCTCGCCAATAGAAACTCAAAAGCAGAGTTTAAAAGAAATGACTCCATTCCGGTTTACCCTCAATTTTCGGAGATTAAATCCATAAATATCCGCGGTAGTCTCGTTGGCTCACTGCGCGAGTCTGCGTTTGATTGAGAAAACTTGTGCGAGCGCCAGATTTACGAGTTGCCGAGCGGAGCAGCCTGTTGCCGAGCGGAGGGGTGTTCAGGGAGGCCGGCGGTGTGTAGTAACAGAGAAGTAATGGCTCTCAAATGGCAACGATGTTCTGCAATCATCTATGCTTCAACTTGCTGCTTAATGGCTACGATTTGTGGCTAATGATAATAATACACACACATGCGTGCGTACACTGCCAAAACAGTACAACGTGTGTACACTGCCAAACAGGAACATTAGGTACTGTTGCTTTGTTGATGTACAAACCATCAACATCCAACCTTAACACTCTCCTTTTTTTAAATTTTTTAACTTAATTTGTTCATTTATATATTACTTTATAATTGACTGATATATTTTTATTTTTCTGCCTGCCTTTCCTATTCCCTATAGTTTTCATTTTGTTACCCACACACACACACACACACACACTCGCGCTCACAAAGAGGCTTAACAATGTAAGTAGCTCCATCATCAACAGATTATTGTATGTGGCTGTGTGAACATTGTTTGCCTGAATGGACCGAATCCAGGCAGTGTTTACCCACAATACCCTAAAAACTGTAAAATGAAGAGGCAGAACAATTTCTTGCACGCTGCATACGCAGCACTGGGGGAAATATGCTTTCACATTCCTGTACAACGCTCCCTTCTCAGCCCTGGGCATGCATCAGGGCGCGTGCACGCACACACACACACACACACACACACACACACACACACACACACACACACACACACACACACACACACACACACACACACACAAACAAACACACACACAACTGCCAATTTACAGAAGAATTCTATTGCTGTCACATGCTGTGCAATTACGGCTCCAACCACGGCAGTCGAGGAATCGGTTTTATAGCGCTAAGTGTCCAATTTTTGCGGCAGGGCCAAAGGAGAGAGAGAGTGAGCTGCACTCACACTCTTTCATGGAGGCAATTTGAGACTCCCGACCGATGTGCATAACACAGGCTCCACAAAACACTATCTAGAAAATTGTAGAGGGAAAGAGAAACAAAGAAGTAGCGACGGGGAGAGGGGATAAGAAGAGACGGCTGTTTGTCCGAGTTAAAGGCAGAAAGAGAGAGAGATGAGTAAATGGAGGTGGGCAAAACAAGTAGGGACAGAGACGTTTTAAGCTAGACTTTATTGATCCCCGTGGGGAAATTTGGCGTCTGCATTCATTTCGAGGCCATCCTGAGTATTTAGGGGCAGCGTGGCGCCTGGGGATCAACTCCACTGCACTGAGAGGAGGAATTGAGGAAATAAGTCTCTTGTGGAGAGCAGAACGGGACAATTTATCTTGCAAAGTGTGTCCATCTTTCTGTTGCTCATCAAAGAAAAAAGAACAAACATTTTTATTTCCAACTCATTTCAAAGGGGAAACCCAGGACGTGGCTCTTTGCTTATAATTTCCACCAAATTTTCAAGTGTTTTTATTATGACATTAGCTTGAATAATTCTCAAACTGACCCAGATCTAAAGTTTGTTTCATAATGTTGTCTTGGATGGATGAGTTATGAAGCGGCACTAGATTCTGTTTGAAAAGGTGGCCAATACTGACGACTATAAAATAAGTAATTGTGGATTAATTGATTCAAGAACTTTATGCTGAAAGGAAGTCACAATTTAAAGACTTAAATTGTGACAACAACCGACACGACGCCCATGAATCAGGGCTCAGGGTTGTCCAAGGCAGGACCCTACACAGGCTCCTACCTCTTTTTTTTTTTTTTAAGTTGATGAGAGTTTTGCACAATGGATAAAGACGCTTGCTCTCATTGTTCCCTCAATACCAGTGTAGACTACTTTCATGCCATCTGGCTGGCTGGGGCGGGTGGTTCTGCCGCGGTGTTGGTCTGTCAGCATGGGACCTGGCCACCCACCTGTGGTCCACGCCAGGCACCCACACCCATTCTTATGCCTGCACGTGGGGGTGGGTTGTATGTGGGCACTTCAGGGGTGCAGGGTCTCCTCACGTCCTCTGGGACTGGTTTATCGTGGCTCCTCAGGGGCCTCCTGCGGTCGTGGAGTGTCTATACGGTTGTGGGACGCAGGGGCCTTTTTCCACTGCTTGGATGCGCTACGATATAATTCCGACCTCATACACTAGTACAAATTGGGATGAGTCCCGTGCACTCACCAATGGACCCGTCACACATGTTGTCGTCTGATGTTTGTTTTTCCAGGTACATGTTGTTGTTTGTTTCTCTGTTTATTTGTCTCACCTGTGGTGATTCTTCCCCTCTTGGAGAAGTAATGACGATTAGTTGTTTACAGACTAAAATATGGTAAGATGGTTCTCTAAAGAGGGGGATTTGTGGAGGTTCTGTGCAAGAAAAATTTGTGCTCTTCATCGTCTTCATCCTACAGGTCGTCCACAGGACAGAGTTATTGCAGCAGTTCTTGATGATTAAATAATTAATAGAGTTGCATTGCAGGTTGAGAAGTTGAACTTCACTTGCAGATTAACTCTGTGCTAGATGCAATGGCACAAATACTTTGCGTTGTATGCCCAGCATGCTGACAGCACATGTTAAAAAAAAATAATCAAAAAAAAGAAAAGAGTCTTGCACAATAGTTACAGTAGTGTTGCAACACTGCCTTATTGAATTTACAAAGGCTGCTATTACGCATCTGAAATTATGTCCGCAGGAATGAAGAGTGGAAAAAGAAGAGCTAGGGCAGGAGAATAACAGGAGAGAGAAAAGGGATGGGGAGGAGGTGAACGGGAGAATCAAATGCTTGAAATTCACAGGGAGCAAGAGGGGGGAAACATAGAGGAGAGAGAGAGAGAGAGAGAGAGACAGAGAGAGAGAGAGAGAGTTAAAGGAAAAAGAGGGAATAAGATAGATTCAGGAAAAATAAAGACAGAGAGCTGTTTGGCTACAGGGTGAGATGAAACGACAGACTCGCACGCGCCGCTCAAAGAACTATGACAAAACACACTCGGGCATAAAAATGCAAATACTGAAAGTAATCGCTTTCATGTTTCAGTGTGGAAAGAGCGAAACACGAAATATGTTTATTCAATGGGATCCAGTTAAGCAACAAGCTGTTGCTGGAACCAGAGAAAGATGGGCGAAGCGATCCAACATGACACACGGAAATCCAGGACAATGAAGTAAACAAGCAGTTTGAGAGCGAAAGAAAGAAATGGAGGGAGAGAGAGCAAGTGGAGTTAAAATCACAATATCTTTTGCCGAACAATTGGCTAATTTGACAAGATTTTGGGGAGGACTCTGCATGTTTTCATAAAGATATTTACACACATGGAAACAATCATTAGAAATGTGGATATTCCAACCATTGCTTAGAACATCTATAACAGTCCATGAAGTTCGGAAAATTGCTTTTTTTTTTTATCCTGCAAGGCAGTCTTAAAGACATCAGTGAACTATATCACAATACTATACTACTATATTACTATCGCCAAAATCTCAGATGATATATCCCAATAGCAATATTATTGAAACATCACCCAGCCCTCGACAGAGGAATTAAATTGTGGGGGGGTTCCATCAAGCTCCTTCTCCGTGCATTCATCTGTTGGTTCCTAACCATCACTCGTATCCACGGTTCTTCAGATCTGACAGAGCTGTCATTTCACTTTTGGCTTTGCTTTGCATTGTCACCTTGCTTAGTGGCGGTTTTGCTCGTCTTCGTCCTTTGTTCTGTGAAACGTTCCCTCCTTGCTCCACTCCTCGCTCCACTCCTCGCTCCACTCATTTCTTGCGAGCGCGTTAAGTGAATCTATTTATTCTACAGTTTGAGTTGAGGGACGGATGCACGGTGGCGGTGGCGAGCGGCTCCTCGCTGCCGCCACCGGAGTTGGTTCACATTAGGGTCGACGCACCTGTTGTTTATGTCCTTTTATGCCTTTCGTCCCTCAAGCTTAAGTGTGCGAGATGCAGTGTGTACCGGCGGTGAAGGAGGTCTACGACAACACGGCCTTCAAGTTCAAAATAGCTCAAACGCCCCCGCCTCCACCCGCCGCCTCCCCTGCCGCTCTACCTCCCCTTGTCCATCAAATATCTCTCTGTTCCGGAGCAAACAGGGAGGGAGGCCTCGAGTGGAGCTAAGATACGTTCGAAAAAGATCACAAACTGCAGGGATTGAATTGGGACTAACTATCTAACAAATTATATTGATACCACCGTGATTACCCTAACAGTTGTGCCACAAAGTGAAGAGTTTGACGATGGGAGTGCTCAAAGTTACCAGTGAGTTTTATTCCTTTCCGGAAAGCCCGAACAGAAAAATATGGAACCACCAGCAAATGCATTTATTTATGTATGTATTTACCAAACATCCAACCTAAAGTTTACACTATTGCACTGTACATTCCTATTCTATGTACATAAAAAAATCTGTGCAAGGAAGAAGAAGAATCACTTCAAGAATCACCTCATTGGTGTCCTCAACTTCTTTGCACGTTGGCTTCAAAAGAAAATGTATGAAACAGTTTTCCTGTCCCTGACGATGAATGTTATAAAAAAGTTGATCCCGGGCTGTTTACGCCACACACACACACACACACACACACACACACACACACACACACACACACACACACACACACACACACACACACACACACACACACACGTTTCCCTCCTCATGGCAGTATGCAGGCAGCCAGAGCCTGACTAATCATCCCAACTAATGGGCTCACGATGACAGAGGCTGCAATCAGGGGACAAATGCCACCAGTGATGTATTCATGTTGCATGTTACATTACCATACGCAGAGGTGGTTTCTAATTCAATAAGATGCCTGAAGAGGACCTTGGGGGTTTGCCCCCACCCCTCCGCTCCC
The DNA here is from genome assembly GCF_960531495.2 of Zeus faber. Taxonomy (NCBI): domain Eukaryota; kingdom Metazoa; phylum Chordata; class Actinopteri; order Zeiformes; family Zeidae; genus Zeus; species Zeus faber. The sequence goes on along the minus strand of NC_137201.1, from coordinate 20,763,633 downwards.
CCCATGCCGGTCCAGAAACACATAGACAAATACACACACACATTACCACACATGTACACGAACACAAAGACATTAACATTAACATCAGCCTACTCACAAACACACACACACAGACACACACACACGCTTACACAAATATATACACACATGCAGGGCCACAGAAGCATGCAAAGCCATGACTTTTCACATGCAAATCAGGCTTTCTGAGCTGTCATCAGTGATTAATGGCAGGGGAAGATGACCTGCCAACTCCCACGGTATTTCTGGGCATGGCATGTTTCAAATATGAATACAAACACAAACACACACACACACACTCCCGTACACACACACACACACACACACACACCATATACTGTATGTGCGCACAACAAAAGTCAGGAAATGGGTCTGGATGTTCAGGGTCATGTGCCGCTGGCTCCAAGACTGACACGTTAGCCTCCAGTCTGAGGTTTCTGGTCATATTCTAAATACCCATAAAGAGGGAAGTGGGAGGTTGACAGCCTCTGAGTAATTCATATTAATCCTCCCCATGTGTCTCCACTATGGAAACCACCTATCCATCATATGGGTTTCTTCTGCAGATCCTTAATGCTGTTGCAGATGTCAACGCTGTCAATAAAAATGTTTTCGGCCCTTTTGAGCGTCTCTCTTTTTTGCGTCGTTATGTCTGCCTCTCACATTTTGCAGAGCTAATGGTTGTTCTCGTGGAAGGTAATAAACAAGAAACAGATTGCTCTTCCCAACGGTGCAGATCAGCCATCACTGGCAGAGCCGAGCGCGGGCCTTTCTGTCGGGTGTTTGATTGGCCACAGGACACAGATAGGCACAATTTTAAATGACGTGCACATTTAAACCAACATCATTTAGACTTTTATTGATGCCATTGGACATCTGGTCATTATCAAAAAGCTATTGGGCCCCACACTGACCTCTAGACTGTCCTTCAAAAACAGTCATGAAGGGATAACGCAAAACTCTCCTTCTGTTTACTTGGCAAAGACACACTTGATTTAATAAACTTCACAGTGTTTAATTTTATGGTATTATCTGTAACAATTATGCAAATGTTCAGTGAATTTCCTCGACTACCTCTGGGTACGGGAACTAAATGGGGAACCATTTTTGCTGGGGACCTTCAGAAACCTTCAGGAACTTCTTGAAAGTTTCAGACGATAGTTCTTGGTTGCTTACCTAACGCACCGAGAAGCCATGGGGATTATGCAAATCACGCTGGCTGCATAGGTCGCTGTTGTTTGGATTCTGGCTTTTCCATTTACGAATACTAACATGACGACATTGCAGGCTACGAGGAAGCCGTGTGCTTTGACCAGTCAGCGCTGTTTGGTACTACAAACTCCGGCCCAACCGTTCCAGCTCCCCCAAAAAGTACCCCTACGGTAAGTATTTGCATGGACTCTTTGCGAACTAGGAATCATCCGATTTAGAAATCAACTTCCACCAGTGGAAAAAGGCCTAAGCCCTAGAGTTCCTAAGTACCGGGAGCCATGATTCTGGCTACTGGGGTGAAAAATGGGTTTATGCTTCTGTTAGAGAGCAGTGACCAGGACCAGGATTTAAATGTCCTGAACAAATGGGAGAAATTCTGGTCAAATATTATGTGTTTATTGAGCTTAAAACCAAGTGATGGGCAGGCTATGTAAAGATTGACATCATCAAGGCATGTAGACTTATAATATTTTTTATTAAAAAGTAGGCTACTTTTGCTTATATATTAAATTCCAAATAAAAAATTGAATAATAAAGTTTGTGGGGTTGCCTTTGTCGGCACATCTTGTTGACATATTTGACACAATGGATATTTACCATCTGCTTTGGGTCGGAACTCCAATATCCAAAAAAACGCCAAACTATGAATGTATTGTATTTGGCCCTCATTTGTCAACAATACACCATCTTTCTCCTTCTCTTCCGAACTTTGGATGCTGCCACACCGTCTCCGCTGCCAGTGTGGTTATGGTTTGTTTGTTGGTGGAACCTACCCACGAGGGAGGGGGCGGGGCTTATTTCTGTAGCGACAAACATGATTGGCTTGAGGTGAAATGTCAGCTTCAGGCTTTTCATTGCCACTTGCCTCACACATCTACGCAAATTTGTAGCTCTTGTTTGTTTTTTACAAACCAAATCACAATCGTCTCGGGCGGTTATTAAGCCCAAAATGCAGTGACGGTGCCTTTGCAAAATAGTGTCGTGTGGGAACCTTTGCACGTGGGGGGCGGGCCCTGGCATTGAAATAAATAAATTCCTCGCAAAAATGAAAAACCCACATAAAACAGTAAAACACGTATGTGGACTGAAATAGTCGCTCAATGGCAGGCTTTATACCAACAACCTACTTCCGGTGAGTTGGATTGGTAATCTAGTAAGTTATTTTTAAAATTCACATTACCCAACACTGGCACTGACCAGCATGCAGTGCAGGACCATGGTTTCTGCACACCTAAGTGACGTAAATTGTGTCTTGTCCTAGAGACGTGCTCAAGAGCAGCTCCCTGAGACGAACAGTATATTTGACGGCGGCAGAAATCTTATATAGTCAGTTTGACGTGATAGTTCCGTGCGTGCTCAAGATGAGGCAAAACTGTGACGCACGAATGACAATAGGGTGTTGTTCCCGCTCTGCAGCTGCAGCGCAGCGAAAACGAAAGCAACGACAGCCACCGGCAGGAGTCCAAGGCTCACCATAAGCACCTACACGTGTGTGAGAACTAGAAAAATAAACATATGTGACTGGGCAATGAGGTTGTGTTCTTCATTATGTGTGTGCATATATCTTAATGTGATTACATAGATTTAGATATATTGTGACAACACCATTCAGCAGCCATTCACCACAAACATTCATTTAGTACAATCCTCCAACACAACAAGGCCTCCCCAATCCGCAACAACATGGTGATTTTCACGCAGACACAAAACAACACACTTCGACAACAATGTAATTCATGTGTATGCATTGTGATTTGCTAGAGCCGTTAATGAAACTCTATGATAGAAGGCAGGGAGGGGAGACTTATTCTGCTGTGGAATTCATGTTTGTCACCACAAGACTTCGTGCTTTTTAATTAAACATGGATAATGTGAGGCTCATTTCGAAAACCCAAATCAATGTTTATGGTGCGCATCTTTTGTGCTCCAGGTCTGTTGTGCATGGTGTGTGTGTGTGTATGAATATCTGTGTGTATCTATACTCCGTTGAAACTATTAATAGCCTTGTCTGGCATCGCTTCTCTGCTTGATCAGCTTAGGAATTCAATGTGTTTCTACCACAGACAATTTTGGGCACTGAGCTATTAAAGACTCATATTTCATGTGGTAATTCTAAAATCCTGTCATAAACGTACTCAAGCATTAATCTGTGTTATCAAAAGCCAATGAATGTATGGGAATCTGTCATAAGCCAGTATAATGCCTCTGTCATTAAGTCCCAATAGACGGCAAACAATAGCAACATAAATGATATATCACAACGGCACCGACAGCCAGAGAGAGGGCCCCATATCCTGAAAGGCCCCATGCAATGAGAGATGTGAGAAAGATTTGTGTGTGTGTGTGTGTTTGTGTGTGTGTGTGTGTGCGTGCGTGTGTGTGTGTGTGTCATACATGTTGCGTTCAGCCCCTCTTCCACACTACTGTCTGCAGAGAACCACAGCGGGCTCTCAAGGGGCCCTGGCTGCCCAACTCTGGGACTCTATTGGCTGAAATAGGCATCCGTCTCAGCACCTGCCAATCATTGTGCCATGGTGAAGGCTGGCACTGCTGCGTTGGTTGCGGGGGTCTGGTGGGTCTCGCCAGCAGGAAGCAGCGTGTTCATGTGGGCAGTGGGAGATGCCAGCGGCACAAGGGCAAAGGATACAAGCTTCTGTGGGAACCAGAGAGTCTGCTGGATGAATGAAGTAACGCTTGGATGGCAGGAAAGAGCACCTGGAGATGGGTGTGTGTGTGTTTGTGCGTGTGTGTGTGTGTGTGTGTGTGTGTGTGTGTGTGTGTGTGTGTGTGTGTGTGTGTGTGTGTGTGTGTGTGTGTGTGTGTGTGTGTGTGTGTGTGTGTGTGAAAAAGAGAGAGAGAAATACCCATGTCTGTGTATAAATATCTTTCTGTATTCGGTATGTGGATATTGCTGAGGCTTCCAACATACGACAGGGGACGAATCACATACATCCCGATTGGACAATTGTGGTCTGATTAAAACTTTCAGTATTTCAGATTTCAGTAGGAGGCTGAAACAAGATGAGACAAACAGATAATATTACAGGCAATGTTTAATGTATTTTTAACTAATTTTTATTTTCAAATTTCAAAACTATCCGAGAGAAACTACACACATGAATTTCTCAAACAATTAAGGGCTACAAACCACACAAGAGTGAGTGACGAAGGTCATGAATCCCCTTGGTCTAATGTGTCATAATTGAAATGAATGCTGAACTACCCAAGAGTTGTGTCCTCTCCTTGATAATAGATGCACGCCTTGACACAGCCCATCCATTCATCTCAAGCATGCAGATGCGCGCGCGCACGCGCAGTACATATACAAGCCTATATTTGCACACACACACACACACACACACACACACACACACACACACACACACACACACACACACACACACACACACACACACACAATGCACAGAAAATGCAAAATGAAAATACAAACTTACTACAGCCACCAAATAACACTAATAGGTCACAAATTCCTCCATGCAGCGGCATCTCAAGTTCTCAATTGTGTGTGTGTGTGTGTGTGTGTGTGTGTGTGTGTGTGTGTGTGTGCGTGTGCATGTGCGTGTGTGTGTGTGTGTGTGTGTGTGTGTGTGTGTGTGTGTGTGTGTGTGTGTGTGTGCGTGCGTGTGTGTGTGTGTGTTATGTAAAGCCATCAGGATGAGGCATTAGTGAGAGACATAATTGGAGTGACAGAGTTCTGGAGGATGGGGAGGACAGCTAGCTCCAAGCCCCAGGACCAGCTCACCACACTGGGTGGCAAAGTCACTCAGCTCCCTCTTCCCTGGTCCCTGTGTCCCGGAGCAGCCACCTCTCCTTCCAGCCATCCGTCCATACATATATAGGTCCGTCCATCAGCGAGGCCTATGAGCCCCTGCCGACTGTGGGTGTTTGTCAGTGCTTTACCGCCCGGTGCCAGGGCTAATTTGATTTTTAATTCAACGCGACTCCCCGGCTAATAGTTTGAGCTCCGGATTAATTAATCTGATTTGACTTGTGCTAATTTGTTGTGCCCACTCCTCGCTGCCTGTCAGTGCAGCAAACAAATAAACTGTTTGGGCTCCGATCTCCGAGGCGCTGTCCTGACATACATGTTGAGGACAGGGAGCCGTAGACCCGCGGCGACAGGTGAGGCGGTAGCGGCGAGGTGCCCGGGTGCTCCCTTTCGCGTGCAACATGTGTGTGTATACTTCCAATGTTTTTATTTTAGTGTGTTTATGGAGATTGGAGCGGTGCCTGGTATGACAGAGTAGAGCTGGGAGGCTGTGAACTAATCACGGCAACAGTCTCTCTCTCACAAGGAGGTCATGATTAAGAGAAGGTCAGCCAGCCACTTTCTCTGCCAATATGTGGGTCAGAGAAGATCCCAGCGAGTGAGAGGCTTACACTGAGCAGACGATGCATTGAAACACTGGGGCTTCTCGAGTGTAAAGGGCTGGATCTAGCCAGCAGCCTACAGGGAGCAGCCGGTGGAAACACTGGGTTTCTTCCTCTGACCGAGGTAGGATGAGTACTCTGAGTGTACTTCTAAGACTCCCTGCCAGGGAACTTTTAAAATTAATAGATCTCAAAGACCTTTCTCTCCATTTCCACACAAAGCCCACAGATGCCCACACACACTCAAGGTGCATCTAGAGGTATGCAGTAGATTGCGAATGTTTTATATATCATATGTGTGTATATATATATATATATATATATATATATATATATATATATATATATATATATATATATATATATATATATATATATATATATATATATCCCAAGTTACATGATATATGTATTACAAGGCAACAAAGCAAAATCTCAAAGTGCCTTTGTGTTGAAATGATGCAAACTCACTGTTGTTCTCAGAAATGTGTCAAACAGAGCAGTCTTTGAGTCAGAGTTCCATGTCTCTTTTTTGAGCTTCACTTCTCCGTGACCTCCTGCACTCTTTTCCTGGCATGTATCCAACCTCTCTAACCGGCAGAAAATAACAGAGCGGCGCTCCAGAGAGAGACCACACATGGGAGGAACAACCTACGCTCGCTGCTTTCTATTGCATAAAAAAAAACAAAAATAACACAGCGTCTCACTTTCCAATTCCAGATCCCATTCCGTCCAGCCATCCCTTTCCATGCACTGGGAGTGAAGGGATAGTGGGATAGGCATTTTTAAGATGGACATGAAACTGTACATGTATCCACGTGCATAACAAACATACACAGATGTGCACACATGCACGCACACACCCACACAATAAAAACACACACGGACAAATACACAGTATTTCCTCTGCTATCAACCACAGCAATAGAGCTGATGCTATTCTGGTGAAAAGCCAGAATGATTGAGGCCAAACTGTTCTAATAAACAATACATTTTCATTACATTATGCACAATTAATCTTATCATTATGATAAATAAGATATGATGAGATAAGATATAGAACAATTTATTGATCCACAGTGCGAGTCAAAAAAGTGAAAAAGACGAAATCACGTACCGTACCTACACATATACACATACACAAAACATACAAATCATACAAAGGAAATTGCTTTGCATGTAGGTCATTTTATGAGTTTGAGATCCAGACACAGATAGTCCTGGATCATAAACACAAAAAAGCCACCCAGCCGTAAAACATTCACCAACACCCACAAACAAAACAGCAAACACACACAAACATGAATAAAAAGTATTAGTAAGGCAGACATGCAAACTCATGTGCACATACCACATGCAAATAACCACACAGACACACACACACGCACAGACACACACACACACACACACACACACACACACACACACAAACACACAAACACACACACACACACACACACAAACAACATGAGATGCGAAGCTCTCCACACTGTAGTGAAGTTGTGGGAGTTCAGTGAGAGGACGTTGTGTTTCAAGACAGATACTGAGGTTTACGTTATGTGAAGCAGCAAACCCCTCTGCGGCGCCAGTGCTTTAACAGGCCTCCACCTCCTCCACCTCCTCCACCATCACACCTGGAAGGCAAGACCTCTTCTATCGGGAGCACGCTACGGAGAGCAAAGGATCGCTGTGGGTCTGCCTTCCATAAATAATAGATGACATTCTGTGCTCCAAGAATTCTTTGAAGGTGGTGCGGCTTTCCAGCGGCCAGAGAGGCTGTTCGGGTGGAGAAGCCCCATGACTTTATATGCTTCAGCTCTGTGGACTCTAAGAGCGGCGGCCACCTGTTAGCAGCCTCCAGGCGGTGTGGGGCGGAGGGAGGCAGAGAGCGGCGAGCCGAGCAGCCTTGTTCATAGAGCGAGCGCACAGCACTCCGCATGCAATTACAACGAAAACTCAGGGGAAATTGCACGCAAACAATAATTACATATTCGCCAGAAATTATTTCAGGTATTCATGATTCATAGAGTATTTTTGATGATAAAATCGTTCGATTCATTGTCCAAATTTAAGGGGAATTTTAAGTCAATACTAGTTTGGAGGTTTTCAGTTTGGAACGATTTCTCCCCAAGATTTACGGCCGAGCCGTTCTGCTGCCTGGTCCAGAGCTCACAAATTACCTCCCATCAGTAACCCTGACAACCCTGATAACTCATCTCATCCGCATCTCTAATGAATTCATCAGCGGCTCGAGGGGAGAATCCGGGCCTTCGTGTTCCCCAGCCCTGAGCCGCGCCGGACTGATGCGTTTTGATCGCCCTCATCATCCTCATCATCTTCATCATCATCTTCACCGCAACCGCGCTGCTGAAGAACAACTGCTTGGACCGCGAGTTGCCCTTGACGGAGCTGTGGGAAGGGGCAACTCCATGGCGGTTTCCAAGGTTACGATATGAAGATGGATGCCGGAACATCCAAAGTGTGAACATCAGCGTGAGTTTGTGTATGTTGGTGGAATTTGAATGTGTAGCGTTACTAGAGGATAAGTCAGTGAGCGTGTGAGCGTTAATGCTAGTGTGTGTGTGTGTGTGTGTGTGTGTGTATGTGTGTGTGTGTGCGTGTGTGTGTGTGTGTGTGCATGTGCGTGTGTGTGTGTGTGTATGTGTACCTATGAAGCAGTAAGCGGTGCAGTCAGGGAGCTGTCAGCAGCGAGTCGGGAGCAGCCTGATCACAGAGCCGCTGTGTGTTTGAAGTCTCCCAGGGACTGACAGCTCCTCTGCCCGTGGGGACCCCTCCTCTCCTCCTTTCCTCTCCTCCTCTCCACTCCTAACCCGTCTAATTCTCCACTCTCCTCTCCTGTTTTCCCCTCTTTCCTCCTTCCCTCTCCTCTCTCGTTTCCTCGACCCCGCTCCCTTCTCAGCGCACCCCCTTTCTCTCTCCACCTCCCTCGTCATCCTAACCCTTTCTTCCCCCATCGTCTCCCTGTCTGTCTCTCTCCTCCCCGTCTTCCTCCTCCTCTTGCAGGTGAGATAAGTCTCTACTCCCCTGGGACTGATTTTTGCTGTGTTGGGAAAAGCAACTCATTCAAAAACAAGCTTTTGGGAATAATTCCTTTCAGTAGAAAACACACCTCTGAGCGTGTGCCTGTAAATACTGACATGATGAGCTGTCATGTGGCCGGGGCTGCCAACATGGCCGACATTCAATCTGGATCGGTGGCAAAGGGCTCTGACAGCCGACCTTCAGCCGGGAGATGGATGAATGTACCCGTGTGTGTGTGTGTGTGTGTGTGTGTGTGTGTGTGTGTGTGTGTGTGTGTGTGTGTGTGTGTGTGTGTGTGTGGGTTATGATTGCAAATCGAGCTCCCCGCCGCCCTCTCCAGCCCCTCCTCTACAGGTCAAGGAGTAGCGGGATTTTTTTATCTCTAATCTGGCCGTCTGTGGGTGCGATCTCATCCGTCACGGGGACGGAGCGGCGCGCGGACATCGCTGTCGCTACGCCGTCCGTTCTGTCAGAAGGACAGATCTATCATCGCTGGGTGGGGGCCACTCCTCGCCGGCGGGGGCCAACTGCCAAGCAAATAAATACTAATATGCAAATGAACAGCAAAATAAACATCGCCGCCAAAACGAGCCATCCATCACTGACCAGCTTCTTAACGAGTCAGCATCGCCACGGTAACACTAATCACCTGCTCCGTCAGAGAGAGAGAGAGAGAGAGAGAGAGAGAGAGAGAGAGAGTGATGGAACACTAACCTCTTTCTCTCTCTCCTCCTCCCCCTTTTAATCATTCGCCTGCTCTGTCTCCTCTCCGTCGGCTCCGCCTTTGCTATTTTTCATGCACACATTTATCTGTTTTCCTCCGTCTCGACCATCACTCATTCGACCAAGTCCTATAATCTCCAAACACTTTGTAAACACGTCTCCTCTGCTTGACTCTTCACTTCCTTCCCCTGTTTTTTACTTTTGAAGGCTTTCTGCAAATGTCATTTCCGCATCAAGTGAATGTCGGGGTTAGCTGGACGGAATTCTTCCTCAGTGTTTTTGTTTTAATGGATAATCACTTCTGGGGAAACATTTAGTTTTCGAACAGAGAAGCAGAGAGGATTCCGTTCTTTTTTGTCCTGTTGTAGTGTGCGAAACTATATATATATATATCACTTCATCAACACTGTGTTCAACAGCTCTAAACACCGACTAAATACTGAATGAACTAAGCGGCTTGTGAAGTGCATGTGATGGCCATGAAGGCCATGTTTGAATACTGTGTGAGCTCGTTTCTGGAAGCCTGGAAGGGGCTGGAATGGAAAGAAAAGGTCTTTTAATGGAATAAAAGTCAACAGAGGGAAAAACACAAAGCTGCTGGAATTCTGCAGCAGCTGAGTCAGTTCAGACTCATGTCGCTTTCTGGCTGAGTGTGTATAGACCCAGGATTTGAAAAGACACACACACACACACACACACACACACACACACACACACACACACACACACACTGATTGCACATACATACAAATACAAACAATAGCACAAAAGGGTAAATATATTTTCACGTGCGCGTACTCACACACACACACACATATGCATTTAGTGATATTCAGGAAATGTCTCTAATGAGCATAAATCCCACTGCCAAACTCTACACAATTGACAATGATCTGAATCATTCTACACACTCCGCCTTAAGGGACCAAAGCCAAAATGATGGGCGCAGCACCGTGCCATTCAGCCTATGGAGGGAGCATCGATGCAGAAGCACTACCGCTGGCATGGGGCGCAGAAAGTTCAGATGGTTTGAACTTTGGCCCAGTTACACTGACCTTTCAAAGCACTTCCGATCAGATGGTGCAGTTGGCAAGACCCCATCCAAAACAATCAAAAACATTGTCAATAAATGAAAAAACAAGCCTCTTAAATAACAGTAAAATCTGCTTCGATACTTTGATACTATTCAAAATTATGTAATGTAATGATTTTTATTAGAATAAGTAATGGTTATATAATTATAATAATAAATAACATAATCTGTGCCAAAAATAACCATTTACAATGAAGGTGAACAAGCATAAATGGGATCTATTCAATACAACAAGGACACAATACCGATTTGTATTTGGGTTCAAAGCTCAGCCAGCGCCCTACAACTCTTCCAACACCGTGCTGGATTCTTATCATGCGCAGCCAGCCCTAATGTGTGTTGTGACTGCCTGAGGTCAGAGATGACATGTTGCGTCTTCCCTGCCAACCTCTGGCACCTTCAGAGATATTCATTTCCGCGGCTGTAGCTCGGCCAGACTAGTTAAGCAGCGCGCCTTTACGAGCACTTTAAAAAGACCACAGTCAATTTGCTCTTCTCTGTTCTCCTCCACTCAAGTGGGCTTGGCTCCCAAACACAACATTGTTTTAAACGCTGGCTAGTCTGAATCTGCACTAGCCATAGCATTCCAATTACAGGACCATAAAGGACTGTGGTTAGCCACCCGGCATCTAAAAAACGGGGGATCCCCCGCTTTGGGCGGAGTAGATCCCGCACATCTAGTCTCGGTGGACCACAGCTCCACTGAGAAGCAAAACACGCGGCATTCTTCAGTCTCCCCTGAACGGCACCTCGGGCTCCATGGCAATCCAGCTAATTTGACAACGAGTGGGTGGTGAGTCGTGAGGAGGCGGTAAAGAGTCGGCCCTTCAAAGCCTCTTGTTTTTATTACGGATGTAGCGCGGCGGGGCGTGCATTGTTCTGCAGAGGGAGTGGATTCCAATAAAGTGCCCTTGCCTTTGCATCGTGGTCTCGGTCTCACACAAATAAATGTTGGTTTGTGCGTGAATGCCTGCATGTAAATATATGGAAAGCAAAAACGGAGAGACAAGGCAGAGGGAGAGGAAATTGTATTTACCTTGTTGCCAGCTACATAAAGGCAAAAAGTGAAGATAAGGAGAAGGGCAGGTATCAAGGTAGAAGCAGAGTGAGAGGTTGTGTCCCCAAATTGCTCAGTTTGTATATATGTGTGTGTGTGTGTGTGTGTGTGTGTGTGTGTGTGTGTGTGTGTGTGTGTGTGTGTGTGTGTGTGTGTGGTTTATTGCCGATCAGGGTATTGGTGCATTGGTTTTATGAGTCTTCCACCGAGACAAGTGAAGGGTGACCCGGGAGACGTTGGACTGCCTCGTCGCTGAGGGCTGGCGTGCAATCCTGAGGCCCAGGCGGCTACATATTGCACATACTGCACATATTTACATTTACACTCTCACCACCGGCAGGTAATGGCAATCATTTCATGAGATTGAAATCAATACGACGGCGCTCCCCGGATGTCAAGTTTGCCAGTTTCTTCAATCCTTCCCTGACTTCCTCCGTCATGGACAAAATATTGAGTGCAGGAGCATTTTTTACGAGTACTACTTCACTTCTACTGCTTTTAATGAAGATTTAGGACAGGACGCAGGCCTTTTCCTTTGACTTGGTTTTCCAAAAAGCAACAGACTTGGGACTTGGAACGGACTGTCTTACCCTGCTAAAGACCAGGTGCTAACTTGGACTCGTCTCACGAGGCCTCGGATACAAAAGTGGTTCCTCCTTTCCACCCTGCATCAACTTGATAGTAATGTATTTGTACAAGAAAATATCTCATTGTGGGATGTATTTTATTCTTTTTAGCTGCCCAGATTACAACTCTTAACCAGTTATCATTCATACTCTATGTGTATGTAAGTGCAATCCTGCGGTGGAGGAGGTTCCATTCCTTCCATTCCGGGGCTCCATTACTGCCGCCCCACCGCAGTACAGCCAATGAAACATCTGGCTGCCACATGCTGCTCCGGTTTTTCTGACAGATGTCTGCATCTGGAGTGTGTGTGTTAGTGCTGTTTGTGTATATGTGGACTTTTGTGTGAGTCTGTTTGAGTTTTTCTGTGAATGTGTGTATTTTTTCTCTGGTGGATGTCTCTGTTCATGTGCATGCTCGCATGTGTTCGTCTCTTTTCTGAAAACAGTAACTTTACGGATTAGTTTCTTTATCTGAATCCATTGCGATTCTCTCAAATGTCCCGCACACAACAGATCATATCAACATACATTTCTCCAGGGATAAATGTACATTCGAGGTCAACCCCCTTGGCCCACAAAAACTCTTTAGTGTTTTGCCTGCCGTTTTTGACCCTTACGCTTCCCTTAAAATTTCTCACCCCGATGATGTATATCAACTCTCCTCTGATTTGTTGATGTTTCTCCGTTATTATCCTCAAGAGTTCAAGTTAAACACTCGACGTTTCATGCAGGACGATTCCGCTGGCTTTCCATATGTTCACAGAGAAAACTTTCCTTCTTTATGCGTTGCAGTCTGTTTCAAAGCCCCAAGGGCTCTGCAGTGGCCCTCTCCCCAGATCGAGAGGCCTGCCCTGGGTTAAGGTCCATGTGCCAGCTGGATTAGGTCACCGGTGCACAGTCAGCCTCATCAGCCTCTGTGTCCCATCTACATGTTAATTGTGCAGAAGAACATGCAAGTGGAAAAATGAGACAGTGAATCAGGCATGAGTCTCGCCAGGGATTTAAAGGGTAGGCCATGGTGACCGCAGTAAATCACATCTTGTTCCCCTCTTTCAAGAGAACTTTCTTTTATGTCTGCTTTAGGCTCCATCGTCCTGGAAGGCCGATACTAGGAGGAGATGTGAGCAAATCAGTGTGGAGACACTCCACTGAAGAGGGCAGAGTGGGTGACGCTTTGGAACCTTCCTGCTGAGGCTGGCAGGGTAAAGAGCAATAGGGAGACTTTTGGCCAACACACCAGCATTGCTAGAAGAAACATTATAGAGGAGTCAGAGCTCTCTATCAGTTTTTAATCTGCAGTGGTTAAAAATTCACCGCATTGCTCGGCCGCAAAAAGCAGAGATACCCCCACCCCCACCCGTAAAAACTGAATACCCTCCGGCCCTCGGCTCCTCCTTGATATCCTGTCCATGAAAATCATAGACAGAATGGGAGACAAGGTGCGCCCCTGCCAGAGCCTAACACCCATAGGGAACGCAGAGGATACAAACACAACTGTCACTCCGGTTGTATAAGGCCCCTGGTACCTGGTACTCCCTGGGCAACTCCTACAGAACCCAACGGGGACACGGTCATAGGCTTTTTCCAATTCTGCAAAACACCTGTAGACAGGTCTGGCAAATTCCCATGACCCCTAAAGGGTTCGTGAGGGTGAAAGAGTTTCTAGTTCCACGTCCAGGACTGGATTTGCATTGTTCCTCCTGTATCCGAGGTTCAACTATGGGCTGCACTCTCTTTTTAAGTTCCCAGGCATAGGTTTCCCCAGGGAGGCCGAGCAGTGTGATCTGTTTAATTTGCTGACATAAAGTCGATATAACATTTTGTGCATTCTTATGTTGATGTTTGTTTACTGTGATAGGTGTCAATATTCAACGTAAATGAAAGTGACCATGTTGGTCAAACTTACTGCCTGGGAGCATTACCAACATTCTGATAGTGCCAGGTTTGATTTACTTCTGTAAACAGACACTGCAGCGAGTCGCCCATGACACACACCCTCGAGCCTGTCAGTCCACAGACAGCTTCTCCTAAGACACTTTAAATGAATAAAAGTGAAGCAAAAGTGATGCAATCCTTGCTTTGATGGCGTCACTTCAACCAGACAAGGGCAGCGCTGGATGTGGTGAAGTCAGCCGGTGCCGAACAGTGGAGTTAGTCAGGCTGTACGGGGCTGCTGGGAAACAGTTCCAGGCCAAGAGCCCCGTTCTCGATGGGAGTTCTTTATGACTACTCTGTCACCCCTAGAAACCCCTGCCCCCCAGCCCACCCCGTCCCTACCCCGACAGACTGGAGCCCCATCCACACGCACTCCATCTCAGTCTAGAAACTCTCTGAATTTTGTTTGTACAATGACTGAATGTGAAAGTGCAAGCAGTATTATTTATGAAAGTCAGTAAATTTGTCTACTTTATTTGTGTGGTTTGGGTGGTGTTACATTTAACAGATACTGCACAAGTTGAGGATTAAAAGAAATTTCCAGCTCAAGCAAAAACAAAGTTGCTAGGATAGCACAAAGACTTACCAGAATATGATAAAAAAATAAAAAATAAAAAATAAAAAATACAAAATAAAAACAGTTCCCATCCCCTTTGCTGTAACCGATTGGTCTCTGTGAATTGTCAGCAATGCACGCACCTTAACAATGTCAACGACAACTTAAGATGAACTGATGACATTAAAGAAATGCAGTTATTGTCATTCTCTGTGACTGTTAATGGCCTGGCGTGTCACCCAACAAGGGAGTTTTCAGTCTGTCCATTCCACTTTCAGGTATGTTCCGCGTCAGCTTTGGGGTGGCCGTGTCTTTTTCTATTTCGATTGAAATCTCCCCGAGTTTATGTGGTTTGTTAGTTTCATTACACTCTTTTTTCCTCTCTCTCATATTCAATACTCGGGTTTTTCCAGGAGTGGACAATTGAGAAAATAAAAGTCACGCCATGTTTTCACTCCATCCATTCAATAAAGCAGCTGATTTCACTTATTAGTCCTCCCCTCCGGGTTGGACTCATTAGCAAATCCAGGTGGTTGACTCAAAATACCGGGGAGGACTTTTACATTCAAAACATTGACTGTCCGCCTCTGTTTTTTTAATTAATTCCACCATGAAACAAAATATCCCCTTCTGGCCAAACCCACAGCCACAGCGCCGCCATTCATCATCATATCACGTGCTGCCACACCAGTGGCGGATTAACGATCTAACACTGGGAACAGATGCGGATCGCCACATTCAAACACAGTGGAACCTTGCATTACGAGTTTAATTCGTTCCATGACCGAGCTCGTTTTACGATATGCTTGATTTACAAATTAATTTTCCCCATTGAAATTAATTGAAATATAATTTATCGATTCCAAGTCCCAAAAAACACCCAAAAATCACCCAAAAATCATTTTTTATGGGTTTTAAAACAGAAAAGTTGTATTTTTATGTTTATCAAGCAAAAAACGCACAAAACTAAAAGAAAAACACTGGGAAAACACAATAGGGATGCTTCCAGACCGAGATATCCGCGTGAACTGAGCGAGCGGTGGCCACGCTTGTCGGGAGAGCGTGTGCAAGCCTAGCGGTCGCTGTATGAACCTCGCTCCTAATTTGGATTTCCCCTCGTAAAACAAGACAAAAATTTGCACGAGCCTCGGCTCGTAGAACAAATTACTCGTTAGCTGGACCACTCGTAATGCGAGGTTCCACTGTATATGTTTACTGCACTATTACTGCAATGCAAATGGGCTCCCTAGACCAGGACCCGAGTACACTGTACAGATAACACTAACTTTCTACTGATGTCAGTTTGTCTCAGTGTTTTGTTTTAATGGATATCGATCATGCACTGTAACACTTTATGGACGTGCAGGGACTTACCGAAGCCGAATGCAGCAGGAGCTGGGATGGGAGCCGACTGCACTGGTGTGGAGGTGTAGAGTCCAGTCACCAGCAAACCATCAAAGGAGGTACTGGTCGAGATGGTCACTGAAAAAGAAAGACACAACCACAATCATCACTTGCACTCACAGACGCTGAGGGGCGGGTTCACAAAGGATGGAATGCGCATCAATTGTGCCCGCTAGCTGCGCCGCCTTGGCGTCCGATTCAATTCGTCTGATGCAATTTGGTCTTGATTTGCGTCGCATCGCAATGACATTAATATTATTAATTATTAATAATTAGTGTCAAAGCAAATATTCAGTGCATCCATGCACCAGCGGGGTGGGAGGTATCAACGGCTCTGCATAGCCTGACACGGGACACGTTTTTTTTTTTGTTTCCTTCAATTAGGAAAAGGAGTAAAATAAATATATCTTAAATAATAAAAACACACCGCTTTTATTTGTTGGAGAAACGGGAAACGGACACACGCAGCGGAGCGGACTGAAAATCCGTAACGGAGAGTCTCCATTACGGATTTACTACGCCACTGCTCTACACTTGCCTGTTTTACGAATGATCAGACCTAAATAAATATAAAAAACCTAGCTCCCCCTTAGCAGGGATTGCTAAGGGGGGGCATAATGCATGGGAAGACCCCACTGGGGACCTCGCAGTTACCACCAGTTCTCTCCAGACACTAATAATTTAGCATTACCTGTGTTTGGCAATTGGCACTATTTCTTTTTACAACAAGTCTCATTTGCATAAAATAATGGAAAAAGGGGACAATTTTGCATCGATTGCATGCATAAAACCTTGTTAAAATACACGCAAATAGCACCGAGACGCCATTTCCGTGGCAGCGCAGTTAGGGGTGCATTTCACCCTTTGCGGGTGCTTTGAGAATTATTCGGCTGCTTTTTTTGTTATTTGTGCAGGTTAAGCGGCTGCAAAAGCCGTGCAATCGCTTCGTGAATTCGCCCCTAGTGTGTAATATGGAATTTTTAAGGTCCAATAGCAGCGCCAACCAAAAAAAAAAAAAAAAAGAAATTGAACTTGAAAAAGGCCTTGGAGCAAGAGGCCAAGATTTTTATGGCTAGATATGATTTACTGTCTATGCTCTAGCAAGGGAGATAACATTGAAACTATGATGAAAAACAGTCATTGTTGTGCACTCTCTAATGATGCTAATGTCTTGTAAATTAAATAATGGTTGAGTTTAATCATTAATAATTTTGCTGGAGAGACCCTGGAAACTCTCGATGAACTCCTGGCATCCCTTGACCAAGCGTTGAGAACCGCTGGACTACAATATAACAGGTCATTGTCACATTTGTTGGTTTTTAATTGCGCTGTTTCCTCTGCTGCCGCCTTACTGATAACAAAAGAGGAATTACAATCAGAACCCACTCCCTGACCAGGTGTCAGAGGCGGTGAAATGAACACCTCCACCCCTCCTCCTCCGTGGGATACGTGGAGCCGGTGTGAAATTCATGAATGTGACAGCGAGCGAACACACTGTGCCGCTAATGAGAACGGAGCTCAGGTGCTAACGAGCGCTGACCGTTAGCTGAGGTGTGGGGGAGAAAGCCCTGAGGGGGAGAGGAGGCGAGACGCTGCAGATGTGGAGGCAGAGGCGGAGCCAAGGGCAACTCTGTTTGTGGCTTTAGTGCCAACGCCTCGTCACTCAAACACACGCACGCGCACGCACGCACACACACACACACGTTGTATTCAGGTGATCCTAATTACGGGTACATTTGATGTCCAAAGTAATAATAATCTGCCTGGCTTGTTCAAATGTTGTTGTTTTTTTATTGGATTTTTCTTCTATTCCATTTTGATATGTGTATGTTCGCTCTTTTAGGAGCATTTATTCGATGTAATGTGTAATGCAATGTAATGTAAAAAAATTGCTTGGAAATGTAGTGGCGTAAAAGTCAAAAGTCTCTGGAACTAGATACACTTCAGGAGAGTAACAAGTACTTGTTTCTTTCCACCACTGGCGGCACATCTGTTTCAGGTGAACCTGGGAAACAGACTCTTGGGGTTTTGTGGACTGTGGCCCAAGTCGACTTCACAGCGTCTTTCCAAGAAGAAAAAAAATTAGAAAATTGCAAGAAAACACCAGCAGAGAATGGCCAAACTGCCAAACTGTACCGGCAACAGTTCCGTCACCAACAAATCAGAGAGTTGTAATCAAACCTCGCCTGCGTCGACAACCCCGTGAACGGTGATTGATGATCTAATTGGCCGTTGTGCTGAGAGCCCCGGCGCTCCGTATTTATCACAGGTCCCCACACGCAGCAGGGGAGCAGGATACACCCCGGGTCAAATATCCCCTCTGTTCAGATCCACAGCTCGGCGTATCGATCCCGCCTGTAAACAAAGGCCCTGAATGACAGGACCACAGAGCCAACGGGAGGAAGAGAGCCGAGCGACTGGACGGCTTCCAGCCAGACGGATCATGTGGCACGAGGGAAAAGTCTGCCGCGCCACGTACAACTCGGCTCCCTCATCCCGCTTTGTGTACGCAAAGGGATAAAAGACTTTGTGAGGGAAAGAAGAGAACGGGGGCGTGGTTTTAGATGCTGTTATTCTGGAATCCTGGAATCCTGGAACCCCCCCCCCCCCCCGCCGCCCACCCCCAGTTTTAGAGGAAAAACGAACGGGAGACAGGGGAGACGCACACGGCGTTGGGGTGTCTTTTGGCGGTTCTTCCCTGTTCTGGTTGGAGGGGATGAATTCGTCAGGGCTGAATATAGCGAGGTGTGAAAATGTGGGCAGAGCGGAGTCCTCTGTGGCCTGCTGGCCTGAGGGTCTGTCTGCCTGTCTGCCTCTCTGTTTACCTGTCTGTCTGCCTGTCTCTCTCTGTCTCCCTGCCTGTTTACCTCCTCTTTACATCCCAAGACAGAATTTTTATGTGCCTGTGTGTATGTGTGTGTGTGTGTGTTTGCTTGCGTGCGTGTGCGCGCGTGCACATCGTTGAATGAGTGTTTGTGAGTTTTAGTGTGAGTTTTAGTGTGTGTTTAGCGTGTGTGTACCGCGTCTGCAACACCCTGTACTAAGAACCTGGTCTCTCCTCCATTTCCAAGCCTCAATTATTTATTCCCCCACTCCCTCTATACATCCAGACATTTATTCCTCTCTCCTCCCTTCCTCTCGTGGCTTTTAGACAAAAAACCCAGTTACACTCACTCAGACTTTACACAGCCTGGGTCCAGACCTACAGACAACTGGGTTTAAAATATGGCCTAATGCCACATCGGTGTGATAACATGTCGCTGCCAGATACCTGGATATTCATTCATTCACCCACTGTAAATATTCAATATTTCAATATTCATATATTCATCATTATTATTTGCACACTCCACCATTGCACTCATTGTAAATACAGTTTATTATAGAAACTAGCATACATATTTTGCTTAAAATCTTCTTAATCTTTTACTTCTTTTTAGATTTTACTGTATATTCTATACGTACTGAGAGTCCCTGACAACCAGAGTCAAATTCCTTGCGTGTGTAGGCGTACATGGCCAATAAAGCCTGATTCACGCTGATGCACGGGAAGCCATTGTGTCTGGTGGGAGATGGAGATTCTGCACAGCAACGGCAGCATTATCATATTCAACACATGCACACCTCTAACACCGCCAAGCCCAATGTCCTCTCATTCACAGAGGCAATTATCATATTCATATTCACCCTGCATGCACACGCTGGACTATTGTGCTATATTTGCCTCTGAAAATGCATTATCTATCGGAAAAATCCATTCCAGTGTGTGTGGGGAAACCCGTCATGGGTGTTTATATACGGTGCATTGAGCCGGGGCTGAGGCATGATACCGTCTTTAATGGATTAATGGATAGGGCTGAATACGCTGAACTGGACCGAACCGCCAACATGCACTACTCTCATTTCTACATATCCACCGATCTCATCCCAAAGGTCACATACACTCCATTTATTCACACACACACACACACACACACACACACACACACACACACACACACACACACACACACACACACACACACACACACACACACACACACACACACAATGGAAAAAGTGTTTTTCTGCCTCTCTACCTCCCTCTCTCCGTGCCTCCCCTCGGAGCCAGAGTACCTGCGCTGTGTTTGATGTGAAGGGTGGAGGGGTTGTGGTTGGGGATGGGGTGGGGGTGGTGCGCAAGACAAGAAGAGAGGCCAGAGGAATCGGTGAGATGGAGAGGTGAAGGTAGAGACGGGTGTAGCGGCCTGAGGAGAACGGCTCTGCAACGATCAATACAGTTGCAAGGTTTACATTATTTAGACAGGCCTCTTACACCCCTCAGCTCTCTTTCTCTCTCTCTCTCTCTCTCTTTATCTGAGGAACTCACCACATATGAGACAATCAGATGAGATCAAATCCAATCAGCTGCGTGTGTGCGTGTGTGTGTACACACACAGACTTACTTATAAAAAACAGAACTACACACACACTTAAAAAATGCTGGCAGCTTTTGAAGGTAGCCTTTAACATTCCTCCCCATACTTCATTTATAAATGCATTTCAGTTCGCCAAGAGCCATGGGGGGGGGGGGGGGGCCTTCATCATCAGCACTGTGTGTGTGTGTGTGTGTGCGCACGCGCACGTGCGTGTGCGTGTGTGCGTGTTTTAGAGCAGGTGTGAGCTTGGTGCACCCAAACATCTGGAGTCAATCGTCAGGAGTCGAAACCGGGACCATAGCTTCGACACAAATTACTGAATAAAAAGTTCAAAGACAACAGTGTTTTTTCTCTTTATCAAAAGGAAAACAGGTTTCTTCAAGTATTTTAAATTGTTTTATTGCCTTCCAACGGCAACACGCTGGTAAACAACAGGACACGCTGTTCCTTCTCTCCAAACTGAAAGCGAAACCGCATCAGACGGGACGAGGGGGAACAGACCTGATTCTGTTAAAAGCACTCAGGTGCTCCCTGCTCCGCTGCTCTGATAAACACGCACAATGCAAAACATGAACCGTTTAATAGCCTTGAAAGGAATTATGGTCTGTCTGGATATTCAGGTGCTTTGAGAAAATATGTCTTCAACCGGAAATCTTTTTTAGAAATTTACAAAAAACAGTATCTCTTCCCGGTACCTCTTAAAGAACAGAACACTTGCCATGCTCTCGATTCCGACTCATTTTAATGGAGTTTTTATAAGATTGTAAAATCATTTATATCCCATCTTCGTCTATCTCCTTGGTTTAGGAAATCTTACAAAGTAAAGTTCCTAACCCCATTTGTATAAAAGTTTTAATTAGTTAATCAAAAAATGTCCTTCATTATTTTTACAGTGCACTACTCCTTCTATGTGGAAACCCTGAGTGCCAAATACACTTCGCCCCCACCTTCAAAACCCTATATATGTATATTAAAATTGTACTTATGATGTATATAGCACACACACACAATTATACACATACACACACAGCACATATACAAACCTATATTTGCACACACACACACACACACACACACACACACACATACACACACACACACACACACACACACACACACACACACACACACACACACACACACACCACAGAACACAGGCCTATGCCCTAAGCCAGCATGTAATATTAATGAACTGATGCGGTTTGCCTCATTACAGACACACACAGCCGCATTCCTGTTCAACTATTGATGGGCCTGGGGCCTCCTCTCTTTTCTGAATCTGCCAGTAGTAATGTTAAGCCACAAACACATGCAAACACACGCACACCCAGACACACACGCACACGCACGCGCACACGCACACACACGCACACACTGCACACACCTACTGTACTTGCATGCATACACAAACCTGGTGTTGAATCAATACGAGCATAATGAAAACTCTACTCACTTCAATGACTAAATTGGAGATATATTGTTAACACTAATGTGGACTAAATAAGTAAATCTGTTCATTGATCTTCCAATCTTTTGGTGAGAATTTGCCTGTTTAACGTTTTTCCTCATAAAGTCTAGGTGTGTTTCGAGTCCTGATGAAAACTGTATATACACACTCCATGTGAGTGCATAAGAACCAGGGTTGTGTAGTAACTGATGGTGTGTAATAGGGTCTATGTAATCGGATTACTCAAAAAATAACTGTATAATCAACATTTGTTTTTAAATATTCTGCAGCCTTTTGTTAGTAACAACAGAAATGTATACTATTTTGGCAGGGCTAATTGGAAAAAAATTGAAGACCTCATGTTTGAGAGTAAACTGTTTCAGTCTAAATACAATAACTACAATACTGTGTTCTCATTTTAAATGAATAACAGATCCAGTCACGCCGTGCTTGAAGGCTGCTGTTCTATAAGCACATACTGTACAGCTTGATGGGATCTATCTGAGGCAGAACTCTGAAGGTACATCAGCGTCTAATGTGACTAAACCCCCGATAAGAGCATTCAGAACCAAACAGGTTGAGCTGCTGTCAATGAAGGTGCTTCACATATCACTTGGTCTCTGCTCTGTCTAAGGCAAAAATCCCAAGCCTTACATTTGCTGTGCAAGCAATGACATTAACAGCTGCCATCAATCTATTTCTGGCGTCTGCGAGAATAAGAAGCAGGCCTGTTTGGACTTAAGGTGGCAAAATAAACTTTGCTCATTTTGAAAAGGACTCACACAATGGCAGTTTGAAGGCTGCACCGTAAGCTGGATCAGCAACTGAACTGAAATCTGATAAACAGCACCCAGAGGCACCCACAAAGTACCAGTAATGTGTCCTTGAGGGGCAACAAAGCATGGCAGGCACAGCGGCTGGCAGGGCAGAGCAAAATGAGCTCAGCCTTAGGTAACAGAGTGGGTTCAGACTACAGCCGGCCAGTAGCCCTCTGAAAGCAGACTTGATTTATTCCCATTTTGTTTGCAGTAAAGTCCCCCTCTGCTTGGCATGTGCTGAACAGCTCCGCTCTGTTCTAGTGGGCACACACACCCTCTGGTCCGTCCCCACCCACACTCAGATCCTCTGGTCTTAGAGGCTGAGCCTTTGAAACAACCCACGTCGAAAACCCTGGCAGGTCCCACCACTGAGACAAGGGAAGCATGTCTATAAAACATGGTTCTTGCTAAAGTTCTTACTGGATGATTGTTGTTAGTACTGACACAATAGTAAACGACCACGGCCTACACTGATAAATGGTGGAATCGAGTGTCAGCCACGCCTGAGCTGGGCGGTACTGACAAAAACAAATATAACATTTTTGATGAATACCTCACTATGAATAATTTCACAATATTTTTGTGCTGATGACTGAAGATGACTAATGTGGATATTATGACCAAGCAGGTACAGGTTGATTAGAACAGCAAGAGCAGTCCACGATGATTTTATGAAAATTGCATTATTTTAGTGTAATGCAGCCTAAGACAATATCTAACTATATCACAAGATTACAATAACCAAGATCCCAACGATATTGAGTCTCATATCATGATATCAATATATCATTGTATTGCCCAGTCAAAAGCCACGCCATAACCTAACCACAAATTTTGGCTCAATAGAGAGCTGTTCCGCCGCAACCCCAGATGGAATTTCATTCCAAATGAACCAAGCAGGGGCCCTCTTGTTTTCCAATGAGTGGAGGTTTTCCTGGCACCAAGCTGGATAAAGATAGCTGGCCATCTGACCCATATCCCACTGGCAGACACACACATAGCCCAGAGAAGACCAGGAACCAGAGACCATGCTGTGGGGAAGCTCTGGTTCCATCTGTTTCTACGGCCAAGCCATTGTTGGGGTGCCGCTTCCCCCCTGCGCTTCCTGAAATGGTTCAAACTGTCAGTCACCTGTGCACCATACAAGAGGAAAAGGCTTCTTTATTTAGTGTTGATATCTAGCCATGAAGTCCTGAGGAGGACCACAAGTCCCAGATAATAATGACAAACTGGGGGGGAAAAAGTAATAAAGTCAAACTGCATTTTCTTTGCAGAATGTGTGGGAAGAGTGTTTCTGCACATACATGTGTCATGTGGTGTTACAGTCAGGTTGTCGAGGCATCATTCCATTGCGTAACCCTCTGGCACATTCCTGGCCTGCTGGCATTGCCATCTGCTTTGAAATCCTACCGTAGATCACGGGCCCCAAAAGCCAGTACAGCTTCTACAGGTCTACATGAGGATAACATAATACTAACATGACTCACCCATCAATGCACACAGGCATCCAGGCATTTTCAGTGTTAAAGACTCATGTATTGTAGAGGATTGCCACTAAATCAGGTGTGTGTGTGTGTGTGTGTGTGTGTGTGTGTGTTGATGTGTGTGTGTATTGCTGTTGAAGACAGGTAGGGGGGGTGGGGGGGGGGGGGTGTTGGCAACAGCACTTTCAAAGTTTTCTGAATTCTGTTTTGTGACACAGAAAATAAAGCACATTTCTAATTTAAACAACAAAAATATGCTTTTTTTTTAATACAGGCAGTGTTCATCTTATGTCGACGAGGTGAATAGTTGCCAAAATAAAGAGTGGCCCACTCCCAGTTTGAGGACCAAGGCCTACTTTGACTGTGTGTTTTTCTTCTCTTCAGGTACCTCATATCAAAATTCAGGGCTCGTTTATCTTAACGCTGTACACTGTTTGACAGTGACATCACTCTGAACCATTGTCATCCTATCTGCGCTCCACCAGCTCAACATGAAATCTGGAGAAATCAGTCCGCTTGATCAAAAGATGATAACAAAGCGGCGACGCAGGTGAGGTCTCGGTTCCTCGTGAAGCCCACGCTGAACCTCAAGGTGAACAGCTGAAGCCTCCTGTCTGTCTCACTTGGCTTAAACCCTGCGACAGCCGTGGAGAAAAACAGGACTGAAAATGCAATTCTATCACAACCATCTTGTTCCTCACACATAATCTGCTGCGGAATCACACTTCGGCGTGTGTGTGTGTGTGTGTGTGTGTGTGTGTGTGTGTGTGTGTGTGTGTGTGTGTGTGTGTGTGTGTGTGTGTGTGTGTGTGTGTGTGTGTGTGTGTGTGTGTGTGTGTGATAGGGAGGGAAAGAGCGAAAGAGAGTATGCATGTGTGGGCAGGGAGATGTGTACATTTGTGTATGTGCTTTAATGCATGTATTGTGTGTGTATGTGTGTGTGTGTGTGTGTGTGTGTGTGTGTGTGTGTGTGTGTGTGTGTGTGTGTGTGTGTGTGTGTGTGTGCGTGCGTGTGTGTGTGTGACTTTGCATGTATGCCTTTGTGTGTGTCTGTGTGCAAATGCATTGATAAGTGCTCAAGTGTGCATGTGAATGTTTCTTTGTCTGTGCAACACATATATTCAGTTTTTATTCCCAAAGATGCAAGAGGTTTGGCACTGACCTGAAAAAGAGAGTTACATGTTTATATCAAACAAACACAAAGGCCCCTGGAAACCGCTTTTTCTCACTTTATCGATGAACTTGGGCTGGACGGGTCTACCAGAGTTGACTGAGCTGTCCAAAGAAAACTTATTAAGTGAGTTGAGGCCAGTTTCTGTTGCAACTGGCTGGCCTCACAGTAATATATTACTGGCAGATACTGCATTCTGCATTCACTTTCAAAAACCTGTATGCCAAAGGCATACTACACTATTTTAAGCCACGTTAATCATATTTCATTAACCTTAATGAAGTAGCCATTTGTGCGCTAATCTGGTTCTGCTGGTACATAGGAGTAATACTCTATTTACAATGTACAATGTTCAAAAGCCATAATCATAGTAAATATTCGCCCCATTAATATAATATAAATAATAGCCCCCCCTTTGATTGTCTATGGGGAAAAAGGGGGAAACATACCGTATCTTTTATCTTCAACAAGACACATACTTTGTGTGTCGCTACTCGGCCCACAAGATCTCTCTTTACCTGAGATTGCCTTTGATTTCAAATGGTCTCTCTGAGCTTTCAACATTATTTATCGGCTCATTGGACAAAGGTATCAAGCGCAAGGTTAATTCCGTCTTAGTACCAGAGCTCTTCTACGAGAAGCTAAAGAAACTTGACAGACTACAGCTCTCGGATATGGAGATGGAGAGCTCAATCCGGCAACATCCCACCAGGTTGTGAAAAGCAAAAAAAAAAACAGCAGCAGCTATTCCAACACCGTCCACTTTTTCTTTCCCAGCATTTTCACAATTTAATTAACTTTTAAATGTGATTGGATATATACTGTAATGTGTAATGGCTGTATCCTGCAGCCATATATGATAAGGTCCTCGCACAGAGTGATGGCATCGCTCTGTTGCTTGGTGACCGTCGAAGTGGGAGAGTGAACGTCCTCATGATCAACACCATGTGTTCCGCCGACAAGGCAGAGACGGCTTCATCCATCCAGCTCCAACAGAAGCGGCATCTCCAGCCACTACTCAAAGCCGGACAGAACATCCAAACCAGGCAAAAGGCGCCAGTGTTAAACAGTGGAAACATGTGTGGAGACAACAAGAATACCGAGGTCGGATCAGCTAACACACAAACAAATACAGCCAGATTTTTTTTTTCTTCCGCTCAGCCCTGCAGCGAAGGAGGTCGGGGAATGCGACCGAAAAGTAGATTAAGACCCAACCTGTGTCAAGAAGCCAACCTCAGTAATGCAACACACACACACACACACACACACACACACACACATACACACACACACATTAATGTAAATGCTCACAATATGAATTTCAGCACAACATACACACAAACCAGAGTGTCTGCAGAGTATAATACTAATATAATAATAATAATAATAATAATAATAATAATAATAATAATAAAAATAATAATAATAATAATAATAATAATAATAATAATAATAATGATAATAATGATAATAATAATACAATAATTCAATACTTTTTTAGATACGTTTTAATGGGATTTAATAAAAAATGTCCCTCTCTTATTCAGTAAGGATGTGTATTGCACAATTAAGTATTGAAGACATGTATTGCAGGTAAGTACTTTTCGGTACAAGGCAGAAGTCAGTATAAGGTAGAAACAGGAGAGAATGAACTAGATGATTCTGTGAACCGTTATAATAAGAGGTTTTCTTGGAGTTCTCTCTACAAGTCAATATCACAGCTAAATAAAACAGAATAAAATCTGACAAAAGTTTATGTTGAAATGAAGACCTCATACATTCCAAATGTAAGACTATTTAATGTTTTTAAGGCCTTATATTTGTAAAAAATAAATTTAAGACATTAGACTAAAAGACTTGAGGACATGTGTGTGTTTTGTGCCCAACACACACACACACACACACACACACACACACACACACACACCAGCAAGCCAGCTGTTAGAATGCACACAGACACAAAAAGCAGAGAGATGCAGACATTGGCCGTGGTCCACCACCAGAGTTGCATAACAAAATGCCTATCTCTCAAAATATCCGTGTTCTACTCCACTCCACATCTCCAGCTCACACCTGGAGCCGTGGCCTGGCAGGAAGCAGGAAGAGGCTATTGAGGAACCAGCTCAATGCCACAGTCTGTACAACCCCCCCGGTGTCCAGTCCCAGGGATCTGACCTCGATGTCCCACCCGGGGATGACGGTCCACCCCGTGTGGGCGACCTCCATCCTCCATACCCACCCCCCACCCACCCACCTTCGAAGGACTCTCGACTGACCAAACAAGCCGCGGACAGATGGTGTCTGTTAGAGAGAGGGCTCTGGGACAAGGGACAAGGGCTGGAGCCAGAGGTCAACGCAATGCAAGTTGTTTTCCACCAATGCCACTTCAAGTACCATACCTGCGTGAAATCATATTTAATGCTTTTACGAGTCAGCGCATACATTATACCTAACCCCTGACCGTTGTCCTGGTGATAGCTCACATTAAACATTGACAACTACAGTGAGACATGGTTGTGTCAAAGGTGCTTAAATGTGTTGTATTTGTGTTTGTTAATTCCATGTTAAAGTAATGGTGCTTCCGCCTTTTCAAATGGACTTATCAAATGCAAAACACGGCAAAATTAAGTAACTTTGACAAAAATAAGTGTTGTACTGTAGTTGTCAGCGGGACCAGGAGAATTCACCACTCACCACGTCATTCGAATTTTCCAAAACCTGAAAAAAGAGACAATATTAAACAATCTAGATATGTGAGCTATCACCAAGACAATGGTCAGGGGAAATGTAAAATATATTTGCTGACTGGTACAATGGGTAATATTAGATTTTACCCCGGTATGCTCCTTCAAGTGTTTCATATTAAATTATAACCACTTGCTTTTGTGATATAATGTTATAGTTCAAACTGCTGTGAAACACATGGTTTCCTAATTAAATTAATTCAATTAGCAGTAAATATTTAATTGTCATTGTATATTGCTCAAGGCATCTTGTCCATAAATGTCAATCATGCTCTGTGTGTGTGTGTGTGTATGTGTGTGTGTGTGTGTGTGTGTGTGTGTGTGTGTGGCAGGTGACAGATTGGGCATACTGTAAACATAAAGGATGGATGAAATAATTACATGCACCCTGCAGTAACAAGCATCTATAATTTGACTGTGTACTGCATTGGGGGTGATCATTAAATCATTAAATATGAAATGTTCTTTACAATTATCTCTGCCGAAAATATAAATTTGTTCATTCATCAACACAGTTATATCTCTATAGTATTTAATTCAATATTTAGATTACAACAGTTTCCTACAGTCACACACACACACACACACACACACACACACACACACACACACACACACACACACACACACACACACACACACACACACACACACACACACACATATATACATATATATATATGTATATTTATATATTTATATATATAGATATAGATATATATATAATCTTATGTTATAATTCACTGATTTAGACAATATAATGTGGACTTGTTTTGGTGCTCCACTGTTACACAAAGCCGGTCTCCAATGACTTTGCTAAATGCTTTATGAATCACGAGGCATTTTGTGCTGATGTCTCTAAGCCAGCAGATGACTTAAAATGCTTTCAATAAATTATTCATTAAAGAGTTAAAACAGTCTTAAATTTAAAAAGCATACTTTCTGTAAATGAGAAAAAAAAGGAAAATAAATCCTACTTTTTTTCAGGCACTGATTTTTTTTCTACCTATGTAATAAAACCACTTCACGTCCAAGGCTTACAGCGGCTTATGAGATGAAAGAGAATGAGTTAGCGTGCGGTGCACCTGCCCTCCTTGTGGCCATTCTCATGGGCCTGGCACTTCAAACTGAAACAGTTTTTCTATTTTCCATCATACTTCCATTGAACTGTTTTTTATTTAGTTTGAAATGAACAGGAATTTCTCGAGACAAGACATCTTAAAGAGAACATTTTATTTCTTGCCAAGCTTGAGCACATCGATCCTTGATATGGATTCAACACAATAAAATGTTGTATTGTGCAACAAAATGTATTTTGATTGAGTGATTGGGTGCCTCTTCAGAAATAATGAGCAAACAAAAAATATTTCAAAATCTATAACAGAATTACTCAAAGTTATGACAAAGTCTATATCTGGACAACAAATCATAATGCAGGAAGAGCGTTGTGCAACTAGTTCCCCTCCTATGACCAGGGTCCAACCCCACCAACTCCACCAACAATTCCTCCACTTAAAGTGGAAATCCATAAGATTATTTTGTAAAACGATTGTGAAAAAATCCCACTTATCCAATATTAATTTAGCTGGCACTATAGAATACAAAAAGCAATTCAATGTATGTTGTTTATGTATGTGCGCCTCTATATGCTGTTTCCTTTGCTGGGGGAAAGAGCCTTTCCAGTCAAGAATGCAAAGATCAGACACAAAAGTGAAAGGCAGCCACAGTGAAATTGAAGAAGCAGCATAGCTAGTTGTGGTCGGTAAACTGTCGATGTGAATGAACATTCACAAAAAACAACAGCATTCGGACAAAAATATCCCCACCACCTCGAGAGACCACATCGAAACGTTTCGAAGGCTAAAGTCTTGCAGCAGTGGCCCTGGTTCGAATCCGTTCGCTGCACGTCATTCTCTCTCTCCCCTGCCTTTCTTGTCGGTCTGTACTATCACTGATGAAAGAAAAAAGCAAAAATATATATTTAATAGAAGAAGGCGTACCTTCTTGAATGTAAGTAACTTACATGTCCAAGACGACATGATTACGCACATTTTGGTATTTTTTAGTATTTATAGAGCTTATTGTGCGTAATCACCGGGTGTCATGACATTTCACTGCATATATGTATGAACGTATGTATATGTATGTGACAAATAATCTCTTGAACTTGAACTTGAACATTGTTGAAACAAAAGCAAAAAAGTTGAACATAATTCTGGGAATTAGTAATAGATTTCCACTTTAAGAGTCAAGTTTGCAATTGGAGTCAACTTTATTATCAGAATTGGTTCCCAGAGTTGAATCAACTCGCTGCACAGTAAAGAAGCTACACAATAGCATCATGGCTCACACAGCTAAACCACTTGAACATCTGTATGTAGTGTGAAAACCTACTGCCGTCGAACATATGGAGGCCATTCTGAAACCACGCTCTCGCCAGTGGCGTAACATGATGGTGTTACGCCCCGGTGCAAATATTTTTGTGGATTTTTTCTCTGGCGCACCACCGATCGCGGGCTCCCCATCCCTGGCGCACTGATGGGAAGGGACCCTAGGGGCCACTGGCCCCTAGTGCAGCTGCACCGGTTGCACCCTCGGTACTTAAGCCACTGGCTCTCGCTCACAGATATTATGCTTTAAGATTAAAAATGGAGCTACAGCATTACATTTCTTCTCTGTGAGTCCTTGTCCGTCACTCCTCCAGACCCTAATTTCCCAACTTTCCGCTTTTGTGTGTCCTCAGTTTCACTCTCTCTCCATCTCCCTGTCTCACACCACATTGGACTAACGGTTTTCATCCCTGTGTTTACCTGGACGACATCCAGTATTTTTCATGCACTATTGCTAGGTCATCTGATCCATATGTATTCATATCATACAATTAAAACAAAAAATAAGAATCTCTTCTCTGCTCTCGGCTCCTCTCTTCTCTATGGGTTTTCCTTTTCATTGTTTGTAAATAGACGGCCAAGCGAGAATACATCGTCCTCTTAATCAAAGTGCTGCTGTAGCTCTCGAAGGCTCTTTTTTATGGATGTTTGGATATAAAGAGAGGATGCACCAAGTGACGGGGGGGCTGCATGTGAAAAATTGATTTCTAATTAACAAGTCAGCTGCAGTAATGAAAGGTTAGATGGTTTCTACTGGCAGTGGATCAATGTGAAGTCGTTTCCCTGACAGTCGGTCCTAATCACACCAGTGCTGCTATACAAGGAGGCACTTGTTGTAATTAACACTGCCACTGTTCTGCCCGTCTTCTCCCTCTCAGCTTCCCCGCTATATTCCTACATCGTCTTTAGATCTGTTTCCTTCAATTGATGGCACCATTAATGCAACCCACCCCTGCTTGTTAAGAGAAAAAGGACTTTTTAGGAATTAAGGGGCAACCTCCAGATTCAGAAAGAAAAACTCCTCTCCTTTGCTTTGAGTCACCTGGATTGGCTAATGGGCACAACCCAGAGGTAGAACTGAAGTGAAATCAGATGGCCCAGTGCATGGCCAGAGGAAAAACATGGCAGGACTTCTGAATCTGGAGTTGAACTCTGCTAAAATGAACCCATAGGAATTATACAGTATCCATTTCTGCATCATTGTTTCTGTCTGTAATGTGTGTCCTGTTTTAAACACATGTTATGACACATTCAGAGACGTTGTGGACTACTTAAATTGTTCATGACAAAACAATCCAGTTCCATTAATGCAGTAGGATAATGTGTTTACAATCTCTGCCTCTGGGAGCTGGGCTGGAGACCGTGGTAATTGCTGAGGTGTGTGGTGAGAGCCAGTCTCATTTCCTCTCGATGGTCCCAGGATAACCAAGCCCTCAGGAAAAAAAGCAAAGGTAGTCACCTTGCACCTTGACTACTGTAAGCATACAATTCAACACTGACTACTGAAGGCCAGGTGCGAAAGACACACACAGCTCCAGAACAGCTTAGATTGATAAAATTATGGACACACCGGTGTAACAGTACACATCTGCAGTCCAGTGTTTGACCACAAACCATATGTTGCAATGTGTCTCTCAATCTCAGATATCTGTCATCCATTCTCAACCTCAAGTCACAGAGCAGCGCACAAATAAGATCCACCAGCTGACGTAGTGAGGTGTGAGACAAGTGGACCAGAGGGAATTCTGAGCACATTACTGAAGTTGATTCAGACATTTCAACTCAGCTGGTCCTGAACATAACTGGTTCGCTTGTTTTCTTTTTTTCTGGAGTCTATTCACCTTTGATGAAATCATCTGTGTGTGTGTGTGTGTGTGTGTGTGTGTGTGTGTGTGTGTGTGTGTGTGTGTGTGTGTGTGTGTGTGTGTGTGTGTGTGTAGTTGGCTCTTCCCTTGGCCTAGGTTGAGTTGTTTAACCATCCTCGATTCATCAAAACATCACTAAGATTGTCCTCAAACTAGAGGTGAACTCACATCATGCCTGTCTTTGTGAGACAGATGTTCTTCTTATTTCCACATGGTGGTCCACATACGGAATCTGGAAGAAGCTGTTCCTCATGGTCTTAGTACACTAATAGGAAACAGAGCTGTGGGGGTTGCATGGGGATTGTAACATGTGACAGTAACTGGGGGTTGGTAATGGAGCATCATGGGATCTGTGTGTGAAATTCATGGGACCCGGTAAACAGCCCACCCCGTCCCCCATACATGCTGTCTCCTCGGCATGAGCCTATGTGTGAGTTTCTGCATACACACCAATGTGTAATCTCCCCTTTCCAGGCTGCTGTGTCTCCGTGTGCAGAGCAGGCCTGCCTGTTTGATGGGGGTTTGCAGGGGGGCTCTCAGACTGGGACTAATCCGCCTTGTGCCACACGCCATGTGCCCAGTGCCGAGCCAGCCGCACAGGGCCGTCTCCTCTGTAGTGGGCCCGCTGGAACTCTACATGGCCCACTGAATGCTATCAGCACAGACGACACACTGCCCCCCAAGCAGGGATTACAGCTCTCTCAATGGAAGTGCCAGGAGGAGGTGTATCCAGAGCAGGAGGAGTGGAGGAGGGAAGTGGAGGAGCTACAGACAATCCTCCGACAGCGGCCCCATTCTCTATCATGGAGAGGCCATCGGCAAAGCTGACACGCCAATCAACAGAGGGTGGGAAACAACCCCACAAGCACAAGACAACCAGCAAAAGGGTGACGGGGGGAGGCAGGAGAGGATGGAAAGGAAAGGACCCATCACTTCTCAAAAGAAGGCTTAGAGCCACTTGGTAGTCCTTAAGAAAAATGAACACTGGCCCATTGTTCTGAGGTAGACTTCCCTGGGGATATTAGCATGAGTTTGCATAGACAGACTGAACTCATGACGGCATATGCAGACTTTGTATTTTGGCATCCTTTAAAAGGCATAGAAAAACATCCTTATTATTACGTTTACAACCTGTTTCGGAGTAGAAAGCAGACATCAAAGATGCAGAAGAAAGGAGGGGAAACTGTAATTTGCCAATAAAGACTAATTTAATTGTACTTCAGATGGCCGTATGTCTCCTTTGGGAAGACTGGGGCATTCAATGCTGTGTGGGTGAGATTCCTCAGCACACCCTCAGGGTCTACATTATGTTGCAAGTGCTTTGGGATCTAGTGTGTTTTCTCCCTGAGATTTACCACAGAAACTAGGAGACAAAGTAATGTGCAATAAAAATCAAAGCCCTCAGAGATACTGAAAGTATGATCAATTGTTTTTGAGGGTGTAAAACTCAAGTCTGAAGCTCTTTGTGGGGAGAACATCTTTGTATGGTTTCATCTGATAATGTGTGCCCATTTGGGCCAACAGAGAGACAACAGGAGCGTGCAGCACAGGGTAGGGCACAATGAGGGGGGGTCTTAGCATCTGTGCACCCAAGCCTACACTACATTATCAGAAAACTCATCAGAGGCACTCCTGCCCTGGCCAACAGGAGAGAACACTCTCCGACATCCAGAAAATACTTCTGGAAATACGGCCACTCAACTTGAAATACAACTCACATTTACTGGGAAATGGCTGTCCTGTTAAGGATGTAAAAATGTAAAGGGAATGAGGAAAGTGTAAATGAAAAATGCAAGAGTTCTTTGTTTCCTGCCCAGATAAGACTGGCACAGACAAACAACACCGCCTGGCAGGGATCTCCTGGCTGGCACGGTCCTTAGCTCTTTTCCACCAAACACCTGGCATTGTGTTGGCATCAGGTTGGCACCACTCTGGTGATTGCCAAAATTGTTACCATTATATGAGGTGACTTTCTGTGCCCTGACGTAGTAAAATTGATTTACAGAAATGCGGCTTAGGCGTGATGCTGACCAGACTTTTGGCTTTTGATTCGAAGCGCTAGGCCATCACAATTAGCATCCAACCATCGTTCTAATTGGATCCACTGCAGTCAGTGCTTTATATAAGAGGGCCGTAAAAGTACAAAGTCAGGCTGCATTCTCCATTTAACGTCTATCATTGGCAGAAGTGCAGAAACCTTGTCATCTTAAACCCACATGGTCTTCTACTTCATGGCAGGAACTTCACTACATGATATTTTTAAGTCATAATACTGCTGTCAATATAAAAGATTAATATTAAGATAGTAAGCTCATCAGTACATTATTGGTTAGCCAGTGGAGCATCTGACCTGTCCCACTGTGGTGATGGATAACCCACCGAAAGTTGAGTGTGTGTGCATGGCTGAGCTTGCAACCCTAACAAAAGGAAGATTCGCTCTGAATATCCATTCTCATTTGTCACCCATCTGCTCCCCTGTTTGAAGGAGACAGGCATATCTGGATGAATACAATGCTTTTTAAATGGTTCATCATTCAATGTCTGGGCTGGCACAATATGAAGGCGGAACACCCAAACACACCCAGCACGCCCATACAAACATTGATACACTTGACACACTTCCCTCTACCCAATGTACTGACCTATTCAGAAAAAAAGCAGCGGGAGGTAAAGAGGCTGAAAAGCTGTTGGAGCTAATGAATGCAATGTCCGGGCCTCTCCAAAGTGTGGGTGCTATTAGCACGTTGCTTTCCTCTTGCTCACAGGAGAGCCCTATTAAACCATTAACCCCTTTCCCCTTCACTCTTCCCTCTGTCTCACCTCCTTTCCAGTCTCCCTGTTTCCCTAAAACGGCTGTCTGCCTCAAAACTAGGCCAGTCTGCTGTCCTCATGTGACGGTTCACTGACCAATGCCTGCCTTAGCGTAAGAAACCTTTAGCTTCTTTCCTGGCTCTTTAAATAGATAAACACACTACTCTGCTTTCATCCAAGCTGAACAGATATTTTTGAGCTGAACTGGTGGAATTGGAGTGTACGGACTTTGGAGTAGTTTTTTTATTTGGTACTTGTCAGTCACCAGCCAAATCTAATCATCCCCAGGGACGAGGCTTTTAAAGGAGCAGCTTTCATATGAAAGGGTCAGAAGTCAAAAGGCTGACATGCAACGGTCCCATCAGAGGTTAAGAGTTGCAAAAGGCGACAGAGACATCCAAGGGGCCTGCTGAAGACAGACAAGACGG
Organism: Zeus faber; assembly: GCF_960531495.2. NCBI lineage: Eukaryota > Metazoa > Chordata > Actinopteri > Zeiformes > Zeidae > Zeus > Zeus faber. Next base: position 20,727,999 of record NC_137201.1, on the reverse strand, counting down.
ATGTAATTCGTTTAGCATTCATTCAATAGTCAAAGCTGATTATGGCTACTTGGCTTTGAATACTTAAGGGATTGAGCTTTGTGTTTCCCCAATGTCTTGGCATTGTGGCTGAGTTGAACTAACCTGGCTCTTTGTGAGATCCTATCTCACTGCTCCACAGCCTTATCTTGCCTGGCCTCAACAACCTTCACTTGGACACGTGTGAGTTGTTGTTCTGCAGACTTGAGTCAGTGGCACACTCACAGAAAAGCTCCACCGTGACAAGCAATCAACTTCTCAGTTAGATAATGGCTTCTCCTAGCTGGCCACTTGTTACTGAGATGTTACCGTCAGTGGTCAACAATAGGGCAGATGGAGTAACTCACTATTTCTAATCGGATAGGTTATCTGTGGGAAGAGCTGTTGGCATTTAGAAGGGACAAATTTTATCTCCCAAGTTTCCATTAAGAATGTAATTTTCTGGCCACATCCAAATCTCCTTGAAATGTTGATTGTTTCTCCGTTCCAACACAATGTATTTGCACATGAAAGGGCCCCATGGTATGGTGACTGTCATAGAGATCATTGACAGATTAGTGCTGGTCATTTCTGGGCTGCTGGTTCGTTCTCTGGGCACCACTCTCTTGTTTGTCCCTGTGTCACTGTTTTCCAACAGTCTGCCATCGCTCCTCCTGTTTCTCACTCTGGTTTCTTTTGTCAGAGTGTGGTAGAGAAAACCATTCAATGTTGTGAGGGCTTCAGTAGCACAGACAAACAATGAATACGCTGAGAATGAGTTCCCGCCTACCTATACCTGGGGTGCTCTTGTGTGAGCACCTCTCATCGAGGGCTTTATGCTGGCATCAATGACCCCGCCTGACAAACACACGCACAGGCATACAGAGAAACCATCATAGGGATGTGCATACACACACTACACACTTACAGATACACACTATTAGAATAAGCAAAATAACAATCCACTTGTACAAGCACTTACTCAAACTCCTCAAATGCTATGCATACAAAACACAGACTAATTGACACCAGGCATCACACTGCATTCTATACATACAGACATATGCTTTGCTCAAAATGGCTCATGTGATAAACACTATAATAAACTACAGCTTTTATCCCATTTTGCATATCATCACAAACTATGGAATCTGCAGAAAAATGGAATACACTCCCAGTCATTCAAAGACACACAATCAATCTCACCCAATTTCCACTCTCCATTCGCCTCCATTTTTTCCAGCTATTCTCTGTTGACTTGCCAAGGACACCACACTGCCGTTCAATTGGAATCCGACATGATTCATCGACAAGGCCACACAGAATTGATTTGAGTGGAGGAATTCTGTGCTTATAACGTACCCTGTCCCCTCCCCCAACATTGTTGATGTTCTTTTTTGAATTAAAGAAAAAAGAAGAGCATGAAAGTTTTCCAGAGGGGCTGAGTAGGGACAGGAAAGAAGAATGGCACTTTCAGAGTGTGATACAATGGGATATATTTCGCAGGATACCATATCCCCATTTTGGGATTTTACAAACACAGATATTTTATGGCCAACATCTCACATCCTCACAGTGCACAAAAAAAAGTCGAAGCCACTTAAGGATGACTCAAATGAAGAACTGCTTCCTGAGTGTAGTGGGAGCGGTCCAATAGAGTCTTGTGGGTTTTACGAAGACAAAACATCCTTCTATGTCTGTCTCCTTTTCGAAAGATAGATAAGGCCTTACCTCTTGGCACTGCGCTGCACTATTTGTATCTGTGCATAGTAGCGGACCGACACAAGCTGGGTGTTCCCACTTAGGTTTAATTAGGTTTCTTCCTTTTATCCTTCTGTTTTTCCTGCTTTTATATAAGTCCGTCCATCTCGTCCAATGTGACCGAGCCAACGCACCCAACCTCTGACTCATCCCACAGAGTAACACAACCTCTGCCATTCATTCCATCCTGTTATGATAGCACAGCTGAACAGGTCTACAGAATACTACCCACACACAGCCTCAAAAGCAAGGAACTGGAGGCAGCATGGGTCAAGTCACTAACACATTCACTGTACATCCACTTTAAAGAATCCTCCACCAATTTGGCGTGACCTGCAGCAACCTGGATCCACACACTCCATCTCAGCAGCGCAGCAGCAGAACGGGACTGAATGGGAATATTTCATGTTGGTTAAAAGTCATGTGCGCTTCTTTGACGAGGACTCACCTCCTCTGTTTGAGATAGAACACCCCCAGCCTATACCTCTCCTCTAACCTCCCCTTCCTGCTCCAACGTGGTCTCTCTCTCTCTCTCTCTCTCTCTCTCTCTCTCTCTCTCTCTCTCTCTCTCTCTCTCTCTCTCTCTCTCTCGGCTGCATCCCTAATGCCAGCCGCTCGCCCACCAGCTCCACAAGCAGCTCTCTCTGGTTAGATCACACCCTGCTTATAGGAGATTAAACTGATTGTGGTCCAACATGCTGGTGTTGCAGGAAGTGCATGAAAAAAATGAATCAACAAAACAACAATAACAGTTAAGTATTAACCCAAATGCAGCAAATAAACTGTATTGAGAAGCGACAAATTGCAACGGGCATTGCTGTTCACACCTTTACCAACTGGTCAGATTTTAACGCTGCCTCTCATTATTGTTCAGTTTATATTTAATTAAATGGCGGGATAGGCGTTTTCCCTCAGTTCCACTTCTATCTGTGGCTGTCAGAAAACTGTGTTTTTACAACAGAGAATGTGAACATGTGGGCTCATATTTGGTAGTGGTCATGATTCACCTCACAGTAGTGATGTTAAACATGTTAAATTGTAAGTAAGAGAGAGAGAGAGGTAAATAGACGGAGAAAGAGCATTGCGATGAGCCTGCCACGTCTCACTCACTTTCTTGCCATTTCTCTTTTCATCCCCAAGCAAACTCAGTCAAAACCCCAGGAATTTAACAATGAATTGCCACCGTACGCCAAAATATGGAACGGAAAAAAGAGCGAGAGCAGCTTGGAACCGTGTCATTTTTTTTTCTTCCTTTTTTTCACACAAGCCCCAGTCTCCATATCTTATCAGCACAATCCTCTCACCGTCAGTTAAATCTCTCCTACTCCGTGGCATACCATCCCAGCCGCGGCCCTATTTAAATCTCTCCCTCCTCCCCAGTCCACCACGTTTCTAATGCTAATTATTTAAACCTCTCCGTGTAAACCTCCCATCCACCAGCTAGTTATTCAAATCTCTCCCCACTCAGTCTCTTTACAAGCCCAGCCCCAGTTAAAAGGTGCTTGACTGAAAGGCTTGATCCGGGCTGTTATATTTTCAGACAGGAGATAATACTCCTCTCCTCCTCTCCTCCTTTCGCTCCTCACCCTGCCCCAATGCATGTCTTCCAACATTAAAATACGCAAGCTCCTTTGAGCGCTTCCCAGTTGAATTAGAGACGGTTTATTTTCTGTGATAACGGAATGCGGTTGTTAACAACAAGAGCTTATGAAATAATAACAATAAAAATGTTTGTCAATTTTTTTTTCCCGAATTATACCAAACACAGCGATCATCAGACTCGGGAGAGACACGGGCCATGTACACAAAAAATAAATGTGTATACATTGTCCGATTGAGAGATAAGTAGGTATTGAAAACTATATCATATGTGGAATTAGCGTAAATCTCCGGCCGATGATAAGATAAAATTGACTGAGGGAGAGAAACTCTGCGTGGGAACGCTTGCTGAGTGGGTCTCCACGGGCCCGGACAGGTCGTCGTCCTCAGTGTTAAGTGGGTGAGTGGGTGAGTGACTGAGAGACGATCACAGAGGTTCGGGAGGTCAGAGGGGGAGCGCTCCTCCTGGAGAAGGTGCTGCTCCATCCAGCGGCACATGGGGAATATTGGGGACGTTGTCACCAGGGTTAGTTATGCCTCGATCCCCTCAGACCTCGGCCGCATTAAGTGATTAACGATCTTTAATTGTGCTGTCTGATTCTCCTCTATTCCTTCTTTGTTTCCATGCTCTCTCTCTCTCTCTCTCTCTCTCTCTCTCTCTCTCACTCTCTCTCTCTCTCTCTCTCTCCGTGATTCTGGTTATTAATCCTGTGGAGAAGCCACCTACACACTGAGCATCAGGCTCGCAAGCTCAGTGGAATGTCAGTGTCCCACTCCGCATAGGTACTTATTGCCGTTATATAAATTCCTGTTTCCGACTAGAGCCCGCCCTCACGCAAATCAAACCACACACAGCGCAACACGCACGTCTGTGATCATCAAACAAAACACCTGCTGAAAAACATACTGTACTCAAAGTGAATACACCAAAACCATGCTGCTGAGAATCACTTGAAAAACCTTTTTAATCATTCACATTTTGCCAAACAACTATTTAAGTGGAACTTATCAACACAAATTCAACCTTAATTTGCTTTGTTGCCTATGAGCCATGCATCCACGATCAAAAGAGAGCCTGATTTTGTTAATTAAAAAAAATATATATATCACTACATTATGCCATAAAACAAAAAGCAAAACCAGTAGTCCAATTTCACTATTTTAAATAAAACAATGTGATTAAAGTTGGACAAAAATCATTATAACTAATAATCAGTTATCTTCATCTTCACAACCAAATCACTTTATATACAAACCAAGATGCACCAAAAGGTTTTTTTTCCCCCCAGATATTAACAGACAATAGACCCTCTCCTCCACCCTCCTCCACCCTACAGCGTTCTGACACCAGGGCGGGGGCACTCACCTTGGTACTCCTGTCCGGGGGTGTAGGCGGTGGGGCTGCCGGTGATCTGGAAGGTGAGCAGCACCTCCCCGCCGCCCTCGGCTATCCCGGCGCCCTCCAGCTCGCCGTGGTGAGTGCACAGGAAGAAGAAGGGGTTGAAGCGAGGGTAGAAGCCCGCTGGGGGGCCCCCCGAATCCATGCCGCCGCTCCCCAAGACCAGGGCCAACAGGGCACAGCCCAGGGCGCCCCCGAGAGAGGCCCGCGCCATGGCTACCTGCCCTCTCAAAGCAGGGCGGGGGTGAGGAGGGGGGAGAGTGGAGCGAGTGGACAGGTGAGAAGGTGTCAGGTAGGAATCCAGCAGGGCGGGGTCGGGGGGGGGAGGGGGAGGGGTGGCGGGGGGGGGGGGGGCGCGTGGTGTCCACGGGTCGATCGGGTCCAGGTTCTGGTCCAGGTGAGAGAGGGGGTGGGGGAGGGGAGGGGGAGGGGGTCTGCAGGTGAGTGTCTGGCTGTGAAAAGCAGCGTGGAGTTCTGTTGTCCTCCCCTACCTTCTTCTTCTCCTTCTCCTCCCTTCACTCTCGGGGAGTTCAG
>NC_137201.1:20665209-20717709 GCF_960531495.2 Zeus faber | reverse complement strand
CCTATAAGTCATCTGTTCCCTTTCATAATGATTTTGCAATAAATCTCCAATATGCTAAGGAGTGTCCAAGAAGTGTTCCAAGAATTTTGGTGGCATCGCCACTAAAAGTACAGCCATGTTTCCCCACTATGACACTGTCTCGCAACTCATTAGTGGCAACTAACAACAACAACATTAAACACAGCATCGTGGCCGACAGCTGGTTGATCAATTGAGTACAGCTCCAAAAATTGCATAAAAGAGCACTTGTGGTATTGCTGCCACAATCAGGGCTTAAGTGATTCTCTCGTTGAAGGCTATGACATTTGCTTTTGCAAACGCATAACCATAAGCTTGCAATACCATATGCATCCACTGGACACACGGTAGTGGTCCCTATCCCACAGATAACCAGTGACAAATCGAAAAAGCAAAAGAAGAGCAAGCCTATTTTAGTTGGAACCTGTTACAGGCCTCCTAATCAGGGAAACTTTTATGAACTTTTGGAAATGGTCTGGTTAAAGTGTGATCGTGATTGCTAATTTTAATACTGACATTAGGAAGACAGATCTTTTGGGGTACAAGTCTAATGAACCTCCACTCAAAGTATTATTGACCTTGTTTCAGTGTCTGACAAGGCTAGGATATCAAATAGTGGTGTTTTACATTATGGGTTTGGTGACCATTCCTTTGTTTTCTGTCCAAGGCACTCGCCTACTGTCTGAGTAAAATGAACTGGTCTCTTGTTTTATATTGTACTGACATAGATAAAGGGTGGTGTTTTTTTAAAGGTATGTTTTTAGAAGCTATAGACAAATTGGCCCCATTAAGAGAGGTCAGAATAAAATAGAGGTCAGAGCCCTGGATGAATGGTGATATTCTGGAGGTTATTGAAAAGAAACAAATAAACAATATTTTAAATACAGTTAAACCATGGATGATCGGAGTTGGGCAGAATTCAAGAAGTTAAAGAATAAAGCTAGAATATTAATGGATAGTACCAAAAAAGCTTATTTTAATGAGAAGATTGTGGAACATGGGAATGACTCGAGAAAGCTATGGAAATCTCTCAAACAGCTTGGCTACAGTAAAAGGCTGAAAACAAAAAACAGTAACATTAGTTTAAACATTGAGAACAAGGTTACAACGGATAAAAAGCAGGTGGCGGACAGTCTCAATAATTATTTTACATCAGTTGCCAGCAGGCTAGCGGAAAAACTACCGAGCCAGACGGGTCAATATGAGGAGAGTCATGTCCACCGGCACCATCTCAGTTATGGCTTCAAGCTGATGGCTTCTCCTTGACACAGAGGTCAGAGGCAGTTGTGCTTGAGATGCTCAACAAGCTCAACTGCTCCAAAGCAACTGGTTTTGATACTATTCCAGCTAGATTCATAAGTGATGTGGCTGAAATCACTATACCATGCATCAACATATTGTAAATTTGTCAATTGAGCAAGGTCTTTTCCCCAATTATCTCTAACTTGGTGGACTAATAACTCTCTACAAGAAAGGGAGTAAACGTGTTTAAAGAAACTATAGGACTGTTTCTAGTTTGTGTACTCTGTCTAAGATCATGGGGAAGATCATCTTTAATGAGAGTGACAATTTTCTGTCCTCACACCATTTACTATACGAATTTCACTCTGGCTCTCGAAAATCCCACTCCACGGACAGCTATTCATTGTATTTAACTGTCTAGGTCAGGAGGGGGGTGGACAAAGGGAATTTTTGTGCTGTGGCAAATGTTAGACGTACAGAAGGCATTTGATGCGGTTGATCATGCTATTACTGTACATTGTCCAAACTGGAAGCCATTGGTTTTAATGATGCAGCAGTCGGACAGGTTAGCTCTTATCGGAAAGATAGGAAGCAGGTGGTAGATGTTGGTGGGACAACGTCTCATCCTAGATCTATAGAATGTGGGGCACCACAAGGGAGTGTACTCGGACCATTAGTTTTTCTCTTATTTATGAATGACCTGAAGTCTGTCACTTCACACACTTGAACTCCTTTTATATGCAGATGACTCTGCAGTACTGTTTTTTGAAAAAATAAAAGCATAGTTGCAAGGACGCTGAGTGCAGAACTTCTTAATGTCATCAGGTGAATGACTGCTAACAAGCTGTCACTCCATTTAGGAAAAACAGAATCGGTATTTTTAGGGCAAATAAAATAGAATTTTGATCAAATTGAAACAGTCCCCTGGTTTTTATGTTGGTGACACTGTGCTTGCAGCTAAGGAGTCGGGCCAATTACCAATTGTTCTGGATAGCCAGGAGTGTGCCAGGCTGATAAGGTTGTCACCAAGGTCAATCAAAAAACATGCTTCTTTGAATTTCCGGGATTTCAAATTTCTGGACAGGAAACCAATGGTGACCCTGACAGGAGCTTGTCTCCAGGCTTTTTTTGATGATGCCTGCTGTTCATGATACAAAGGGATAACTTTGAACCTTAAAAACAGACTCCTCAAAACAATGTAGTTAGGGTTATTCTGAAATTCCTCATGATCACTCACCTTCTCATTTTGAGAGCCTTGGGTGGTTAAGGTACAGGAACGAGTCCCTCAGATCGAGTTGTGCATGGAATATAACATTGTGCATGGTGCTGTCCCTCAATACCTACATTTCATCCAGGTGAAGGATATTCACAACTATTCCACTAGGGCCAGTTCCACTGACTTTGCTCCTCCCAGGTTTAAGAGTATCATGGGGAAGGAAACCCTTTTGTACATGGCAGTAAATCTGTGGAATATATTGCCAGGAAATCTTAAAATCATAAGCAGCTTGTGAGGTTTCAAGCAGGCACTTAAGAATTGGCTCAGGGTTTATTTACAGTAGGATCATTTGTATGTTAATAGGGTGTCCTTCTATATTATTTTTCTTGGTTTGTTTTGATGTTGTTTATTTATTTTAATTATTATGGACGGACCCAGACTAGTATATAATCTGCTGAGGGGGCTGCAAAGTGATGTTGATATTTTCATGTATTTACTGTATATCTGATACTTTATACTGTACATCAGAGATAATTTGTTCTATTAACTGAGTGGCGAATATAGGGCCAGGCATTGTCCAAACAAGCACCGAGGTAGTGAATGATGATGTTAATACTGTGAATAACTTGCTGAGTGTATTGTATTATTGTTTTGATTAATGATTGTGTGTCATTCAGAATATCCTTAGATTGTCATTCTTGCCATGTCAAATATGACGTATTGACCGCTCCACTGACCCATACAGACCCGTCATCCCCAAAGGGACCACAATGAAAATAAACCTTTGGGCTTTACTGCGCTATCCTGACTTTTCCTTTTATGTAAACACTTAATGCCATGGCTAAACTGGTGTCGTTAAAATGAAATTGTCTAATAAAATCAAACAATCAATCAACCAATCAATCCATCTATCAAGACTAAGATAATAAATAAATACGATTTACAAAAAATGTGGCTGAAACAAGTAAATAATTCAAAAACTTGAATCAAGTAAATATACAAATGCTTTCATGTACCTTTCCAAGCATTACACTGGCCATGTTAATTTATTATGAATTTCATAGATTAGTAAAGCATGTGATTTTGGTGTGGTTTGGTGCAGAACCCATTTGCCAAATAAAAAACTGCATTAAATTAAAGCTCGAAACAATATGATTGGCTTAAAACACAAAAATCGTATCTGTTAAACTAGCCCCAAACCTGCAATTTTGAGGCAGTAATGTTGCAGCAGGAACAGCCATTTACCTCTGAAACTGGCAAAATAGGTTTTCTATGGACAGGCTGCGCCGGCTCTATTTATAGGTCAGGGGTGCCAAATACTTACCGAATGGCCACCTGCTTATAATGGGGTATCTTCCACAAACCTGAAATTCTACCCCAGCTCATGTGAACTGTCTCTGAGGTTTCACTGGAATGAACTGCAATATAAATGACACCCAAAATGTGTCCCTAAAACAGAGACCATACAAATATTCCACAGAGACATAGATTATGTAATTTTCAACTCATCAGTGACAGTTTGTTCATGTTAAGCAGAGGTTCATCCCCTTAAATATTGCATAAAACTGTGGCCCATTGTCCACGAGGCCTCTCAGTGTTGCATTAGTACTAACGAGGGCTTTGTGTAAAGGGGCTTTTGTTGGGACATATGTGCTGATCATCGAAACCGAAGGGGGTCATTGTGTGATAGTTCATGGTTTTAAAGTAAGTGTGAGAGATCTGTCACAACACATCGCTTACCGTCTGTTCCAACACCCCCCCCCCCCACTGTACACCTGCTCACACTGCATGTGCACACACGCGCAGACACGCACGCACACACACACCGAGCCAAGTGACCTATTCTACCCACTCAGAAAAGGGGGATAACTATCTCTACCCACTCCATTTACTCAATCAGCGTTGCTTGCTGAAAACAAATTTATGAGCGAATGCTAGAGAGAAAGATTTTAAGAGATAGATGCATAGAAAGAAAGAGAGCGAAAAGGATGAAGAGAAAAGGGGGTATGGAACACACTGCCAAAAGATAATCTGTTTTACCTGTAGCTGTCATTATTAGGAACAACTCACTACCCAGCGCCTAATAACCTCTGTGTTTTCTCCATGTAGGTCCTGTCCTTCCTCCATCCCCCTCCACACACACACACACACACACACACACACACACACACACACGCAGAGTGGAACTGGGGGCTATCTCTCTCCATTACGGAAACTAGGTCGGAAAGGGTGGGCTGGGGGAGCAGGGCAGTAATTATTCTTATTTATTTATTTTTCATCATTAGTAATTTCCTCCTCAAGGTTGTACCAGGACTTCTTTGTCCATTTCAATTTTCACTGTTGCCCCCCCCCCCACCCCCACCCCAACACTCCACTTCCACCCTCCTTCATCTTACATCCACACACACACACACACACACACACACACACACACACACAAACTGCTGTCTTTCAAAGGGCTGCATGTCAAACCAGGCAGAACAGAGGCGCACACAAAGGAGTAAGAGCTCAAAGGGATGGAGAGAGAGAGAGAGAGAGAGAAAGAGAGCGAGAGCAGAGTTAGGAGGGGTCTGAGCTGTCGCTTCATCACTCACCGGACCCTAATTTACACTAACAGATTATTTACTTGATACAGCAAATGATAATAAAAGCCAGGGTGTTGGAGGAGGAGGGGTAGCAGAGAGGGAGGAAGGGATGGAAGAGCCCCTGCGGGAGCACTTCAGCTGTGATGGCTTGCACACTCCAATTAGTCCCATGAAAAGCTTGTTCCCCCCTAGAGGTGGGGGCGTCCGGTGCTGCATGTAAATAAAACTAGCCATGATCACCCAAAAACCTCAAGGCCCTCTCAGAGAGGGAGGGCTACCTTCCCATTCATCCTGGCCCTCGCTCTGACAGCACACAAGGAGTGTTTCTGCTGCTGGGGTCATCGCAAACCCTCACACACAGGATGGAGAGTCTGGGAGTCTGAGAATTTTTGTAGCACATAAAATGAAATGATTAGATGAGATGAGATGAGATGGGATGGGATGGGATGGGATGAGAAGATGAGATGGGGTTAGAAGGGATGGGGGAAAAAACTCCCTTCCCACAAGTACCCCACTTGTTTTCCTTGTACTTGTATCTATGTATTTCTTAAATCCATTTAAAAAGGCAGAAGCCATCACTTAAACAAATCCAAATATTGCAAAATTAAGTACTTTTGATAAAAAAACATGTCAGAGGGACCAGGAGATGTTTTATAGGTAGGTTTCTCACCATAATGTTTTAATTTTCCAAAAGTTGCTAACAGAGACAGTATTAAAGTCCCTGTAAAGGAAGAATAAATGTGTGTTCTGAGTTTGTCACGGCACAGAAAAATGGGTTATTAACCACCCAGCCAAATTTGAATGGTTTAAAAGAAATTGCCAAGAACATAAAATTATGTTTCAAAATCATCAAAAATAAAAGGCGGTTCCCTCTGCTCTGAGACGTTGGGGCAAGTCCACTGAGGACGCGGAAACCACGCCCAATCGCGTTATCGCAACTTTTACATTGGAGTAACTTCCATGTTTAAATGTTCTGCTGCTGAACCCAGTCCAGTGTGTCTAGATGCTCACCTCAAAGCGCTGCTGTCTGCCTGCGGGACTCCCCGCTCTTCAGTGCCCCCTGCAGGCTCCTCCGCAGGGCAGGTCGAGGCGTCGCGGCCTGCTAGCATTCAGCTAATGCTGACGTAAGCAAATCCCACACGGTCAAACCAACGGGACGGTTTTGTTTTGTTCCTTGCGTCCATGGCATGAGTTGACGGATTCCCTGAGGACGCCTTTTACTCCAGGTGTTTATCACTAAAACAGTGTTTTAGCTTAGCTTATTTCAAGATTCAAGATTCAAGATGTTTATTTATCACATACATATACATACGAGCATACATATATGCAGTGAAATGTCATTGCAACGCACCCAGAGATTATGCACAATAAGTCTTAAACTGACACAATAGTTTACTAATTACTAACTAACTAAACTAACTGACCTAACTGATTCCTAAAATGTAAAGCAATTAGAAAATATAATAAAATAAGATTAAAAAGGTAATATACTGAGTGGGAATACAAAATAGAAATTACAAGAGAAGAGTAATAGACTATTATGTATATACAGATATGTGCAGTAAAATGGCCTGTGAATAAAGTGAGGTAGTGGGTGTGGAGATATACAGTACAGTATACAACAATATGGCACAGTAATACAGTAACACCGAACAGAACAGCAATACAGCACGGTATGCTCATATATGGTGTGGAGATGGGATGTTTTGAGCAGCCACACCTGACCTTGATCTAGGTGATTGGGTATGGGTGGCTGCATACCTGTTGCTCATTGGTTGGGCTAACAAGCAACAGGTTAAAACCCCCATCTTCAGACTCCCTCAAGATAGGAGCCCTGTCATGACATGTTCTATCTGCTCTGGGCTAATTCCACCTAGCCTCCTCTCTACAATAAATTGTCTACCACCCATCGTCGCCAAAAAAAAAGCCACTTGGGTGGCGTGTGACAGGCAGACCTGCCACAATGCTATAACCTAGTACAGTGATACAGTATACAGTACAGTATGCAACATACGGTGGCAGTGTAAGGCATACATTAAGGCAGTGGTGCCTATGTGAGTGTCTCAGTGAGGGCCCCTGGTGAGGTCAGCGTTGACAGTCCTTATGGCTTGCGGGAAGAAACTCTGTCTCAGTCTCTCTGTTCTCACTGTGTGACTGCGGAGGCGCTTGCCCGACCGCAGCAGCTGGAACAGTCCGTTGTTGGGGTGGTGAGGATCCTTCATGATCCTGTGGGCTCTGCTACTACACCTCCTTGTGTATAATCCTGCAGGGAGGGGAGGGTAGTTCCAGTGGTTCGTTGGGCTGAACACACCACCCTCTGCAGGGCCCGCCTGTCCTGAGCAGCACAGTTCCCAAACCAGGCAGTGATGTTGCCAGTAAGGATGCTCTCCACTGCTCAAGAGTAGAAGGACTTGAGGATCCTCACGAGACCCTGAATCTCTATAGCTGCCTGAGATGGTAAAGACACTGCCTTGCCTTTCTCATCAGAGTGTCTGTATGTATAGTCCATGTCCAAGTCCTGGGGCCTGGTTGTGAGGAAGTCCAGGATCCAGGCACACAGTGGAGCGTTCAGTCCTAGCTCCCATAGCTTGACAGCCAGTCTGGTGGGGACTATGGTATTGAAAGCTGAACTGTAGTCGATAAACAGCCATTTCACATGGCCCCCCTTCTGGCCATAAGGGTGCGTGAGCGTGGAGTGCAGTACCTGGGAGACTGCGTAGTCCATGGATCTGTTCGGCCGGTACGCAAACTGCAGTGGGGGAGGGAGGTGCAGATGTAATCCTTAATCAGCCTCTCGAAGAACATCGTGACCACCGAGGCGAGGGCCACCGGACGGTAGTCATTCAAGCAGGCTGGAGAGGCGATCTACGGCACAGGGATGATGGTGGACCTCTCGAAGCAGGTCAGGACCACCGACGCAGGGAGGCATTCACCACTGATGCTCCGATTCCGACCCAGTATTTATATAGTGTGAGGGGAGGGGCCATGAAAATTAGGACCACCATCTGTCATCCGGTCCTGATTTAGCCCCGCCCAAAAATCCAGACCACAAAAATGCTGAGAAACAGTTTAACGGTCTAACGACACAATTGCAAGTGCAATTGTGCAACATCGATCACAGTCTTTTCACATGTTTTCAGAAATGACTTTGTAACATCTATAATCTGTTGAGAAACTAATCATTGAATTCACTTTACAGGGACTTCAATAGTCAGGGGTAATCTAAAATCTGTGTGCTGACTAGTTATCAGGATAATACCCAATTTCGCACTCGTAAGGTGCTTTAAAATGTACTGTTGTTACACCTGCAACCTTTTCCGGATGATGTTGACTTGGTTAAATCACACAGCAGCTAGACATGAGCTTTTCCTGGCGATGAGAGACTCCTCTGCCTCCGCTGTACGGGCTTAGGATTTAAGGATTCTTCTCGACTGAGACCTTGGCAAATAAAACTGTAAGAGTCCTGCATCAGCCTCCGCAGGCCAGCTAACATCACCAGGATCAACATTCCCCACATAACGCTGCTCACCTCGCTCAGATGAACAGCTTCACCAACAAGGCTTGGCAAAGGGCCTGGCCATAAAAACCGTCTGGGCGATGGCTGTGCTTTTGTCCACAGGCGAACATCGCTAATACCAATTTTTCAATCTCAGTCACAACAACTGGGAAAAACAAAAGATTTGTCCAATATGTGGCTTTAACTCTGTGTTGAAGAATTTGGTCCCTGCAGGTGCAACCTGCTTTGAACCATAAACCCATAAAGGAACTTTTTAGCTTTACTGTAAAAGCTTTTCATGGGGACAAATAACAAGTGTTCCTGATCCATCTAGCTCATTAAAGGTACCAGAAGAATTATTTTATTCGCTGGTTGCATTTGCAAAAGGGGGGGTTAGCAAATGTTGTTAATCAACCAGACCACTGTAACCTTAATGGCTGCTGAGATTTCAAGCTCTCCAAACAAGCTGTCCACAGCAGATTCTCTGTTGAGGAGGAAATGTCCGTCCTCCAAAAAGCTGCTCAATCCAACTGAATTCCACTTGTTTTCCCGAACTGGCTTAATTTCAGTTTGAGCAAGCCTGAACTAACATTCAGCTCCAAATGACTGGCGTTGCTAGACCCCTCCGCGACGAAAGCTAAGAAGCCCTGTGGAGGGGGAGCATCATGTTTGGCGACATTCGTGTAATTTCTCCAGCTTCCTTTAACGGTCAATTTTTGGTGCAAATTCTTTAAGCTTGGCACATTTGTTTATTTTCTAGGGTAAGCAAAGTGCACAGTAGTGAAACAGACCAAATAAGACTAGATTTTAGGACTTTGATATGATACATTCTTACAGATATACATGCAGTGGGTTAGTGCTCTGAGGCATTTGCTTCTCTACAAAGTGTTGGTTTTTGTCTGTGTTTGTGGCTGTTTGCCGCCTTTGTGTGTGTGTGTGTGTGTGTGTGTGTGTTTTTTTTTAAGGGTGTAGGATCACCATTTAAAGGTCTGGCAGCATGTAGGAGTGATACATCTTTTGATAGTTCTGCATTAGTTCTTGTTGAGTTCCACTCGCAGTATTTCACTCGGGGCTTGACTCACAGACACACAGAGGGCAAGCTTTATATTTTTCTGCATTTGCTAAGCAAGAAATCTGTTCCCCAGCCTCCCAAATTCTTTTCTAAATTCACTGTCTGTTCAGCCTTCCACCCTGCCGTCATGGTAACAGAGCTGAGTGAACAAGCCAGGGAGTATGAAACATGGGAGGCAGCGAGAGACAGACACATGGCCACATTATGACAGAGACAGACGGAGTCAGTGTGAAAGGCTTCGACATTGCACGCGACCATTTGCTCACTTCTCTCCAATGTGCACGCAGCGCACAGCGGAGGAAGGACAAGGACTGATGGTTATCTGGGACACGGCAGAGAATGCCGGTGTTTAAGTGGAATTCAAGGTCAGAGCGAGCGTGACCACCCAAAACATGTGGTTAAGTGTTTATGGGAGTGTCCGTGACCGGTATTTCTGGAACTATCATTTCCTCAGCAGGTCCCAACACTGAAATAGTTTTTCCTGACTAAAAGGGATCAACCAGCTCGGACTGTGATCCAACCTGCGAGCAGGCATTCCCTCTAGCCTGCATTTAACAAGCAGGACATCATTTGAACCAGGGGTTACCAAACCCTTTTCCTCACAGACCCCTTAAATGAACCCTGATTCAAGACCCCCCTATGTAAAACACATCATATTTTCATGTACTTGTTAGTGTTCGATGGTCTTTTTGGGTGAAACTAGTGCAGTGGCCGTTCAAAACATGCCTGTTCGTGAAAGTTGCAGCAACTCACAGTGAAAAAGCGCCAGGGAAATGCAGTCTTTCGCACGGGAAAAAACATAACCAAGTCGCGCTTTTGGATAAACTCGCTGTTCACTTCTTTATTCGAAGTTCATCAATATTACACGTGTCGCGTGTCCGCACCAAACACGCCTGTTCAAAATGGGCCGATTGCTTTCATGGGAAGCCCTGTGCCCTGCTGGCCTACTGCTTCTCACTGGAAGCTCCGCCCCCCCACCGGCTCATTTTTTGCTGATATTGGTAGTTCATTGATATTACACGTGTCATGTGTCCAAATTGCCCCAAATTCGATACCAGCAATACAGCAATACACCCGCCAAGATCGTATGAATGGTTGTCAGGATAATCGAAGGACATACAGACAAAGATTCCTTCCTTTATAGTTAGATGGTGGTTTTTTAGGACATACAATTAGATTACATTACAACATATAGCTTTGGATTTTGTTGGAATTAAACACAGTGGAATTTGGAACCAATTTTTAGACTACTGATACTCCTCACTTAACGACCGAGTTCCGTTCCTACGACCAGGTCATTAGGCTAATTAGCCGATAAGCAAGGACCCGCCCCATTACCGTTATTTCAGTCTTGGAGATTGGGAACGCTAGTGTAGTGAACCCTGATCGACTGTGGAAATGAGACTGAGACTGTGAGCGGTGATGAGCGATATGTTGCTTTAAGCTGAGATGCCACCCAAGCCGGGGTATCGTACACAGTGTACAATACAGACTGGTCAGAGATCTGGTCATAAGTCCGAACGGTTGTTAAACAGGTAGGTCGTTAAGTGAAGACTACCTATATTAGGAAACATACTGTATGCCTCAAACCATCCAGGGCCTCGCAACCCCCCTACGACCTCTGGTGTCCCCCTACGGGGTCTGGCAACCCAGGTTGGGAACCACTGATTTAAAATATAAAGATTTAGGAAATATAAACGACAAATAGCAAAGTATCCTCTTCAAAAACATGAATTCCTCATAGCCATATGAACAGAAAATTAATTGAGGCATGTTTGGTGTGAATGTCTATGAATTGGTAAAAGTAGAAAGACAAAGGAGCGTTTGCTCTAAACTCCTTAATTTGAGCTGTTGCTGCATTGTGCCCGGCAACAGACTGGGAGAGGTTTTATGGTTTGTGCAGATAAATTCACAGCATGTTTGGCACTCATATTACAAAACAACTCTATCCCAAAAGGCGCTATTCATCCCAGGACGAATAACCACACATACACTGTTGAGACGCACACACTCACCCCTCTCCCTCACAAGCCGCGGTCGGAATCAACAGAGATGCGAATGCGCACGCACACAGGGAAAACGACGCGCACGTACACTCACACACCGGCACGCTCACATTAAAAACACATAGGAGGAAGGCAGGAGGGGGAAGGGGGCACGGAGGCCACAGAATATACAACAAAAAGCCGGCAGATAGCCTTGAGCTGTGTGAGCTTGGCTAAATAAATAAATAAAGTGAAATCTCATTTTGAACCAGCAGCTTCACACCCCCTCGTTGAGCCCTGCCCACCTCCTCCTTTCCTCCTCCACCTCCTCTCCTCTCCTCCATCTCCCTGATGGTGGTGATCAAGGCTTCGCTCTGGAGAAGCACAAAGCCCAACCGTCCAGCAAACCTCCCCCCCCCCCCCCCCCCCGTCCACCGCACTTTCCCCGAATCTCAGGAGACGTGAGAAGAGGAAGGCGGCTCGAACTATTCCTTCCCTCCCCTCCTCCTTTCTCTCAGGATGCATTCCGCTTTGCTCCAGACCAGACCCTGACAACTGTCAGTCAGTCCGGAGAGTCGTTGGGGGTTGTGAGAGGGTATCTGCTTGTGCTTGTGTGTGTGTGTGTGTGTGTGTGTGTGTGTGTGTGTGTGTGTGTGTGTGTGTGTGTGTGTGTGTGTGTGTGTGTGTGTGTGTGTGTGTGTGTGTGTGTGTGCTCGCATTTTTGTTTCGTAAAAAGAGCACACTGTAACAAATGCCTTCATCCCTGTTCGATATTCATAATAACACCAATTACAAGTGGGTCTGGATGTCAGGGGGCTTAAGTGTAGATTTTGCCAAGGCCAAACTAGAGCCATGTTCGACCTCCTCATTTACCCTAGCTCCTCCAGCCTGAACTACAACCGAGCTTTGGCCAAATCCATATTTGCCTGCGCTGTTTAACTAAGCAGAGATGGGTGGAGGGTGGAGGGTGGTGGCCGCAGGCTTGTGGATTCACTAGATGTGTGTGATGGAGAGTGGGATCGGATCATGGCGATTTTGGCATCTAAACCCTACACAGATGGACGAGCGCTCTGCCCTGAGCAAGGCGAACCAAACGGATTTGGTCAGACATGACGGGCAGCTATTGGACATAGTACAAAATATAGCCGAGAGTCAAAACACAAAGACAACCGGCACTGTGTGGGGATGGGAAGAGAGAGCAAGGCAGAGAGAGAGAGAGAGAGAGAGAGGGAGAGAGAGAGAGAGAGAGAGGGCGGGGGCGATAGACAGATGTTGCAGATGATGTGTCCCTCCTATCTATGGTCAGAGAGTGACCTTTGGCCTTAATTATATGGGTCAGCACACAAGGAGCCTGTCTCCCACATGGGAGAGCGCAACAAGCCTGCGCACACACACACACACACACACACACACACACACACACACACACACACACACACACACACACACACACACACACACACACACACACACTCACACACACACATCATTTAAATGGAAGTCAAAGATGAGGCCGTGCCTCCATTAAGGAGGCACACACACCAAAATGCAAATATGATTTTCAATCAGCAAGCAAGCAAGCACGCACGCACGCAAGAACGCATGCACGCGCCCGCACGCACAAACACACACACACACACACACACACGCACACAAACAGGCAAACACACACACACACACACACACACACACACACAAATAGTTACATAAAAAAATAAAATGTCGCCATTAGACCAATTAGTACATCCAGGAATACAACCTGAGAACATCGGAATGAGTGGAATTCATTTTATTTAAGTGACTGATTCTGCTTCGGGTAAAGGCAGTCTGCGCTCCGTCATAAACGCCAAGGACAATCGCTGCTCCACTGGAGTGTGCCAATGACACATGGGATGTTTTGCACACCTGCTCCATGACCATTATAAGAGCTCCAGACTGAAATGAATAGAGAGATGCAGATACACATCATCATGAACAAGTACACCTAAACCCCCCCCAGTGCATCTTTCAAGAATCTGTACTGAGTTAAGTATATTAAGTTTGGGACTTTCGACTTTTACTCCAATGGATTTCAAAGCAAATATCTGCAGTTTTTACTCTACTACATTTCTAACACAGTACTATAGGCTGTACTATATGTTATATCATGGCACAGGATATGACAACTTATTTTACCTTAAATACTTTAGGTATATTTAAGAGCAAGTACTTATACACTTTAATCAAGTAGAAATTTCAGTGTGGTACGTTCACTTTTGCTAGTCACTTTGTGTCAGGGTATTTCTACTTTGACTTGAGTAAAACGTCTGTTCTCCCCTTCTTCCATCAGCGCCAGGAGGTGAGAATGACGTTCTGCCGAATACTTTGCTTTGGACCCCGCGGCACAGATTTCCACACAGTCACTGATCCAATCAGAGGTCAGTGGTCACATGACAGTGTGATTCAAACCACAATATGGGCTCTCCCCCCTCCCCTTCCCACCTCACTCCCATCCTCCCTCATTCATTCACTCGCGCTCCTCTTGTCAAAGCCCTCTCCTCAGCTGTCATCTCTCACTTAGCCTCCTCTAAACGCCTATTGAGCGCGCTCACAGAGCGTTGTCTCTTTGTCTGTGGCTTGTACAAATGTGTCTGCCAATCACCAGCTTGTATTCTTTGTGTTTCCACCACCGGGCTATGACCTATAGCCTGTATTTTACGTCAAACGCCCAAATCTACGTCTGTTGCGCCGATCCCATCTCCTCCGGTTCTCTGCTGTGCTGCCCTTTGGAAATCCTTGTTCCGCGCATAATTCCATCCGTGTCGTTCCTGGTGTGGGTCTATTCTCAAACACTGCCCTTTCTCTCCTACACTCATCTTGGTTATTTTGTAGTTGTTTTTCTTTTTCTTTTTTAATAATCTCTCTCTCCCACTCTCTTGTGTTTCATATTGATCACGTGGAGTTTCACAGCTCGTACTCACGGGACATCTCTCAGTTTCTGCTTATTGGACCCGCAGTGTGGAAAGGTCTATTCTTCCCTCTGTGTCGTTTGCTTTGTGTTTCCCTTGCAGGGCTCTGGTCGATCCTGAGCGCGGCCAGTCACTGTGTTACTGTGTCACTGTGTCATCTTATGGCTTGATTTGCGACGGAATGCTGCGTAGCGCCCCGTGCCTTAATCGACGATATAATATTTGAACCAACATGAGTAATCTTCTAATAGACCAGTGAAAATAACTTAACTGGAGTGACTATCATAAATTGTCAATTAAACCAGCCACACACAAAATCCTGTCGACAAACAACCTGCAAGCAGCTGGTAAAGATCACAGGAAAGGTCCAGGAAGAATCCACAAAAACATTTTTCAATTCATTTCGTTCATGAATTTTCTTTATCTGCCTTGAAATTCTTTTTTTTCAGAGAGGAGAGCATCAAAAGTCTGCTGTTCTCTTAAAGGAGCGGTTATGTGCATTAAGTTACTTAAATACAAAAGCTCAGCAACTTATTGCACTATTGCATTCTCCAAGCTACGAGAATAATCTCACACACAACTGTACACAGTCAAAATAATCTCAACAGAGAAAATAAGCAAATAATCTGCAGGATACAGTATATATATATATATATATATATATATATATATATATATATATATATATATATATACACATACACACACACACACACACACACACACACACACAAGTACCCACCCCACACACAGACAAGGCCATGCCTCATTAATCCATCACTCCAACAAGCACCACCTCCCACCCTCTAATTCCTCTCCCCCAACATGCATTTGCTACCCGTCCTGCACGAGTGCCCCAGATTTACTACCTCCTCCCTCCGCCGGCAGAGGTTAGGCTGATATACGGTGGGCAGTGAAACGGGGAGAAGAAAAGGAGGGAGAGAATTAAAAAATAAATATATAGGTGAGGACTGAGGGCCGAGTTTTGTAGGACTCCATTCCCTCAGCCTCTTTGTGCCGCTGATGAGTTCTGCTCTCCTGGCGTCCATCGCCTCCCTGGGCAACAGCAAAGGTAATTATGACTAATGAAGTGCAGACTTTTATGGCTAAACACGGGGCCGAACGCCATCCTGTGCCCAGGATGGCAGAGGACAGACGCACGCTGCTGCACAGGCATAAACATTACCCAGACGCAGAATCAAGGTCACCTCAGCAGATTAGCGCAGTCTGTAAATGACTTTAATTAGGCAAGTTGTTAATGACAGTCTGCTAATGGCCCAGTCCCACACAGACGCTTCAGTGATGGTATGAGATGCAAAGAAAAGGTTTTGTGATTAGGAAAAAAAACAATAATAATAACACAACGAGTGAGAGCCAGCCACGATCAAATCTGAGCAAGCAGCTGTAATTGGTCAACATTGTAAGACATCATTCTAAAACGACTACAAATTCGATTCTACGGATTTTCCCTGGAAATGATTGAAACACTGGAATAAAATTTGAAGTAAACATAGACATTGACATTAATTTGGTAAAGATTTGAAATTTTAAGAATAATATGGGCAATGTTAAAATCTGTTTTATTTGCTCAAAATCCTTTAGCAATGATCAGACATGAGAAATGAGTTCCTCCATTATTAACCCATTAGCTAGACAGTGGAGAGAAAGGAAGAGAAATGAAGAGGAGAGAGGAGAACAGAGTGCAAGGGAGAGAGGGATAAAGTGTTATAAATATTATATTCAATCCATTCACTTGGGCCAGCGTGGAAGCAAACCATGCAATTAAATCTTAATTCCAATCACGAGTTGGGAACAGGAGCTGATAGTTTATGTTCATGAGTCCGAGCCGCGCTGCCAGAGGACATTCGCCCTCACCAGCCTCCACCGTGCCAAGCTATTAAGCAGCTATCATAACCCCCGGCGTAAGAGTGGAGATATTTGACCTGGGCCCCGCAAAGCGCCCCGAGTTCAGCTGTTAATTTAAGGATGACCGTTAGCCTCTGCCTCTCAAGAAAAACACCACAACAGTAAAAGCGCCACAAAGGGAGGGAGGATGAGCGAGCATTTTAATTTGAATGAGATAAGAAATATTGGATGATACTTGAGGCCACATTTTCATTATCAGGGCCTCAGTTAAATGCCCTTCTTCTATGACTAGAAATCAAACCTCACAAGCACTCAGGAAACTGCCTCATAATGGAGGGGTCAGAGGTCAATCTAGACCCTTCAGAATCTGTCCGCGCTCGGCAACATTTTGTTGGCAACGTGTACTCGTACTCCTTTATTTCCTCAGAGGGGTTTTATAGCATTAGAACAGTATTTTCCTCACCTAATAAAGTGAATTCTGTCGGTAATCCAAACAAAGGACAAGCTCCAGCATTCTTTCCATTTCTGAGGCATCAAATGTTTTTGGATGGCTCTCCCTGCTGCAATACATCAATTCCACCTCCACAGGTTTTTGTCAAATAACGGATTTTAGAACCAATATTTGTATACATGGCACTTGGCAAAACGTGACCTATGGTTATCCAAGATAGAGAGATATCAACCCATTTCTCCACAGTCATCTGCCTACAGCACCTCCAATTCCTATTTGGGGAAAATTTGAAGGAGGTTGGAGGAGGCCTTAAACCACGCCCATAATCACACATCAAGGCATGAGTGGAAAGCACCAAACTCTATACAGAGGTTATCAGCGAGGAAAATGAGAGCATCCTGTATGTTGTCGTCCAGGAAGTCTCGTCCTGTGCTCTTGTCCTCTGTGCTTCCTTCCTTTGTTGCTAATTTAGGCCAAGGCAGCGCACCGGCTCGACTCAGAGCCTCCAGGAGGGCGCCGTGCTCGCGGCCACCCGTCGGAGGCTAAGCCACTCCAGGATCACTCCAAAAAGCCACAATGATGCCGACACACTTCCACTGCCAAGCTCTGCGGCTGAATCTTGACAAGGACAGAAAAGCTTCCTGGTGCGTCCAAGGGGGCCTGGGTCTCACCACATACGTGATGGCCTGGCCCTGAACGAGATGAATAAATCATACAAGTATGGCCGAGTCTGTGTGTGTGTGTGTGTGTGTGTGTGTGTGTGTGTGTGTGTGTGTGTTTGTGTGTGCATGCGTGCAGAGCGAGCAAAGCCTGACAGAACAACAGAGTGGGAAACTGGGTTCTTTCATATTAGCAGCCTGCAGGCCGCATGGTTGGGGGAGCTGAGCCCCTCGTAGCACAGGCTGTTGTGAGAGAAACACTGAATTATGCATCTGAAGAGGGAGGGAGGGGAGAAGGGCTGTTGGTTTCACTTCCCCCCCGTCGTCCTTCATCATCCTCCTCCTCATCCTCCACCTCCCTTTTCACTCGCCAACAGACAGATGAGGGACAGCGAGATGAAGTTCCACGGAAGGTCAGCGTCAGCGACTCAGGGTCGGCAGACAGTGTGGGGTGTGTCTCGCTCTCCCTGTTTTTCCGCACCATTTCACAGAATTGGGGGGAAATGTCGCTCTCCGCCCCCTCATCCGACAGGCGGGCGGGATGGGAAACATCCCGTCGCCTCTGGCCGACACGTGCGCTCGTTGACACATTGATGACACATTAGGGCCCCTGAAATCATCCGCAGACGGCTACGGGGCCTGCGACTCCCAGCTAATCGATTCTCAGCGATGAGGACCATCTCCTGCCACACCTATAAATGAGCTGTGCGGGTCACAAGGTCACGCTGCTAACAGCCTTCCCTATCTCTCCCCCACAAAAAAAATCAATTCCTTATTAGGGCTTCATCTCAATCAGAGCCGGCACGGAATAGCATTAAAATTAAGACAGAAGACTGTAACCTTTGTCCGGTATGATAATGGATGCTCTCGGGTCGTTTCCCTCCTGTTGTTGTGGAGGTATTTCCACCGTTCTGCCGCTCGTTTTCATTAAGCCGAGCGAGCGGGGCTCCTCCTCCTCATTCCGACCTCCCGCTCTCCCCGTCTCTCGACACTTGGTTGTCAGGCTGTTAGTCCTATTTCTGTCCACCGCTGGAGGCTATACATTCTGCATATTGCAGATGCACGGATGAAGTCCACGTATGAAACACCTGCTTTTCTGCTCAGATTCTGACGCTGAGGTTTAACCTGATGTTGTTTTCCCCAACGCACTGACGTGAATGCATACTATAGAAGCTAGTGAATACTTTGCTTCATCGAGTACGAGAGTTGAGTCATAGAGAGTAACTCGAAGGCATCGGGGATCTTCTAAAGCTTGTCGGAGGCGTGTTTGGCGCCATTGCCTTGATGGATGGTGTTTATCTACCGAGTCCTGGTGAAGGGTGCCTTGTAAACCGCATTCCCGCTGCTCTTGCTGTTTTTGGAAACGTAGTCCCTCCCCAGACGTGGTACACAGAGAGCGGGGGGGTAGCTTGAGATTGAGTCTGGAGGGACTTGGAACCCTTTCCACTGTGATAACCCGACAAGGTCTGTCGGCAGAAAAACAGGCTCCTAGACCCTTTTGGTTGGGACACCTGAAAGTGGAGCAGTTGGGTCCAGTGTCCCCGCCCTGCAGTCTCACCCCTCCCTCCCTGATGGATGGCCGGCGGGCCGAAGTAAACGGGGCCAAGGCCAAATTCTGCTTGCACGTCATAAAAGGGACCGACGTGGGACGAGCC
The DNA here is from genome assembly GCF_960531495.2 of Zeus faber. Classification (NCBI taxonomy): domain Eukaryota; kingdom Metazoa; phylum Chordata; class Actinopteri; order Zeiformes; family Zeidae; genus Zeus; species Zeus faber. The sequence continues at coordinate 20,698,516 of NC_137201.1, read as the reverse complement.
TATAAACAGGTGTACAAAAGCCATTTTATTATACACCACCAACAGTAAAAAAAAATAATTGAAACTATTCTTGTCCCTTGACGTCTAGGCCGAGGTAAACGATCATTGACATGGACGAGGTACTCGTTGTAAGTTATCCGTGCTCATCCAGGTCTCCCATATTTATTGTTTTATGAGAATAAATACATACACACAAAATAAATAAAAACATTTCTTCATTATTTGTTTTATACTGGTGTTCTTTTTTGCTTAAAAAAGACGTTTATGTTTATTCTTTTAGAACCCTTTGACTGTGATTTGTCTTTGTGGTGATTGTTTTTTTACACATTCCTTTTTTTTTCTTGCCTTTTTCATCTCTTTCAAAAAGTGCAATATAAATAAAGCCTTTTTAATATCAATATTTATCTATTTGTACATGCAGTAAATTTAAAATGCATTTTCTCCTTAAATGAAAAACATACATTATTCATAAAAACCAAAAAAAGACACAAGATCGGAAAAAGATAGACTAAGTGAGTGAATCAATTTATTCATCTATTGATTCACTCGCTCATCTTGTGGGCGCGTTTTGTGTCATTAACCTCCCGTAGTCATTTTCGTGGAAGGTCAAAAGGTCGGCTCGTCAGAATACCTTACATTAAATCAGTTTGTCCACGCAGTATTTATGAGCTCTTGGCAGTTAAAGCCAGTCGACAGGCACAAACAACTAAATGCGTGTATAAATATAGATGACATCGCTCGCGGCTAAATGCAGCGATCTATGACCTCCTCGGGCTCACACACATGCACAAGCCCTGACACACACACACACACACACACACACACACACATACACACATTAGTGAAGTGAAATGCATCATCTACAGTATGATTACCTTTGTATTACTGTACAGAAATATCTCCCCAAAGTCTCTCTATGATTCATATCTAACTCAAAGCCACCGAAAAACAACATTGAGTTGATGGAAAACAAACTTAAACACAGAGAACGGGAAAGGAAAGAAAGGGAAAGAGAGAGTGAGGAAAGCAATCACACACACAAACACAGATATCCTTACATTCTATCCATGTAGGGACATATAATACATTGACATGTTAATCAATATTTTTATTATGATAATATTATTATAATATTTTCGGCCTCTAATACCATATTACACTGTGATCATGAGAGGGCAGACATACGCTGGAAGTAGTATCATCTTGATGTATTGAGATGATGTATTTAACAGTATAAATCGTAATATAGATGCAATTTATTGCAGCATATACTAACTATTTATTTCATATATTATAACATTTATAACCACATTTCCCCCCAAAAATATATGAACAATATATCAAAATATTGTTAAATTACAGAAAAAAACGATTGTCATATTGTCTAGAAAAAATGACATGAATGACATAATATAATGCAAATAATATATTGAAAATATATGTGGAGTGTGTGTGTGCATGCGTGCGTGTGTGTGTGTGTGTGTGTGATGCTTTCCAGGGGTCGTCGCCGTTTCACAGCACTCACATTCACCTGACGACTGAAGGAGGGCGATGCGTCCCCACGGCATTGGCATTGCGGCCTCAGGTCAGAGAGGAGGAGGAGGAGGAGGAGGAGGCGGAGGAGGAGGTGGAGGAGGAGGAGGAGGGGCAGTGTGGTCTGAGGACGTTGGAGAGGGAAGCAGATGCAGCTCAGGAGGTGGGTGTCGTGCGCTATTAAAGAGCAACTTTCAGGTCGGCATCCCCAGTGAGTTACGGCTGGACTCGTTTTTGTAATGCAATTAGCCACGCCCAGGCCGAAATTTCTACAGTGAATGGCAATGGCAAGTGGAAGAAAAAGAGAGGAGGCCGAGCGATCTTTTAGGAAAAGTGTGTGTTTCTGTTCTAGATTTAGATTTCTTTCCGTTAGTTGCCTACTTGTACGAAACGAAACAGCGTAAACATAACTAAGGAGACGGCTCCACTGGGAGCGCTCCCGCAGGGCGTCCCGCCGTGGAGGCACTGTCTTTCACAAAAAGACGGTGTTGTTTATATTTTATGTTGTTAAAGCTTGTCACAGTACTTCACCATCCAAAGTGGACTGCTGCAGGAATGAGTCCTTAAACCCCAAAATGAGTTCGAATTTGCGCACTTATGGTTCCCTCATCTCGAAGTCAATGGGTTTTTTGAATGGGTTTTTGATGCGATGCCTGAAATAAGGTCTGTGGTTGACACAAGCTTGAGAGAATTTATCGTTTTGTTCTACGAAATAAAATACGTCAGTAAATAACCCAAAGGCGGTTGCTAACAAGTGTCTTAATGAGACTACAGAGGCTGTCGGGGACATTAAACGTCATCACGCCGAACACGGAAAGTATCTACTCACTACTCCGCCTTCACAGCCTCTGGTTGTGTTTATACTCGGGCTCTTGCAAACTATTCTCACTCAAACTTTCCAGGCTTCTGTCGAAGAGGTAAGCGTGCGAAACCAAATTACAAGTTGGAAGCCTAGTGGTGTTGACGTTGTCATGCGACCGGGGTGTAGTTCCTCTCCAGCCTGACGTCAGCCTTTTTAATTCTGGCGCTCGCATTTATGCTTCAACAATCCTGAAAGCGGTGTTCATTTGTGAAGGTTATCCTGCTCAACAAAAGTGTGGGTATCATAAACGTTTGTTTGCCGCAGCGCCTACTTTCTGCAACAGTCCAAAATCCGTTGGTAAAAAATCCCATTGGCCTTTGGTCGAGGGAACCAGGGCGATGCTAACTTCCGTGTTGGCCTACGAAAACACCTCATCCCTGCAGCGCTCTATCGCTGTGAAACTGACTGACCTGCCGACTAATCTGACTCACCGGACGTAGGTTGTTGGTATCAAGCCTGCCATCGGGCAACTATTTCAGTCGGGATTCTCCTTCCCTTTCGGCTATCTGCGCGTTACTGTTTTCAAAGTCCCCGTCGCTATGTGAAACAACAAAACAACAACCTCTGAACTAGCGACCTACACGCTGATCAAGTTATGTTGGTCTTTTTTACTACTAAGGTCGTTTCACATAGTCGACATACGTCTTTCACTGTTTTATGTGGAGTTTGTTTGGGGTTTTTTTGCGGGGATTTCCCAATATTAATGCCAGGGCTCGCCTCTTAACATGCAAAGGTCCTGCATCCTCGGCTTGTATCTCAACCGAGGTTTCACAGCTAAACGAAAAACCATGGTTTCACCATAGTGTGGTTGTACATAGGTGGTTTAACATTGGTTTAATCACACTATACCATGATTTTCCAACAGTCTTACCACCATGGTTTTGCTTCCATGCTCCATAGTTTACCATGGTTTAACATGTGGTTATCTGGTTACAGACTGTACATTTGTACATTTTGAACATTCATACATATTAGTCCACATACTGTATGATGTATATTTGAATATTAAAAATTCCATGCCTTACTTTTGAGCTTCTGTGAATCCTTTGAAAATTGACAAACATTTTTTTTGTGTGTATTTTGACCTTGTATTACAAGTAGTAACATCACAGTCTGTGTATCAATGAATGACCAAAGCGCTTTGTATTTGGATTATAGTAAGCCATGATAATACACATTGACACAATGTGTCATGAAAATATGGTAAATAAATAATAAAAATTGCTTAAATCAAATTTATTGCTCAGATCAGATTTTTTGGATTGGCTGATCACATTATTTTTTCAATGTGCCAATTATCAGAGTCCAGAGTGAACGGGTCACGGTCCTGAACTGACCCTCATGCGCAAATGTAATAAAGACATCACACGCAGCCCGCTGTCGTGCGGAAGTAGGGCCGGGTAGTACCATAGTTACCCTAAAGCGCCATAGTCAACAAACCCATGGTAGTGCCATAGTTACCATAAAGCGCCATAGTCAACAAACCCATAGTAGCACCATAGTTAGCATACAGTGCCATAGTAAACCATGGTAGGGACAACATAGTAGTCAACATAGTACATTTTCGTCAGGGAAGTGCGAAGATAGTAAACAAACCCATGGTTACCATAAAGCGCCATAGTAAACAAACCCATAGTAGTACCATAGTTAGCATAAAGTGCCATAGTAAACAAACCCCTGGTAGTACCATACTTACCATAAAGTGCCATAGTAAACTATGGTAGGGACATGGTTAAGAGCATTGTAATCATAATTACCACAAAGTAGCATGGTTACTATATAAAAACCTTAGTCAACATAGTACTTTTTCGTCAGGGAAGTGCGGAGATCTGGCTATGCAGACTACCTTCCGGCTGACTAGCACCCTGCAGTCGGTCCGACTGTTTACCCTGCGTTACGTCACCAGCCCAGAGGTCAAATAAAATTGCTGCCTGTAAAAAGTTGTTTTTGTTTATCATAATTTTATTTAAAACCGTTCCAAATTTTTATTTTATAACATCCTCTCCCTAAGCCCAAAATTGTAAAGTCATTTAAAAAAAAAACAAAAAAACGTATCTCGCTCTTTCAGACGTTAGCGTGTCCAAAAAGCCCTCAAATTAGCCGACTAATGACAGAATATTCCACAGGTTTTCCGTTGGACTCTGCTCACTTACCAAGTTACAGCCTCATCACCCTGTTTACGCGAAGGGTGACGAGGTCAAAACAGCGTTAATTCAGACACATTTCAACAGGTCACCTCTTAAAACATTAGCTGTATGGACGGAGTCATGCCGCAACCGACTTAATCCCGCGGTCGCTGCAATGCACGTCCGGGCCAGCGGTGGCAGCACTGGGCGAGCAGCCGGTCGGTGGGAAGGCATGGTTTGTGGGGCGTTACGTCACTCTGACAAAAGTTCAACTCTTTCTCTCTTAAGGACTCTCATCACCGCCGCATGAGCTTAAAGGACGACTGCATGCTGTCAAAAATGTTGCGCTCGAAAGAGACGGAGATCGCCTCAGAGTCGACTCTTTTTCTCAATTTGTGAATTAACGTTAGGTCAAAGCGGCCGGCGGTGCCAGGGCGGAGCCCCATCTATTTTCTTATTGCCTTATTCAGATTAATACTGGAATGGTGGTGCGCATGTCGAGGTGGTCGGTGTTTGTCAACCTTAGGAATTCAAATAATTTCAGGCTGAATATGATATACACACACACATATACACACCTCCATCATCTTTTTGCCCTCCAACTCCATCCCTCAATGGGCTGAGCATTCTTCCGCCTCGCCCGTCTCATCTGCCGTCATCTCGTGACTCCCAGTGCCGTGTCCTGCTAAAAGTTTACCACTTCATATTGTTGAGAAATGAGTGACGATTTATTTTTCATGCGGCGCATTAAAAATTCAAAAGATCCGTTCCCCTTTCTTTATTCTGAGACTCAAGGAAAAAAAAACAAGCCTCAATTATTGATGAGAGGAAGGTTTGCTAAGAAAAGAGAGACCGTGCGCGGTGCGATTGAGCTGAGGGGGCGGAGAGGCCCCAAAAAAAACGAAAAAGCGGGGACTCCGAGAAAAAAGGGGCGCTGACTCGTACGCTGATGGAGCAAGGGTAGCAGGGTGGGGGGGCGGCCGCCGGTCAGCGACCCTGCGGTGGAGTTCGGGACGATGCTGTGACCCGCTCAACACCGAGGTCCCTCCCCCTGATGCGGCTCTGTCTCCGGGTGTACACAGCTGGCCGCAGCAGGCCTCCGCTGCGCTTGAGTCACGCACCGCAAACTCTGCCACGGTCGTACCTCCGGAACGCGCACGCACACACACACACACACACACACACACACACACACACATCTGTAAATACACACGACCCTCAACACCTCCGTGACGCAGGGCACACGTTTGTCCCCATAAAAGACCATTCACTGGTTCATTGTGGAAGAGGTGGCGTGTCCCTGGGGAATGAGAAACTCATTCTTATTTTGAACATTCCTGAAGGTTAAGGGCTGTGAGAGTGTGAGCGCTTTCTGCACAGGACACAGGAATGTAGTGAATGCAGTGGCCGGACTGACGGATTAAAATGCTGTTTCATGTGGGGGGGGGGGGACAAAAACATTTTTGGCCAAAACAACAATGTCAAGGGGATATAATTAAGGCAAATGAACAAGTCATTTAAAGTTTCTGTTCTTTGTCGGAGAACGTTATTGTGCAACATCTCGCACTGATTTACTGGCATTTTCACTACTATTTTCAGGTAGCCTTTGCACTGCTTGTACTAGTAAAGCATTATGAGTATTTATCCTTGCCTTTTTGAGAAGATACTTTCAAATGCATGCACCATGCGCGCACAGAAAACCAGTCATTTGCTGAGAGTGACAGAAATGTCTCATAAAAGGCAAATAAAACGGGAGAGAAATATTTGACTCCTACATTAAAAAAAAAAACCCTCCTCAGACTTGCCAACAGCGTAACTAATAAAATCCAGCCGGCGTCGTGCACATATACAATTTATGCCTGTGAATGTGAGCATCCTTTTCCAATGGCCTGCTTGTAGCCCGCTCCCTGCAGGGCTGAGCAGGGCCCGCTCTGCCACCTAGTGGCGCCTTACCGCCACCTCGCTCATCTTGCCACCAGCAGCAAGGCTGTCACACTGATGAAGGTCCATCTCCGACATAATGTCCCCATACCTCCCAGGAATGCAACGCGGGCTATGAAAATAGTTTGGTTAATAAGAGAAGACATCTTAATCCTCACCAAGTGCTCTCGCATAACGGATGGCTGTCACATTCGATTAATAATCCTGATTACTTTTTTCTGTGCCATTTAAAAACGCCCTCACCGTCCCTTCAATGACAGTCCGCTCCCGAGGGCAGAGTTCTGGAAATCAGGTCAGTTAGACATGACTTTCCTTTTTAATTTTTTTGTTGTTGTTGTTGTTGTTGTTGTTGGCGGCTTTTCCACCGACCGACTGGGGGGGCCTCTGGGAGATGTGAGGCCTTTTCCCCTCGGTTTATCCACCCGCTCGGGTTCTCTTCTCGCAAATACACACGCGTGCAACAGCAGATTTTACAGGCCTCATTAGTACGGACACTGCGCAATCGCTCTAATGAGAGCGGTGTAAACATGTCGGTCGGAGAGACTCTGCAGGCCCCACATCCCTCCCTTAAAAAGCTGCTATCTTGTCTTAAGGACAAGATAGCAGACACGTCGACACGTACTTCTCTGGTACAAACTCCACACGCACAGGACAGTCTAGGGCCGGCCAATATTATGTAAGACAAAGAAAAATAAAATAAAATCTGTGTTTATTCAGTGGCCGCACCCAACTTGTGACTTCCGCCCTCTCTCTCGTAACTTCCCGAAAGGCTGAAACACGAGGCAGCGCATGGTTTGCGTCAGGAAAGGCTGTTCGTCTTGTTGGAAGGCTCTAAAGTATTTACATTTAGTCATTTAGCAGACGCTTTTATCCAAAGCGACTTACAATTGTTCAAAGACCGACGGACGCAGCCATCAGGAGCAATTAGGGGTTAAGTGTCTTGCTCAAGGACACTACAGCATGCTAGCAGGAGGAGCCTGGGATCAAACCAGCAACCTTTGGATCACTAGACCACCAGCTCTACCTCCTGAGCTACCATCCCCAAGTATTCCTGAATCTTCCAAAACACTGGCATGTCGATACACACAAGAAGAAAAACACACGCGCACACACACACACACACACACACACACACACACACACCAACACAAACACACAGTGTTCCGAGGTGAAACCGCATCAAGCCAGAAAATCTTAAAATGAGATCATAGATCTTTGTTTTTCTTTCTAGAAAACCGGTGTTTAAGATTATCCATCCAGCTTTGAGAAAATATCACCCAAATGTTTAGTCTTCCCTCGATAGATAATTAATTCGTGTTTTTAAGTGAGACGCTCCCCATTATGAGGAGGAAGAAATTTCGAGTCGTCTCCCCTTATTTCAGGAATACTGTGGATTCTTCGGGAATGCTTCGGCGACTGCAAAATCATTTCTATCACGAGATGTTTTCGGTTCGAGGAATTCTGGCTTGATTTGTTTTGCTTCCATGTTTTCGCTGCGCTTTTGACTTGAGTCTAGAAATGGTTTTTTTCCATAACACATATAGCACGCACGCACGCACACACACACACGCACGCACACACACACTCACATTCATCCGCTGTTGTCAGCAGACCCTGACCCAGCCGGTGCACGACTGCACGTCCCTCCTCATTGTGTCGATTTCCCCCCCTTTCCCCCGCTCGATCGCATTCCACTGTTTTATCTTTTGTTTACTGCCGGGTTTCATCCTCATTGACTCCGGGAAAGTAAAGCGCTGGCAGCAGCCCGATTTGATCTGCAGTTTTGGATGAAAAGAGCCGGCGGGGGGGGAGGGCATTCTGGGAAACATGAAAATACTGGCGTGAAAAATACATAAATATGAGTCTTCCCAGGGACGGTGCCAGTGTCAGCATTGTGATGGTAAACGTTGCGTGAGGGACTGTTTGTGTGCACACAGCGGGGGTCACCTCGACAATAGGCCGCCGGGATCTTCGAGAAGAGGGGTTTTAATTTGATTTGAAAACAATTAAAATAAAGTCTGTAAACTTCCTTTTACCGTCCAGGTTGCCGAAGCGGCGAGCCGCGGACCAGCAGGCTGCAGAACAACCCCATCACACTATAACGGGGAGATATATGCACGTCATTATAATGAAGATAAGATAAGATAAGGTAGGATGAGATAGGATAACACTTTATTTATCTGGAAAAGCTCAGATGTTAGAGCATGTTAGTTGACAGAACAGTACAAGTCAAAAAAAGTACAAATAGATAGATAAATGGATGGATGGATGGATGGGTGGAAGGTTGGATAGATGGAAGAATGGATGAATGATGAATGGGTGGAAGATAGATAGATAGATAGATAGATAGATAGATAGATAGATAGATAGATAGATAGATAGATAGATAGGTAGACGACTAAACAGAGAGAATTCTTCTGTCAGTGAGCAGAGACTGCTGCGGCCCATCACAGCTGCTCTATGTCCCCGAAAAGCGTTTAGCGACACCAGGAGAAAGAAAAAAAGTTGCAAGAAAACGACAAAATGGAAACTTTAAAACCCATAATCCCTCAATTATGATCACAGAAGGAGCATCTGTGAAACAGAACGAGAAAAGGGGAGCGGGCGAGAGAGGCAGGGAGAGAGAGGGAGAGAGAGAGAGACAGAGAGAGAGAGAGAGAGAGAGAGAGAGAGAGAGAGAGTGGCGCCGTCGCAGAACATCGTAAGAGGCTGTGAAGCATCAAATCTCCAATCAACAAGCCAGTCACCACCGTAACGTGCACATAGAAACAATCTTTTACACAGTCACTCACCCACACATTCATATATACAGTATATATATATTACACACACACACACACACACACATGCAAAAACATCAATCTCCCGACGACCCATGCTTATCTCAACACACACAGGCTTTCTGTCTTTGGCATTCTCTCACTCTTTCAAACACACACACACGCACGCACACACACACATACACACACACATACACACACACACACACACACACACATACGCACACACACACAGTAGCCCGCTCGTCTCCAGCCAAGGGGATGGTAACTGTTTATCTTTCATTCCAAAATTTGAGGGAGCCCGTTGCTCTCATCCTCTACCAACAATTGTCTCTCATCAACTCTCACACGCGCGGTTCCCCATCCTTGTTTTGGGAGCGTTTCCTCCAACTCTCCCTCTCCCGCTGGCAAGCTCTGCCCAATTCATTCGCATCCCAACCTCCGTCCCTGCTTTCCCTCTGCCTTTGTTTGGGGTCCGGTGCCATGTGTGCCTGTCTTCTACTGCCGGGACGAAAGAAAACAAAATAAACTTGGATGAATAAGAGAGCTTGAGAGTGAATCCCCAGAGGAGTCCGATGGAGCGGCATCCCTGTGCGCTGACGTTGCATCTCAGAAAGAAGCCAAAGCAAACTTTTTCACAGTGTAGTGATGAATGACACTTGCACTAAATATTTGGCAGCATCACGAAGTGCAGCGGTACCCGGGCCTCAGCCATGAGTCTGTTGGAGCCGTTTCCCAAATCGTGTCATTGTTCCAGTCCGCTATCTTTCCACACAGAGCCGAGCTTAGTCAAGGCTGCGGTCCACCGAGCGAGGAGCACGAGGGGCCTGGCCTTTGTACCGGCAGGCCACGACAGACGCAGGGATCAGACGATAGATTACAAGAGATTAGTGACATCATAAACCATCTTCCAGTGCATTTTAGATTGTGTGTGTGTGTGTGTGTGTGTGTGTGTGTGTGTGTGTGTGTGTGTGTGTGTGTGTGTGTGTGTGTGTGTGTGTGTGTGTGTTGGTCTGTTTATGTGTGCATTCGTGTATCCGTGCAGCAGTAAACGAGATGCCTGCAGAACACCATAATGTAAGCGTGTGCTGCTCCCTGCTGGTCATATGGAGTATTGCAGATTTAGCCGAGCCAGATTTTTTTGGCGTCATGTCGGGGAGGGTAATTATGCTTTGCATACGATATTCTTTGTATTATATTTTCATTATGTCTTTGGGGATCGATTGATTATTAATTGTGCAGGTGGCCATTTACTTTGTTTTATAATATTTGTCATCATTATCAATATCATTTGTTAGACATGCTTGCATGCCTTGCTTGTCCAAATATGGAATTTATGGTAATTTTATGTTGTTTAGTGTAAAGCAAATAAGATTTTGTCTTGCCAAATAGAGAGAAGAACAATACAATGCAATACAATACCATACAATACAATAAAGAACAATACAATACAATACAACACAATACAATACAGTACAATAAAAATGCAAAACAACACAATACACCGTAGTGTATCTTTGAAAAAAAAATGTTTTTTTCTTTCTTTTCTTGGGCAGTCCATTGTAATGCAAAAACGTTTTTTTTTTACTTTGGGAAATGTACATATATCGAAAGCAGATCTTATTACTATATACTGTGAGAGTTTACGGTAGGGTTTAAGATAGACTTTTTACTTTGGGTGAACACAAACACATGCCATTTTTGGGAAACAGATGGCATGTGATTGCATCAGAAGAATGTTAAATAACATAAATCAGCTCATAACACAAGACCAAACGGACAGAATAACTGCCCGATACTAATCCGGCTCCGTTACATCAACAGAGATGTTTCTCGCAGCTCATCCTGCTCGGGTCAGCGCCGAGTCAGTCAAAAAAGAAAACAATAAAAAACAAAAGCCTGATAACCCAAGGACCCTCGGGGAAAACTCCAGGGCTGGTGCCACGGTGGAGCTGGAGCATCCCTGAGGGGCGGCAGCGAGGCTTAATCTGAGAACGTTCCAGAGCAACTGTCCCCAATAACCTTCCAGCTGAGGCAGAGCAAGCTTGTTGGAAGCTGAGAGCTTGAGGCGGCGGGGCGGACGGTCCCCCGAAACATAAAACAACACCAAAAGATGCTGAAATAGCATAAGGTGCATGGAATTCAGTAATGAACACATGCAGAGCAATGAAGGACACGACACCCGACAAGTGAGGCTGGAGGGTTTTGAGGCTTTGCTCAAACGATAACATGCGCATCACTGTCAGCGGCAGCGAGATGCAGTAACAACGGAGAGCCTTGTTCCTCTTGTTTGAAGGTGAACCAGGCACCATCTTGAATCTGTACGGAATAGATGTTGAAAACACTGAAACACTGATTCACTGATAGTGGATCAGCACGTTACTCTGAAATGTACACGAGGATGTATCCCGATCCAAACGGGTTCATCATACTCTATATATGATATTCAACACAATCTTACTCTTGTGAATAGACAAGATATCTTGTCAACAGTTTGAGCATGTACTCTACAGCCTTCCTCAGGATTTCATTGGTGTTGATGTGGCGTTAGCTGGCGGGTGATTATAATGCTACACATGATCATGTCTTTAATGTCTTATTTGACTTATTATGCGATTATGTATTTAATGCATTGTATTTAGTGCCTGTCTATATAATCCCCAGCGACATCCCGAGGAAGGCTGTAGATCACACGCTGAGACTGTTGACAAGGTCTTTATACTCTATTTGATATCAAGCTGTCACCGGCTCTAATTTCCGCATGGATGATTGCCTTGCCATCTCAAACGAGGGGCGTCTGAAGACCTCGACCTCATCCGCTCCTCGGTTTTTTACCAGATGTTCCTGTTGTAAAACGAAATCCTGTCTGTTGGCTCCAGGGTGTTGACAACTATAACTCCAGTATGACCAGATCTTTTAAATATTCATCTCCAGAGCTGTGTCATTTTGCGTTCGACCCACCGAGCTATGAAGTCATGCAGTCGTTTGCCTCAGAGGAGGATCGGGAGTGGATGTCAGATCTCCAGAGTGAGTTTGTGCAAAAATGACTTATTTACAGATACACTGTAAAACTGTTGTTTAAAAAGTTGTTATTTATATTTGAGTTTTCTTTCTACCCATCTTTGAGAGATGTAATGTTCAAAGTACCGTAAGCTACAGTCAAATGGCACATACGTTTTAATTTCACTTTAATTGTTTGGATGAACCTCGTTACCTTAATGCATCTTATTTATATTGTGCCAGATTCATGACTGAAACATATCTAGTAAAAACTGAGTGTGTTCTGACAGTATTAATCCAGCTGGGGAAACCAAACGAGGAGATGCCTCCATAGAGGGGATGAAATTATGATTTAATGGCCCCGGCATCCACACAAAAGGCTGGATTAGGTTTACACGTATGACGGAGGATCAACAACCATGTGTGTGTGTGTGTGTGTGTGTGTGTGCGCATCTGTATGCGTATGCGTGTCTGTGCGTGTGCATGTGTGTGTGTGGCATTTCTGTCTGTGCTTGTAGGTTCACATCCCTACCAGCCAAAATTCTTCTTCTTCTCATATTTCAGACATGATGAATAATGCAAACACCCCCCCCTGGTTTGTACACATTTAGCATTTTCTGAAGTTTCCGATACCTCAGCTCGAAAATCAAAAGATCTGCTCTTTTTGCGCAGCTATAGTTCTGTGAAAGGGGAACTTTGGGGTTAAATCATTTTGGGGAGATGCTGGTTGGTCAAAACTCAAATTCTCCAAACGCAAACTGTTCAGTAATCCACAAACAACGTATGGTACAGTAGGACACTAAGGTAGGTTTCCTAAACCTCAAATATGCATTTCATTTATAATCCTCAAGTTCAGAACACCTTATACATATACAGTAGTTTTGACAAATGTAAGCATTTTCTTAATTGATGAATGACTGATTTTATTTTTCATTGTGGTAACCAGAACGATCCAGTGTTCCGGGGGATGTGCCATGGGTGGGGGGGGGGGGGGGGGTCCACGCCCAGCTCTGCTCCACGCTGTGGCAATAGTGTGCGGAGGAGTGACGGGTGATAATCTGCGTAAACCCAGTGTGACGAGTCTTCGATGTGATGTCATCTGATCGCGGCACCACCGCAGAGTGGCATATTCACACTGACCCTATTACACACGGGGGCATTTTGGAAATGAAAGCACTCAAGAGAAATGGGAAGTGGTGGAAGCTTCATGAAATGTGTCACCCCCTCCACCGCTCCCCACACGCACACACACACACACACACACACACACACACACACACACACACACACACACACACACACACACACACACACACACACACACACACACACCATTCCCTATAGCTTTCCATCAACATTAATCCACGAGACGTCATGGTGCATGGTGACACTGTGCGACCAGGGGAGCATGGTGATCAGCGTCACACGGTCTAAAACATGAAGGAAAGGCGTTTCGATAGAGATTGATAGAATCGTCCTGCGGATGGCGGCTCCATCCTGCAGCACACACTGCAGGGCGTTTCACCGGATCCATCCAATCCGCGTCCGTGCTGCGGCGTGTCCATGCCTGTTGCAGGCGTGGTTTTGTTGCATCTCCCGAGTTGCACGTTTTAAAACGGTGGAAAAACCGCACCGGTGTTGATGAGAGCAGATTCGTTGCGTGCCACGGAAGCGCAGTGCTCCGTGACGACGGGAGCCCTGCACGCACACCGCGGGCTGCCCGTCTCCCCCCCTCCCCTCCCCTCCCTCCTTCCCTCCCCGGCACCACTGGCGGAGAAGAGGACATTAACCACCGTTTAATGATCCTGAATGGAGGTGTCAGACATTTCTGAATGGATATGTATTGATTCGTGTGCGTCGGGTGGGGGAAGGGCCGTCCCTTGTTCCGGAGCGCCCGCCAGCAGCCCCTCCGTGCGGGGAGACTTTGCGCGACGCGCGGGGTTCTGGTGAACGCCGCGTCCGAACCTCCATCCGAACCTCGCCGTGCGGCTTTGGGCGTGCGCTGGCGGATCGGCGCGACTGCGTGATTCATTAACCGACGATCCGCGTTCCGTTCGAGGTGCTCCGAGGACATCAGGTGCCGAGCGTTCTGACGGCGGGGCGGGTGGGGTGGGGAGTGGGGGTAGGGGGGGGGTGGGGGAGTGTGGGGTAGTGGGTTGGGGTGGAGGTGGGGGGGGGGGGGGGGGGGGAGCCTGTTTCTCAGTCCGGGCGCTGAGGTTTTCGGAGTTATCCGAATAATCTGGGTTCGGTGAAGAACCTTCCGCTCGGAGCTTCTCCCCCCCTCGCGCTCCGCCTGGCTGTGGGATGCGACGCCATGAGTTGATTTCCGCCTGATGCAGATGGTGCTGAGCTCCAGCCGCAGAGTCAGAGATTTATTTTAGGGTTTTTTATTTTTTATTTTTTTATATATTATTATTATTATTATTATTATTATTATTATTTCTGTTCCCTTGTTTGGACTTTCAGTGTGTAAATGCCGAGTCCTCGCCTCGCGCTCGACCCGCACCGCCCCGCACGTCGCGCCCCGCCGTTCTCCTAACCGTCCGATTCCCCTAAAATGATCCCCGGAGCCGCCGCATCGATGCTACCATCCGCGGAGGCTGCGAAACTGTACCAAACCAACTACGTGCGGAACTCCCGTGTGATCGGGCTCCTGTGGGCCATCTTCACCATCCTGTTCGGCATCGTGAACGTGACCATCTTCTCGCAGCCCTACTGGATCGGCGATGGCGTGGACACGCCGCAGGCCGGCTACTTCGGCCTCTTCCACTACTGCATCGGCGACGGAATATCCCGGGAGCTGGCGTGCCAGGGCACCTTCACCGAGTTCGCCGCCATCCCCTCCGGCGCCTTCAAGGCCGCCTCGTTCCTCATCGGCATGTCCATGATGCTGGTCGTCACCTGCATCGGCTGCTTCAGCCTCTTCTTCCTCCTCAGCACCTCCACCGTCTACAAGATCTGCGGCTGGATGCAGGCGGCGTCCGGTGAGTGCGCACACCCGGCCGGCGTTGAAACGCATGGACCACGGTGGATCGGCTTTTGTTTTGGGGTCGTCTCCAGCTCTGTTTTCGGTGGGGTTTTTGGGGGTTTTTTTTTTTTCGCACCGTGAGGCTAGGTGACCGCCTTTTTGACCCCAATGATCAATCCGGGCAGCGACGTGTCATCCATCAAATGTTACAGAATTTCAGAACCAAGGACAGCGCCAGTGGTGCTGGTGCTGTCCTTGGTGCTGAAATGATCAACCTGTGCACCAGGTTGCGGTCCACGGTGCTGAAATGGCATTCCGACTAATTACATCCATCTGCCGGGAGAATAAGTTTTTAATGTTTCTACAATTACAGACGACGTATGAATATTGTTGGGGTTTGTTTTTTTTGGGGGGGGGGGGGGGTGTTGGAGTCACTGGATCAACTTCGCCAATCAAAATCGATTTAATTCCTCCAACATGTATTTTCTATTTTTATTTGAAGTTTCCTTCACTCAGAATGTGCATCTTCACTTTTAAATTTCAAGTTGAGATCATCTTAGAAATATCGGTTTTAGAAATTCAAGCTTTTTTTTTTGTTGTAGATCCAATTACTCTTTTTCTCCAGTGTATTATATTTTCAGTACATGTTGATCTTATAGTATGTCCTATGGGAAGGCTATGAAATAATCATTTTTTTAAATAACGTAAGTATTGTAAATATGCTGACGGGTTCCCACTGTTGCCAACATATTATTATATTATTAAACACAATCTTAAACCACCTCCACCCGCTTCTCTTCACAAAAAACTGTTTACATCTGTTTATAAGTTGAAAAGCCTATGTTGAATCATTTTTTCATACAATTCAATTATTCAATTGTGAATATGTTTAGAAAATTTACTTTAATCACTTTAATGTATGAAAGGTTTTCCTACAGAGACGGTACAGTACGAGAATTCCTGCTAGGTGTTATTGGTACATAGTGATTAGTTGAAATGAACAATGCTGCTGACTGAGAGACCACCCCTCCCCCACCTGTTAAGAAACATTGCATAATGCATGTGGTAATTCCATCCAATCCAAGTGGAAGCTTTCATCATCTGAATGAAATCTAAACATTGCAACACAACACCCAGCTGCTTGGCCCTCCTGGGCCGTTCCTCTGGTTGAAGCCACTCGCTCTCTGCCGACAACAAACACAAATGAGGGGATTATTTGGAGCAGCTCCAGCTTGATGCATGGGTTTGGGCTGAATTAAAGCAATAAGCCCATCTAATGAGAGCACTGCTGCATGGGCTTGTGGCTCTCCAGCAGAAAGATGAAAGAGGAGGCCAAGAGAAGAGCCTGACCACAGCGAGACGGCGCGCACACACACACACGGGCCTAATGAGCAAGCCTGTCTGCTTAGCAGCCGGGGCCTGCTAGCTCTGTCAAACTTCATCACAATTACCTCAAGGTCAAACTGTCGCTGCTGCTGCTGCTCACCGGCCACTTCTGTTGTGGGCAGGTGACCCACCGACTCTGACAACAGGAAACAGACCCTGAATTTGATGTTTTCAAGGGGAGGTTTGAATAATAACTCATATTGTAATGTGTGCTGGCTGTCTAAAAAGGAAAATAGGTCAGAAAATTGGAGGAAACGATGGGCACGGAGAGAGAGGGTAGAGTCACAGGGTAAGACAGGAGGTGAGACAGAAGTCGAGGGAGAGAAATAAACAGCGGATGAGACAGAGACAGAAGGTGAGACAGGGACAGAAACAGAGGGTGAGACGGAGAGATAATGCAGCTGGTCTTCCCGGTCGCCCCGCTCTCCCTCCTGGTTTGATCCAAGGAGGTGAGTGACTCTCGCTCGGTATTCACAGCGGAAGCTCGAACCATCGGCTCCTCTGCCTCCTCTCTGCAGCTTCAGAAATAGAGCAGCTTTCTTTTGTTGGATTTTTTTTTCTTTTGGATAGTATAGTTAAGAAGAATAGTGCCAGAGGTTTTTTTTTCATGCCCCATTTTCCCCTTGTTACATTTTTCAGCAACATTTCAATGGTAAACCTGTGTGGGAGTTGTAAGCGCAGGGTAGCACAGCTGCACTGCATCTCTGGGAGTTTGTGCCTACAAAGGAATCCTGCATTCTCTCAACATCAAGGTCATCCATGTTGGTCAACTGTGCATCACTCCAGTGATGGATGCCCACACACACAAATCCCATTTGGCCACATTTCAGAAGGTTGTTTGGATCCACTCGACCCAGCTCTGCAGAGCGGTAGTTAGTTAGTGTGAACGAGCACACATCTGCAGCCCCTCTGGGGAAGCAGCTCCCTGTGAAAACCAAGGAAAAAGCTGAATGTTTGATGAGTGCGTAAGCCACCAGGAGACATTTGTAGA
Source organism: Zeus faber (assembly GCF_960531495.2). Taxonomy (NCBI): domain Eukaryota; kingdom Metazoa; phylum Chordata; class Actinopteri; order Zeiformes; family Zeidae; genus Zeus; species Zeus faber. The sequence goes on along the minus strand of NC_137201.1, from coordinate 20,680,929 downwards.
GCATCCGCTGAGCGGCTCCTAAAATGTCCACCCAAGCCGAAAGTAGCCGTATGCAGAAATGTTTTGCTGTCCATCTCTGCGCAGAATGAACCTTCATCTTTGTACTGCCCTCCAGAGAAGAGTCATCTCTCTTGGTGCGTCTGGTTGAGTCCTTTTCCAGTGGATGCCAGTGTGTGTGTGTGTGTGTGTGTATGTGTGTGTGCGCATGTGTGCGTATGTGTGTGTGTGTGCATGCGTTTGTTCCCCTGACCCTGGTGTGTTAATCGTCAACAAACGGATGAATGGATTATTTTGACATTGATATACTGTAAGGACAATTAACACGATCGCCAAGGAGGGAGACAATGATGACGTCACAGACGAACATCAAATCTCTGTCCGGGAAACAAGCTGATTTTCTCCAAAATGAAGCGAAATCTGTTGTTCCTCCTGAAAAGACAGACATGGGTGTCTACTCAAACTCTATTCTACTCTTTAGGGAAATGATAATAATCCATGATTTCCTTCAATATACAATTTGATTCTCTAACTCACTCACATTTTTGTAGAAATTTGGAGAAATTTTGTACATTGTTTGACATTAATTTTTTGTTTCATAGATGCCCATATATGACATTGATAATGGAGATGATGTTGCTGTATTCGGCTCATACAATATCTTTTACCTCATTCTTTCCCTCAACTCTAAAGCGCTGGTCACACCAGCATGTAGGCCGATGTATTGGATTCATCTCGATATATCAAACCAAATCCAATGAATTTCAATGCAATCGTCATGCAGACTTCACGTGCGCATTTTTGAAATCAAGTCTAAAACGGACGAGGTTATCATTTTAGCTGAGTCATCCTATTCTCGGTATTTTAAACAGTTCTGATCAGCCACAATATACATTCCTGCGGATGATAGAGCAGAATATCAGAGATTGTTTCTCTAAGTTGATCATGTTTTTATTGTTGTCTCTGGTGCCGCCAGTTGCAGGAGCTCCGCCAATTTCTGGTTAACCCCAGTGCTCTCTGTGCCGGGAGTGTTTCGTTTTGACCTCCCTCAATCTGTCTTTCAAATATATTTTTATTCACCTTCTCACTTCATCCCCTCATTGCCCTCCCTCCTCCTCTTTTCACAACCTGCTTTCAGTGAGTGCAGTGTGTGTTCATCCTTTTACTGAATGTCTCCTGCTCCCTCTCCCATCGCTCCTCCGCTCTCTTCCTCTTCCTCTCTCCCTCGCTCTCTCGCTCCTTCTCGCAGTTCTTTGCGGTCGGTGCACCAATTAACTGAGAAACGCAAAACAAAGCTGGCACTTCCCTGAGAGGCAACCAGACTCTGAGGTCAATGATAATTACTTCACCATTTCATAGCCTCCGTGCAGCTCTGCCGTCATGTCGGTCGAGGGGGTTTCTCTCCGTCTTCTCTCTCCATTTCACTCTGTTGTTTCCTGCACAAACACAATGGAAAATGAGTCATAGCTGTGAATGAGAGCGACACATAGGACACGTCAGCGGAACACACACGCAGGGAGCGGCGTGTGCTTATGAAAGACGTGACATAGACTGGATCCTTTTCATGTGTAATGGCCACGGGGGCATGTTGCTGTGTGGCCAGTTGCATTTCTCAGTCATGGTCTGTTTTGTTTTTGGGTTTTTTTTCCTGTCTGTCAGAGTTTATTGTGCTGTGTGGCGGACCAGGTCAAGCACCGGCTGCAGACGACAGCACGGTTTCCTTTCCCGCGGCCGCCAAGCCGCCTCGAACCGGCCTAATCAGCGCCCGCGTCGCGCGGATTAGGCCGAATCGAGGCAGGGAGATTTCTTAATGTCCGTCTGTCTTGCATTGGGGAACGGCGCACGGGCTCGTCAGCCAACCAGGAGCCATGGAGCAGAAAGCCGTTCCTCCTGCGCCCGAAACCACCCTCAGAATTATCATCATCATCATCGTCATCATAATCATCATCATCATCATTATTATTATTATTTATACGTGTGGCCAGCGAGCCGTTCTGTGCAACGCTTAATAAAAACTCTCACGATGTTGGCGCACCTGGCAAAATGGACCATCCTCCTCCCTTAACCCTTACCTGTGGGCAGAGACTCCCTCAGGTGTTTTATTTTTTGTTTTGTTTTTTTTTGCTGACGAGCCCATAAGAAATTACAGAAATGGCAATTAAGAAATCTCCCTGCCTCGGGTGCTGATCAGGCCGATTCGAGGCAGCTTGGCGGCCGCGGGAAAGAGAGCCGTGCTGTCGTCCACAGCCGGTGCTGGACCACGCCCCTTGGTCCGCCACACGCTGCTTTCCAGATGGAATAGAGAAAAGAGAAAAAAAATTGCTATTGACTCTCAAAGATAGGCGAGCCAGGTGGAATATTATCTGCTTCCATCTTTGTTGCTTATGTAAGAGTACTGTTACAATAGAGATAATATTTACTCGAGTAGCAGTGATGAGGAAAATGACTTGAATTAAAGTATATCGTCAATTTAGTGAAGTACTACTCTAGTAATAACTTATCGAGTTAATTTTTTTCTGCCTGTGTATTTTGTCTATGTCTTTTTGAGGTGATGTTGGCTTGATCCCATTTGTATGTCATGTAGACAAACATATTGAATTGATGAGCCAAATTTTTTTCGGGCACACAATAAATGATTGGCTGTGGAATTCAAATCTCTTAAAATGTTCCAGTGAGTTCACCAACATCCTTGAAAAAGAAACTGAAGTAAAAGAACGAGTGTTGCATTTTAGTTCTCAATAAACCACATTTACAGGTGAAAACATACTTACTCTGACGAGGTATTTTCCACCTCTGCTTGGAACCTAAAGCCAAAGCTGATTCCAAGCTGCTTTGCTTGGGCTCTACACGTTGCTTTCTGTGGCATTTACATGGATTCGCTCCAGTGATGACGCTCGTAAGTTTTAAAGGATTAAACCGCGTTTAATGGCGTGTGATTTTAAGGCCCATTTGCTGGTACATTGATCCAATAGCACTTTTGTCCGTGTGCTTTCTCTGCATCACCAGTGTTGTTAATTAGACACACCTAGCACGCTGGCCAGCTCTTACACTGTGAATTAGGTTTCATGGCTAATGTAATTATGAGAGCCAGCAGATTGTTCTGCCACGTGTCTGCTCGCTTACTAAGGTTGTTTAGGTGAGGTGGAAACAGTACATCAAATTTTTATCCTCAAGTATCATGACTTTGCAAATACTGTACCAAATAGGCAAGCTAAAGTATTGACGAAATAACTTTTAACTCCAGTGTGAGTAACTATGAGCCCTCAGAAAGTATTAAAATGAACATTATACAAATACACTGCGGTGCATTTATTGACACATTGAAAGAAGGTTCTGGAGTTTCGCAACGGGAACGGAAATAAAGGAACCAAACAAATAGGAAGGTAAATCACATCCGAGTGTAAAGAGTGTAGGCTGACAGTCGGATGCTTGACCCTTCAAGCTCTCAAGCTCTCTCTCTCTCTCGCTCTCTCTCTCTCCTTCTCTCTGACATTATATTCTCTTTTCACTGCCTGGCACTCTGGCGTCTCTATCTTATGGTCCATTAGTTCCATTGAGAGGCTTGTTCTGAAAGGAGCATTAAAGCCCAGTTAAATGCAGAGATGGATAGTGGTTTTTTGTGAGAACAGCCTTTGTAGAGACACACTCCCGACTGCATTGCCACCGGACCTGCGCCCTCCATCTTTCCAGCGTCGACGCTGGAACTGGCCTGGATTTTGTCTGGACGTCTCTTCTCTCTTCATAAGTAGATCAGGGCTTCATGTCAGCTGGTTCTCTTGCCTCTGCAAGCAGATATGTGTGCATGGGGGTGAGGGGCGTAAGTTTCATTTAAAATTTAGGGGGGACAGATTTTGGGGGGTGGGGGAACAACACAGTGTGCATGTCCAGGTCAGTGACGGACTGGGATCAAAAAACAGCCCTGGCTTTTGCAACAAGGAGGCCCCATTTTCAAACCCAACACCTACCCCCCCCCCCAATTTTAAGAGCTGGAGATGGCGATTTACAAGATAAAACTGTGAGTGTCGAGCGCCAGCTATCCCGAGGAAAACTTCAGAGGGCACCAACTACTAGATGGTTCCATTAGTCTTTCGCCCCGAGGCCCAGGTCCGACAACCGATTTGCACGTCGGCAGTGGCGTAGGTTCCTTTGAACATTGGGGGGAACACCCCCGAGAGCTACCTACCTACTGTAAATTATCAATAGCTAGAATGTTTCGAAAAATTGGTGCTCGTATTGGTACGCTTTTTGATGGGCACTTCGCCCGGTCCTTTTCATCTGATAACACGGCCAATCCACCCAGTCCATCCTGTCCCATTGTGCTCTTCAGGTAGCTTTTAATTGGTTTTAGTTTGGAGAATGAGAATTGACGGGAAGAGTCAGAAACTGTAGACCAGTGATTGATGATGATGTACGGATGTTTTTGGCGGTTGTTGATGACGCAGCGTGTATTGCCCGGCATACATTTACATCTGCATCTTGTAACGTGAGCGTGCAACTAAAACGACTCCTCATGCAACACAACATTTCAAAATGATTTAATTAATTTAATGGTTTTATTTCAGTCAGTCATGTAGTTTACTACCAACCGTGACCGTAATTCCTACAGTATGTGACTTAGGTGGTATATATACAATTGAGTGCACTGACGGAAGGTACGTAATTGCTTTAAAGGTAACATCGTATCAGCGCTAAAACTAATAATTATTAATAATTATTAATTATAAATTAATACCGGTTCATGTTATGGGCCTGGCCACCCGACATGCAAAGGGGCCGGGCCAGCCCATTGTAGGGTGGCCCGTCTGGCATTTGCCCAAACGCCAGATTGCCAATCCGTCACTGGTCCAGGTACATCGCTGTGACACAATTTAAGCTTCCACAACGTTGCATCATCCAGACCCCTGTGGGGAGAATATCTCCACTCACATCCCACATCTGTAGGACCAGACCTCAACGTGGACACTCTGGGCGCTCTGGTTTCTGTGTGGGTAAACAAAGGCCCTGTGGTGAGAAATGATATTCAGCACAGAAATAAACCGAAATCCTAAGACATATAAATATTGAATTCACCTTAACTTGAGCATATGTTGACGTATAAAAATTGAACGTCGAGATGATGATCGAGATCGAGAAACGCGTTTTACCGTCTGCAGTCTCAGCTTTTTCGGTACTTAACTTCAAATGACAATCCCCAGAAGCTCCACCACCTGTCAGGTTGAGTAGAAGGTGTGCAGGCCTCTTGACTTGACAGGGCTATCCCTGTGCTGACTCTGAACTATTTGGGTTTTATCAACTCTAATGACATGCTGTCCAGAACGTTTACCAGTGCGCTTGGTATTAAGTTTGAAATAAAAAAAAAAAGCTGGACTGAAATGCTGAAGGTAATCTGAATTAGAAGGAAGGGAGTTTAACCAACAACCTTAGCAACTAATGCCGATCGAGTAGTTTATTTTTTCACATATATATAAATATAAACATATATATATATATATATATATATATATATATATATATATATATATATATATATATACACACAGTATTTTTTTGTGTGTTATAATTAATAACAGAGATACAGATATGACTCATCATATTGTTGCCACTTACTCACACAGCACGAAAAGACACTAAATTAACTCTATCATTTTATGGTCTCTATCATCTCAAAGACATCTGCTCTTTACTAAATATGTTCTCACGAATCATTTTAGCTGCAAGATCCAAACTGGTGTTTTAAAGGAGACTTGTAAGTCAGCATTTTTTTGAGTGTTATAATATATGTTCCTCGAAATGGGGTTTCCTTTTGTTCCTTTTTTCCTCGTGATTTCTTTAGAACCCTAAGCATCTTTTCGAGCCTCCTCTCGTCTGATTGGTCAGGATAAAAGATAATTTTTTATGAGGGCGCCCTGATCAGCCCGGATGCCTTATCGCCGACATCATCACGCAACGAGCCTCGATCCTCGTTGTGTTTACTATTGGAAGTGTGCGTAACTACATCCCTGAAAGTGCAGAGTGGGGTCCAGTTACAGTTCTTCTTCTTCCTTGTGTCCGGCCATCTTCTATAGCACGTCTTTCCAGTGGTTGGCGCAGGCAAGCGCAGCGGCATTTGGCCAGGTCATCTGCATTGTGGAGCTTGGCTACTTCTCATGATGTGTTCCATGGTTTGCGTATTTTCCACACACACATGCGTCGGATGTTGTTATTTTCCATTTCGTCATGGACACCTTGCAGCGTCCTTCGCCGACCGCAGGCGGTTCAGTGTTTTCCGGACAGGCCAAGGTTGATCTTGGCCGGTAGTGAAGCCTTCGTCTGGAGTGATGCCTCTCTCCATCCATTGGGTTGTCTGGCTGCCAAGGCTGTTCAACTGGTTCTTTCATTCAGTAATCCCGGCATCAGTTGGAGTTGTCTCCAGTACTTCAGTGGTGTCCAGGAAACTGTTCCTTGAGCTGAGCCGTTTCTGGGCAGCAGAGTGCTCATGGAGTGAGCGCCGGTTGTCATTGGTCTGCTTTGTGCGCTCGACTTTTGCGATGATTGCTCTGGGGGGGAGCAATTCCAGAGAGGGCATAAAGGCAGTGTACGGGGGTTGTTTTGACGCACCCAGTCACTATCCTGCAGGGCTCGTTGAGGTTAGGGTCTGGTTTACTTGCACTGCACGATCTGCTCCATGCTGGGCAGGCATATTCAGCGGTGGAGAGGCACAAGGCTTGTGCCGATGTACGCAGTGTACTTGGGTGAGCCTCGCACGTTGAGTTTGTTAGTTGACGTCGAAGCCTGTTCCTGGTGGAGACCTTGGCTCTCGTATTTTGGTGGGTGTGTGCCTTGTAACTGAGGGTAGGATCTAAAGTTACTCCCAGATAGACTGGGTGCTGGTGGTTTTCGAGCTTTATACCGTCCCAGGTTACGCCAAGCTCCCGTTTAGCCTCTCTGTTTTTGAGGTGGAAGCTGCAGATTTGGGTTTTCCCAGGGTTTGGGCGCTGGTGGTTTTTCCAGATAGTACACTGACATATCTGAGAGGCCATGTTGGGTTGACTCAATTTCTGGGAAGTTATGCTGCTGCGTTGCCATGGCTAGGTCATCTGCGTAGATAAACCCGCTGCATCCTTCCGGTACGGGCTGGTCATTGGTGTAGACATTGAAGAGGAGAGGGGCCAAGACGCTGCCCTTTGGCAGCCCGTTGGTCTGGTGGAACCATCTGCTTTTCCTATTGTTGAATGTGACGTAGGACATCCAGTTTCTCAGAAGACATTGTAACAACATTACATAGTTTGGTATCAGCTGTCATGTCCAAGAGTTTTTTGATCAGCAGCCTGTGTTGGACGGCATCATAAGCTACTGACAGATCAACAAAGGCAACGCCCGTTATCAGCTTCTTCTGATAGCCATCTTCATTGTACTGGGTTACGGCGCAGAGCGGGGTCCAGCTACAGTGCAGAATGGGGATGTGTTGGACAAAAGTGTTTCAAAGAAATTCAGAGGATTCTGGAAAGGAGCGCCATTATCTGGAGAGAAGCTGAGATATGGGTCGGATTTCATCACCCTGAGTATTAGAAAGTTGGGGAAATCAACAATAACAAACAAAAACAACAGCAACAACTCAATCAGCAACTGACACTTCAGAAAGACAGCCTCTCACTGTGTGTGTGTGTGTGTGTGCGTGCGTGCGTGCGTGCGTGCGTGCGTGCGTGCGTGTGTGTGTGTGTGAGTGTGAGGTTGTGTGACAGGTATTTTTGGCTTTACAGAGCCAAACATCAAAGCAGACAGCAACATCTGAGGGTTTCCAAGCCTCAGAAGTATTTAACTAAAACCCACTCTGTCTGCAGCCCCCACCCCGTGTCGGTAGCGCGCCAACTCTGTCCGTAGTGCCCACTCTGTGTCTGTAGCATCCACCCCGTGTCTGTCACGCCCACTCTGTGTCTGTAGCATCCACCCCATGTCTGTCACGCCCACTCCGTGTCTGTACCGCCCACTCCGTGTCTGTACCGCCCACTCCGTGTCTGTACCGCCCACTCCGTGTCTGTACCGCCCACTCTGCGTCTGTACCGCCCACGCTGTGTCTGTAGCTCCCCCTCTGTTTGTAGTCGGTATCGCAGCCAGGTGACAGCAGCAGAGGTGATGCTGCTGCTTTCGGGTAATGCAACGAGCCAATCTGTATTCTCTCTGCTGTGTTTGCGAGAGTGGATTTGCTGACCCACAACCTTTTTCAATCAAATCAACTGGATGCCGCCGCCGCCGCCGCCCGTGCACTAATCCACATGCGGCGTCTTCGCAAACCAAAGTTGCTCGGCGCTCTGAGGTGAGAGCGAGATGACGTCTGGAGTACAAACTAATCATTCTCCCTCGCCCTCCTTTTCCCGCTCGCCACCTCCTCCTCCTCACCCTGTCTCCCTCCCCTCATCTCTCATCCTTCCACACGTCTCTCTGTCTCTCTCTCTGTCTCTCTCTCTCGCTCTCGCTCTCTCTGTTACCATTCCAAAGTGTTGATCTGCGTTAATAACAGCCGCATTACCAATCGCCTTCTTCTTCTTTTTTTTAATTTAGAAACGCACAGAGGCGGTTAAAGGGTTTCTAATTATAGCCGCAGGCGCAGGGAAGCCATCCGCCATGATGCTTCTAGTCCTGCTTCCACTGGACAGGAGAACAGGGAGAACGGAGAGAGGGTGGACATGCACCTCTGGACAACCAAAGAGTACACACTCACTATACACTCTATAATATATTCTAGAGGATTCCCACAGCAATGCTGTTTTGTACTGAACATTTTGCGATTGCGTAAATTCCAGCTCTCCTTCTATGAGGGAGCTGTGGGTGTGGCAGTAAAGGGATGTTGTTGTGGAATGCATCAATGGGATACCATTTGTTTAATGAACTTTTTTCAGTTTAATTTGGTAACCGCTAAGACCATGTTTGTTGTATGTCAACGCCAAACGGATCGATGGTGATTGATTGGTCCAATATTTGAGAATTTGGGCGTAGCACGTCGAAAAGGCAAACGCGAAAGCCGACCAAATCATCAATGTCCTCCTGGGTCCTCTGGCGTCGCGGCGGTGCTGCTGGGTGTGGACTATAGATTTGACTTAAAGGTCACCACATATACTCCTTTTCAACGAGTTAATATGGGTTTCTGAGGTCCCTAAAACATGTCTTTGAAGTTGTTGTTTTTTTTTTGCTAAAAATACCACTCAGATCATACATTCTAGCCATTCTAGCATGCCTCTAAACCCCTCTGTTTCAGTCGTTTTCTCGACAGGCTGTTTCTGTGTCTGTTGCTTTAAATGCAAATGAGCTGCTGCCCCCAACGCCCCACTCCGGGCTACATTCTGGGCGGGTGCGGAGGTCAAATAGCCTCCGTTAGTAGGCTTCTTGCGACTCTAAAACCAGCAGCAAGGAACACTCTGGGGACACCAGCCATCCTCTCATTTTACTCTCCCGTTAATTCAATGTTGATAAGATGCAGTTAATCTGACAGACATTCAACGCACAAACGAACACCGTCAACGTTATTGTGCATCCTGCAGCAGGGAAAGCCGGTAACTTTCGAGAAAATCACATCAAATATATTACCTCAGCTCTTTGCGTTAGCTAGCGCTAAATGGCAAAAGAGACAGATAGCCCAATTATTTTTGAAATACTTAAATACATTTCCCTCGTCTACAGTTTTGCCATGGTTTGGGACGCTGCCATTGAAAATAAACTTTATCCACTCAGCTCTTCCGTCTTCTGAGGCTGGGGGCCGATGTCAAGATTTGTGCTGGTCAGTGAGGCCAACCACAGTTCCCCTGCTCGCAAAGGTATTTCTCAAGCTGTGGGTGGAGTCACTCAGATAGGGTGAGGGGCGGTCTCATTCTAATGAGCCCCCACTTGACATAGGAGGGGGAGGCAAATCGCAACGGCTTGTTGAATCGCATGTTTTCTGACCCGTGGCGGCTCACAAAAAAACTGACTAGGGTTGTCTTATTTCACAGTGTGTGTGTGTTAGTAGGACCATCAGAGACCCAAATGTATGTGCACAAGCACTGGACAGAGTCGGTTTTTCACAAGTGGGGACCTTTAATCCCTGTGATCTGAAAAGTAGGCTGGCTCAGATGAGAGACCGCGAGCTGATTTATTCCACCGAGGGAGCCGCAAGATGGCACAACAGGGACACTGTGACCTATTAAAAAAACATACTAAAGCATGTGGTTGCAGCAGATATATGTGTGTATTAGTGTGTGTTTGTGTGTGTGTGTGTGTGTGTGTGTGCGTGTGTGTGCGTGTGTGTGTGTGTGAGAGAGATTGTGTGCATTCACAATTTTTGATTAATCCTTGGAAGAGTCACACATCTCAAAAGCTATAAAATACCAATCTTTAGTGGCTGCCATTGAGAATGAAGGATGTAAATGCTGACTTACGGTTCCAGGTCATCTGGGACAGGTTCACAGGCTTTTAGGGAGCAGCTAAGCAGATGATTTGTGAAAGGTGATGCTTGTGTGTATATACCCATAATGAACTGTAAAATATTTTTTGTGATATTTGTCTTGTTTGTGAAGCCATATTAAGCATTGTGTGTGTGTGTGTGTGTGTGTGTGTGTGTGTGCACGCGCGTGTGTGTGAGTGTGTTTGTGTGTGTGTGTGTGTGTGTGTGTGTGTGTGTGTGTGTGTGTGTGTGTGTGTGTGTGTGTGTGTGGATTCCCTATTGCACGGACTGCAAGTTCGCGTCTGTTCGTTAACACTCATCGGCTGTGTTTGGTTTAGCGATATCACGGATCAGCAGCTTGTTGAGGAAGGCAACGTTGTGTTTATATAATATTGTTTAATTTACATTAAAATTCACATTTTCTCATTATTTTTTTAAATAACTTTTTTTGAAAAGCAATGCTCATCAATATTCAACGGCCTCCTTTCGAGGGCTTATTTGTTTTTTTGGCTGCAGGACTGAGCCCGGTCTGGCTGAATGCTCCTCGTGTTCGCTGACCTAGAGCACAGCTCTGTATGAGGGTGTATGGCTCCATCCCTCCATCTTTTCATACCTCCATCCATCCATCCATCCATCCATCCATCCATCCATCCATCCCTCTACCCCTCCATCCATCCAGCCCTCCATCCCTCCATCCATCCCCCCCTCCATCCCTCCACCCCCTCCTCCATTCCTCAAGCCCTCCACCCCATCCACCCATTCCTCTACCCCTCGATCCCTCGATCCCTCCACCCCTCCACCCCTGCATTCCACCATCCACGATCCCTTCATCCCTTCATCCCTTCATCCCTCCATCCCTCCAGCCCAGAATACTCCCCGTGTTTGATCGCTGACCTGGAGCACAGTTCTGCTTCAGCCGTGGCTCCATCCCTCCACCCATCCATCCTTCCTTCCCTCCGCCCCTCCATCCATCCAGCCCTTCATTCCTCCATCCCTCCATTCCTCCATCTATCCGCCCCTCCATCCCTCCACCCCTCCATCCATCCAGCACTCCAGCACTCCATTCCTCCACCCTTCCATCTCTCCACCCCTCCGCCCTTCCCGAGCTGGGGCTGAGCCAATGTTTTCACAGAGGAATCAAAGGCCTCTTTTGAGCCCCGCTGCCCCAGCCAATCGCGAGCCTCAGTGGAGGTAGGGGCCGCATCTGGACGTGTTATATAAGCCCTTCCTCCCCGACCTCGCTGCCTCGCCGAGCCTCACTGCGGTTTACGCTGCCCCCACCTCCACCCCATTCTCCAACCTCTGCATCCTCACCTCTGCTCCGGCCCGAAGCGTTGCATCTGTCAGAGGCGGAGGGCGACTCGAAGCTCCTCCATCCTGCAGGGGGGTCACAATGACAGTCTCACTCCCACATTTAATTTAATTTGTATTTCACACAAAATGATTGGGGTGGGGGCACCATCCCTGCAGACAGAGGCACGAGGTCCACATGATGAGTCCAGCCCATCTGGAACCTGCCAAGCCAATAAGTTGATGATCTTCTATGTTTCCGTGTAATTATGAAAAGACTGTGAGAGCGCTCTATGTTTGTTTTCCTATAAATGTGTCGACACTAGAGATAGAGGAATTGACGTGAGAACACAATGAATCGAAGAGGCTGACGCTTTCTGTTTTGGTGAGCTTTTATTGCTCGGCAGAAAATCATTTTAGGTTCCACGCGTCTTCCTTCTGGCCTGACGGCGTCATCCGTGAGGTGGAGGCTGTAATGAAAAGATTGATCTCCCCCTCGTCGTTTTTTTCCATCCCCCTGTTGTAGAAGCCAGAGGACCTCCGACAGCCCCCGAGATACGGGAGGCACGTTTGCAAGCTGGTTAGAAAACGTCTGGGAGGCTCATGAGCACAAAGGAGATGTGACTGGATGAAATAAGCCATTCCGTATTCCCTCTAATCCTTGAAATGATTTGATAGTTCGGCTCTGGGCATTATGCGCTCCCCGTGCCGAGAGAGAGCTGATGGTGCTGACGGAGAGGGCGAGTGAGGCCTGCCTGTGAGCGCCTCACCAGCCTCCAGCAGACATAGTTTTTGCCAACAACTGGAGCAGAAATAGATTTGGAGAGAAGACATCTCGAGAAGCACGAAACCTCCGCCTTTCCGGGGGAGGCGGCTGGAGCCGGTTTAAAAAAAAAGTTTCCCTCGCTCCACTTTCCACCGCGTCGTTGATGCTTTTCTTTTGACATGTTTTTTTTCTGTTTTATTTTGAAAAGCCACCTTAAGTTTGCGTCCGGGCCAATGTTCCAGGAGAATGCGTGTCTTTCCTCCCCGGCAGAAAATGTGCTCGACAAAATGTGAATCCTTAATGACGTTCAAAAAACTATTTGGACTTAGAGCTAAATAATCCAAGAAACCCAATTCATGAAAGTGCCAAAGTAGGAAATTGCATTGTTATCCTTTCTCTAATAGCAAATTTATATTGCTGCAATGTTCCCACCACCACCCTCTAAACCTGGGTCATGAAAGCTTTCACTCTGATTTAATGGATTACACGTTTCCGCAGTCCGTTGAACACCACTACATATACATCACACACTCTGAAGTGTCTCGTTTATCGGCATGCAATTATAGCACATCATTGTCATTGTCAGTCTGAGGCCGCGGCTCCTGTGGACTCTTTGGCTCATTGTGGAGCCAGAGATGAATCTTAATTTCCTAAAGTGAACTGAGGGTATTTGGTGCCCGCTGCTCATCCCAGCCAATCAGGAGTGTGGACACATGAGGCGCCGGGGAGGATTAGATGGAACTGTCTCCTTGTATCCACTCAAGGGTGGCGGGGCGAGAATTGGCCGTGTGAGGGAAGACGGACAGATTCTCCAAAAACAATTACGGACACACACACACACACACACACACACACACACACACACACACACACACACACACACACTGCGCCGGGTTAGTGAGGACGCTTTTGATTTTATATTCAGAGTAATTACATCTTGGAAGTGACCGAAGCCGATTCAAGGTCGTTCAATATTAAAAAGCTTCCTCCGGTGTATTTCACTGAGAAAATGCCTGGAACAAGGTCAGGGTGGAGTGTGTTGTTTGGAGCGTCGCTCCACCCTCATGACCTGGCACAGTGTAGTCGAGAAGCGACATGAGCAGACTCCCAATCTGCAGGGAACAGGGAGTCGTGGGGTCTTAATTCGTCTCATTTTGCCTCTGTTTGTCAGCTGTCGTTGATGCATTTTGTCATACGCACTTGAAGGAATTGGGGAAGGTGCCGTTTCTATTATTGATCATTGATTATTGACTTGCAAAACTTAGACCTTTGAGTTCTACCACTAAGATTTCTGCTTTGTCAACGATAGTTACGTTCAAAGAAATTAAATGATCGACAGAAAGTTACAGTTTAGACAATATCAAAATTGTAAAAGCATCAATAAAATAAAGTAGTCATGGAACAAAATGTGATAATTACTACTAGAATCATATTTACAAGTCACTTATTAAAAATATTTTCAAATATTTCTTAGAAAACACTTGAAAGAGGAATAACTCTTGAATGTAGTGGTGAGATGATTCCATAATGCTGATCCTCGTGTGTTTCATGGAAAACAGGAAAATGTCACCAGAGAAATGAGAAAAGAATAGAAAATAAAAACAGACATAATAATAAGAATGATGAAAGAATCCACTTTTAACATCCTGTGACCTTTGAACCTTAAGGTCTCTCAAAAGCCCATTAGGTTGAAATGCTGGACGTCATCGTTCAGGCTGAGCCCACCTCGTTCATTGCCACTCAGCTCTCAGGGACCTGCAGCGCTGTGGCTTCAGTCAAACCGCTTTGGGTTTGAATTTGGCGTATGAGACGATCGAACATCAGTTTGGGTTAAATAACCGCTGAGGCACCTTCAACATCCCAACAATCGCGATCGGGGTTTTTGCGTGGGACAGGTTGAAGTGGCTGCGTTTAATAATCCTCCGCCGATGTCAAACAAACTGCGTCCACACAGAAACACACACATGTACACGTACACACACTCACACACACACACACACACACTCACACACACACACACCCGCACGCACCCGCACGCACGCGCACACACGGGCAATCATGACAGTGGTACAAGGGCTCCTAATTATCGGTCTTTTAGAAATAAGCACTTTCCACATCAAACCTAACTGCACGTTTTTTCACACTCATTTTGTGAAATAAATCAGAACGGTTCAAATCTTTAATTACATTTGGGTCCCCACCTCATGACTCAGGACAAATGTGGATCCCGAGGCTGTAGACCAGCTGAGAACCACGAGTGTAATCCATGATCATGGAATCAATACAGCGCGTTTTCACAACATTGCCTCTTTTTAATTGCAGCCCTTGTGTATGGACTTTGTCTTATAAATGTAATTAAATATAATTTGTCTTATCTATAAAAGAGTTCTGTCCAGAAGCATAGAGGAAGATCAGAATATTGCTATTCACTCACAATATGATCCATAAAAGCAAAAAACAACTCATTAACCTCTCTCAGGAGCCGACACCTGATCTTCCGGTAATATTTACACCTTCGACTGTAACTTCGATTGTAGAGTCCTTTAAAGAAAGCAAATGCAGAGCGGCAGTTTTCGATACGTATTTTATAGAAGACATATTCTTTTACGCTTTCGCCTTTTAACCAACCAGATCTGCATTGGCCCAGTTGGCACATGCACAGCACCATGGACCAGTTTCGCCGAGTCTGACCGTCTTATTGTTTTAATGTAAATCAGCTCTGCGTCCAGAGCTTTTAGGATGGAAGACGGAGCCCAGCATCACCCATTCATTGATGGGAATCCAGCGTTGGCTGTAAATATAAGGAGCCCCACTGGGAGCCCCAATATAAGGAGCCCCACTGGGAACGACATCCAAGGCTGTTCGCAGAATGCACCGTACCGTATGTGCTGAATTGATTTTATTTTGGACTTACTTGTTGTAGTTTTTCTTGTCAGCTCCGCGCTGGCACACCATAGACGCTCGGCTCTGAAAACACGGTTCTTTATTTATCAGATGTGGCACCGGAGGAAGTGACAATTGATGCTCGGCACGTCAGCCGCTGCATCCATTTTGCACAAAGGTAGAGGTGTGCATCTGTATTCACCTCCATGTTTGTTTGGTTCGACTATGTGTGTGTGTGTGTGTGTGTGTGTGTGTGTGTGTGTGTGTGTGTGTGTGTAGCAGATAGGGCC
Source organism: Zeus faber (assembly GCF_960531495.2). Taxonomy (NCBI): domain Eukaryota; kingdom Metazoa; phylum Chordata; class Actinopteri; order Zeiformes; family Zeidae; genus Zeus; species Zeus faber. The sequence continues at coordinate 20,665,310 of NC_137201.1, read as the reverse complement.
ATTTCCACATGTAATGTGAGATAGAGGAGTTTGGTATGCGTTTATGCAAAATTCAGTTTGTCACAGCAATTTAAACTGAGACCAAGAGAAAATTGGATCCA